>NC_142064.1:284418827-284749661 GCF_059756535.1 Pantherophis guttatus
AAAAGCTGTTCTAAAAACAAGTCATCCTCTATTCTTTTATGGATCAGGCATTCAATATCAATGAGCAGTTAGAAAAATATGAAAGTGAGCTGGTCAAGCTAAACTATAACAATCACTACTTTTAAACAAAAGTCAGTCTTCAAGTTATGCATTCTAGATTGGAAATGAAATGGAAAATAATGTGGACTTTTTTCAGGTATTTTTTTCTGATCCATCTTTGTATTTCCACTAAATAAGACAAAAGAGGAAACCCACGGAAATCTGATCAATCAAAAAATAATAATAATCAGTTCCTGAAATAGAGGAATAAGCAGAATAAGGAGAAAAGAATGAGAGTGTTAGAACCGCAGATGGAAGAAATACAATTTCATCACACTGAATAACTTACAAGTAAGACCGACTATAAGGAAGCAGGTTGAAAAACAACATTTTCTGGTTTAGTGTTACAGCACTGGTGACTATACCAATGAGATGGTCTCCTGGTCTGTAGTAGCTCCATGGTCTTTCTCTATCCAGGTGCACCATATTCAGTGGGCACTTCATTCTAAGCTTCCCAGAGACTGCCTGGGACACGAGTAGCATCGAGAGCAGAAGCAGGAGGTCCATAATTGATGGAGTTCAATCAATCCCCTTCCTGTTTCTAAAGAAGAGTTAGATGATTTCAAAGCACTCTCAGAAAATGGAATATCAAGTGACTTCCTTTTTTTCAAACAGAAGCAAATTGAGCTTTATCTGGAAAAGAGGGAAAGGTACATTCAGCAGCACAGCCCCTACCTGTATCCTAAATCTCGTGCAAACCATTCAGCATGAGTAGAGGCTTATATCTTTTTCTGATGCATTCCATCAGAAAACATTCCATGTTGCTTCAGTCTGACATTATATCAAAGGCAGACACTGGAAAAGTAGCAGGAGATGTCTCAAAGTCTGGGATTGTGATAATTACTGTGAGTGATAATTTGTCCTCTTCCAGGGCTCCATGTACTGAGGGGCAGCTGGAGAAAAGGATTTTTGTGAAATGTTGCAGATACACCCCTGGAGACACTTTTCTACAATGGTTGTTATCCTTCCTGTCAGGACATGTCCAGAAAGTGATGCTGGAGGAAGATGCTTCAATAGCCAAGGAATTGACTTCTGCTGTCCACCATTGTGTCATATGGTCTCCAGAGATTGCTAGAGAAGGTTACCTGGAGCTATGCAGTTTGGTGACAATCTAGGTTCTTGACACTTAACTCTTGTGCTCTCTAACACCATCTGCATCCTTGAACCCTGCCTAATGTTAAGAGCAGGTCTTCTTTGTGATTAGATATTAATCCTAATCTGGATCTGATTTTAAAATTCCTTGCGCCTGAAGTGACATTTCATTTCCATCTGTTCTAGAAGTAGAATTTTTGGGATGAGAGCTGACTAAGAGGCAGGAAAGTGACAGTCTGTAGACTGTATTCTTGGGTAAATGGGGAGAAATTTATAGAAGGGATAGAAATTTTTATTTTCCTTGACACTCTGTTATCCTTCAATATTCATGGAAGACACTAAAATCCTTTATATTTTGATGTTTCATAATTTATTAAATTATTTATTTATTTATTTATTTTATTCAATTTGTATACCGCCCTTCTCCTAGTGGACTCAGGGCGGTGCACAGCCAGAACTAAAACACATGCCAATACAAAATTTAAAATTATTAAAAGAATTACATAACTGGCCCAAATTTAAAACAATTCAATTAAAACCCAATGATAATTTAAAAGCTAAAAAACTAAAAAAGGGGGAGGGGGTTAACGCCAGCCCTGCTTGATGGAAAAGAAAAGTTTTCAGGGCACGAGGAAAGACCCGGAGATCCGATATCTTTCGGATATAATGGGGATGAAGTCTGCAACTGAGATGGTGGTGGTGCTGACAGTGTTGTGTACAGTTTGAGCTGATTCCTTGCCAGACCCACCCAAAAACTGGTTTAGAGATACATAGTGGCCCTTTCTCTGGTTTTTAACGGATTAACAGAGTTGGAATGGACATTTTAGGCCATCTAATCCAAGCCCCCCCCCCATCCAAGCTGGAGACCTTTCACCATTTCAGTCTCTCCTTGAAAGCTTCCAGTGATGAAGCTCCCACAACTTCCAAAAGCAACTGGTTCCACTGGCTGATTGTTCTCACTGTCAGAAATTTTATCCTTATTTCCAGGTTGAATCTCTCCTTGTTCAGTTTCCATCCATTATTCCTTGTCTGGTCTTCAGGTGCTTTGGAAAATAGCTTGACCTCCTCCTCTCTGTGGTTGTATGGATGCACTTGGTGGGATGGGCCCCATTTGACATTCCCATCTCTCAGGCTATGTGTGACATCCCGTCTCCCAACAAACACACAAGTGCTTTCAGGTGCAGTGGGAAGACCTGTGTTCCTTGTTTACCTGAGTGATTTATTGTTGAGATTATATTTCTTACCTAGAGAACAGATGGAAATGATCTGACATTTCATATGTACAGTATATTATGCTCGGTGAACATGTCCAGAAAGTGATGCTGGAGGAAGATGCTTCAATAGCCAAGGAATTGACGTCTGCCTTCCACTATTGTGTCATATGGTCTCCAGAGATTGCTAGAAAAGGTTACCTGGAGCTATGCAGTTTGGTGACAATCTAGGTTCTTGACACTTAACTCTTGTGCTCTCTAACACCATCTGCACCCTTGAACCCTGCCTAATGTTAAGAGCAGGTCTTCTTTGTGATTAGATATTAATCTTAATCTGGATCTGATTTTAAAATTCCTCGTGCCTGAAGTGACATTTCATTTCCATCTGTTCTACAAATATAATTTGTGGGATGAGAGTTGACTAAGAGGCAGGAAAATGACAGTCTGTAGACTGTATTCTTGGGTAAATGGGGAGAAATTTACAGAAGGGATAGAAATCTTTATTTTCCTTGGCACTCTGTTATCCTTCAATATTCATCGAAGAAACTGAAATCTTTTATATTTTGATGGTTTATTTATTTTATAGTTTCAGAGTTTATTAAATAAATAATGGGGATGAAGTCTGCAACTGAGATGGTAGTGGTGCTGACAGTGTTGTGCATGGTGAGAGCTGATTTCTTGCCAGATCTACCCAAAAACTGATTTAATTTAATTTAATTTAATTTAATTTAATTTAATTTAATTTAATTTAATTTAATTTAATTTAATTTAATTTAATTTAATTTAATTTAATTTAATTTAATTATTTAATTATTTAATTTAATTTAATTTAATTTAATTTAATTTAATTTAATTTAATTTAATTTAATTTTTTAATTTAATTTAATTAATTCAATTTATATGTCGCCCCTCTCCAAAGACTCAGGGCATCTCACAATACATTTTAAAAAATCATTATAAAAAACATTTTAAAAATAAAAACATTAAAAACATTAAAAACTCATTCACGTCATTCATGGCTGGATCTCGCCAGATCACAAGAGCGAGATCAACGGTCCCAGGCCTGCCAGAAAAGCCAGGTCTTCATCGCTTTTCAGAAGGCCAATAGGGTGGGGATGGTCCGGACCCCAGGAGGTAACTGGTTCCAGAGAGCCGGGGCAGCCACAGAGAAGGCCCTCCCCCATGGGCCCGCCAGCCGGCATTGTTTAGCTGATGGGACCCGGAGGAGACTGGATCTTACCGATCACTGGGAGCTATGCGGCAGAAGGCAGTCTCGAAGATAACCTGGCCCTGAACCATGTAGGGCTTTAAAGGTAATAACTAACACCTTGAATTGTGACCGGAGACTAATAGGGAGCCAGTGCAGCTCGTGGAGAATTAGATACATAGTGTCCCTTTCCCTGGTTTTTAACGGATTAACAGAGTTGGAATGGACGTTTTAGGCCATCTAATCCAACCCCCCCACCACCACTCAAGCTGGAGACCCTTCACCATTTCTGACAGATGGCAGTCCACTCTCTTCTTGAAAGCTTCCAGTGATGAAGCTCCCACAACTTCCAAAAGCAACCGGTTCCACTGGCTGATTGTTCTCACTGTCAGAAATTTTATCCTTATTTCCAGGTTGAATCTCTCCTTGTTCAGTTTCTATCCATTATTCCTTGTCTGGTCTTCAGGTGCTTTGGAAAATAGCTTGACCTCCTCCTCTCTGTGGTTGTATGGATGCACTTGGTGGGATGGGCCCCATTTGACATTCCCATCTCTCAGGCTACGTGTGACATCCCGTCTCCCAACAAACACACAAGTGCTTTCAGGTGCAGTGGGAAGACCTGTGTTCCTTGTTTACCTGAGTGATTTATTGTTGAGATTATATTTCTTACCTAGAGAAAAGATGGAAATGATCTGACATTTCATATGTACAGTATATTATGCTCGGTGAACATGTAAAGAAGGTAATACAGAGGATTTTAAAGATAAATGTTCAATATTTTATTTGAGGATTGATGGAGGATCAGTTAGGAAAATGTCATGGAACATTGGTTTAAGAACATTCAGAACTACTCAGCAGGGAGAAATGGCTTATGAAATTGACAGAACTTTTTGAAATGGACAAACTGCCTATTCTAAATAGAGAAAGGGCAACATCTACATGTATTGGTGACTGGAAACCCATTATGGTTTTTCTTTTGTGTGTGTGTGTGTGTGTAAAAATAAAGTTGTGGTTTAAAGAGTCACAATGTAACTTTAGGAAAAGAGAGATTAAAATATAATTGTACCAAAACGTGTCCTTATTACTACGTGTTTCTGCAGCAAAAACAGACTTTCTCCACATTGGTTAAAGGTACAGATTTTGACACAGTCCTTAAATGATGCATATTTATCCAGATCCAAGAAGGAATGTGGAAGGCTGACAATTTCTTGGGTGCTAGAAATATACAGATAAAGAAATAAATAATATAAATTAAAAATATACAGCTAAATAAATAATACATAAATAAATAAAAAAGATAAAGCTAACAAGGGAGATACACCCAAACAAACATATTTCTGCTAAATTTGAGAAACTATGTGATAATTTCAGGAGGAATTCCTTCTTTGAATGGGATGTCCTTGCAAACATCCATTTCCAAAAGTTAAGAACAGCTCTTCTGAATCAGGCCAGGATCCATCTCTCTCTCTCAGTGCCTTGGTAAGACCACACTTGGAATTCTGCATCCAGTTTTGGTCACCATGATGTAAAAAAGATGTTGAGACTCTAGAAAAAAGGCAGAGAATAGCAACAATGATGATTAGGGGACTGGAGGTAAAATGGTTGCTGGAATTGGGTATGTTTAGCTTAATGAAAAGAATGACTAGGGCTAGGGTTACATGATAGCAGTATTCCAATATTTATGGGGCTGCCCCAAAGAAGAGGGAATCAACCTATTCTCCAAAGCATCTGAAGGCAGGACAAAAAGCAACAGATGGAAACTAATCAAGGAGAGAAGCAGCCTAGAACTAAGGAGAACTTTCCTGACAGAATAATATTCAATGGAACAATTTGTCTCTAGAAGTTGTGGGTGCTCCAATACTGGAGGGTTTTTTTTAAAAAAAAGTTTTGACAGCCATTTCTTTGAAATGGTATAGAGTGTTCTGCCTGAGCAGATGGTTGGACTAGACAAGGTCCCTTCCAACCTTGTTATTCTATTAGTCATCAACCAAATAATTCTGGAATGTCCACCATCTCCCTTATTCCACATTTGTGGGATATTTAAATATGGATGCTATCCATTCTTTTGGAATTGTTTTGCAAACCAATTTATACGGCTGTATTTCAGCTCCCCCCTTATTTTATTTCCACATAATTTGACCAGATGGATAATCCAGATTATCCAGATCTTCCAATTATATTGGAGAAGGATGGAGGACACTCTCTTCCAATTGCCTTTTGATTATTTCAGCTCAAAATTGTTGCCCCTGCTTATGTAAGCTTGAAACAATTTATATGCTTGACCTGTTGGAATGTGTTGAAATTCCTCGAACTCACATTTATTCATTTCTTCTGGTCGTAAGATGCTCCTTTGTATTCAAGTCTGGCCTCAGAATGATAATGTAGCACTTGGGGATGAAGATGCAGACCAGCAGACCAGCACTGGAGGCCAAGATGGAGAAGACCTGCACAGCCACCATGTATTTCCCCTTGGTGCTCAGGTAGGTGGGCAGGAAGGAGACCCAGACATTGCAGAAGACCAGCATGCTGAAGGTGATCAGCTTGGCTTCATTGAAAGCTCCAGGGAGATTCCTGGCCAGGAAAGCCACTGTGAAGCAGATGGCAGCCAGGAAGCCCGTGTAGCTGAGGGTGATATAGAACATGAAAACAGAGCCTTCATTGCATTGCAGGATGATCTCTCCAGGCTGGGAGTGAAAATCTGAATCACGGAATGGGGGAGAAATTCCCAACCAGATGGAGCAGATCATAATTTGGACACTAGAACAAGAAAGGATGATGGAGTTGGCCAAGCTCTTCCCCAACCATCTCTTCACTCGGTTTCCTGGTTTTGTGGCCAAGAAAGCCAGCACCACTGTGATGGTTTTGGCCAAGAGAGAAGAAACAGCAACTGAGAAGGTGATGCTGAAAACTGTTTGTCGGAGAAGGCAAGTGGCTTTCCTTGGTTGACCAATGAAGAGAAAAGGAGACAAGAAGCAAAGCAGGAGGGAGACCAGGAGGATGTAAGAGAGGTCTCGGTTGTTGGCTTTCACAATGGGAGTTTCTAGATGTTTAATAAATATGATTAAAACAAGTCCTGTGGCTAAGAACAAGAATAAAGCAAAAGAGACCAGAATGATTCCCAGATGTTCTTCATAAGAAAGGAAGGTTATAACTTTGGTGATACATTTGGTTCTGCCCTCATTTGGATATTTTTCATTTGGACACTTGGTACATTTTTCTGTATCTAAGTAAACCAAAAAAGGAATATTTTTTAAAAATATTCTGTACTTTCTCATTTCAAGAAATCCTTTCCTGGGACAAAATTTGTTACCAGCAGCATTTTCTGAGAAATATTGCTTAAAAGCTGTACAGAAAGAAGGTAAGAAAAATATCATTTTCTAAAAAACAAACAAACAAACAAACAAACAAAAAAACAGCTATATTTTTATAGTTTATGAAATTGGAAGAAGTCCTGGAACCTGAATGATTTCTTGTGTAATTTGCAGAACCTACATTATTAGAAGTAGATAATGAATCAACTAATCTTTCTAGACACATTTCCTGGATCCTGCCAGATGGCACCTCTTAATATACTTGACTCTGGATGCCTATCTTTTGAAATCAAATTACCTACAAAAAAAGTTAGTTCTGCAAATAATCTGGATTCCAATCTGAAAAGCAGAAGAGATTTTTTTTTTCTGGCTGTAGAGAAGCTTGTCTAATCTGCAACACCTTCCTGTCACCTCCTAGGCCTTCCCTCAAGGATTTTCTGCTATTCCTCCCTCTAGATATGAAATTGTGAAATTTGAAGATAATAGCAATAGCGCTTAGACCTATAAACTACTTCATGTGCTTTACAGCCTTCTCTAAGCAGTTTAAAATCAGCCTATTGCCCCCAACAATCTGGGTCCTCATATTACTAATCTCGGAAGGATGGAAGACTGAGTCAACTTTCAGCTGGTGAGAATCGAACTAGCAGACTGGTTGTAAAAACAAAAACAATTAAGCTTCAATCTGTCTTTTAACTTGCACTTTTGTGACAGTGTTTTTAGTGAATCCACTTCCAGAAGGCCTGTCCTTTTCCTTGGTGTCCCTCACCTTCATGGACGGAGATGGTCCCCTCAGGACAAGGAATGCAGTCGTAGCAGCAAGCAGGCTCTCCTTCTCTCTTCCGCTTGACAAACCCAGGACGACAACTTTCCACACATTGGGACTGAGGCAGAGACTAAGCAGAAAAAGAAGAAATGCCAAAGAAAATATATTGGGATGAAGCATCCATGAAAATGGATGTAGAGATTAACATTAGCCAAATAGTTCCTGGGCTTCACTTAGATAAATATGAAATCTTTGACTCATTCCAAACAGATTTAGGAGAAATAAATACTGGCAGATAGTTCATTTATTCACTCCCCTTGGCTTTTGGCCTCTAACATTGAAATAAAGGATTTTTCTACTTAAGAAAGACTGGAGGGATGGAATTGAAAAGATTTCAGCCTTAAGTGACAATCATTTTGGTTCCTCCTCCTAGCCTTATTAACATACATTTCTCCATTCTTGACTCTTTTCTACTACAATTAGCGGACACCAACTTGCATGGAAAGGGAAATCTATTTTTTTTTATTAGTTAATTTTGGATCTTCCTTTTTGCTCATAGGCACTTAAGGTAGCTAGCAATTAAAAGAAAATGCATTCTAGGTTTTTCAGATGAAGTGCCCTCTTACAAGTCAAAACCCAAATCTAAGCAGTATTTTCTTTCAAATTCTCCCTTGTTATTTCCAAAATGAGGAAGGCCTTTTCTTTGAATCAAAGTCTTGTTTTGCTGCTTCCATTTTCCAGGTGATGGGCATTATCTCACATCAAAACAGCCTTCAAGGTTTCATGTGAAACATGAACATCTTTGAAGCTTCTTCAGAGGAGCAGTTGCTTATCCCAGTGGGTTGAAAGAGAGATGTGGGTAACTCTGGACAAGTATGGGCTTCTTAAAAAATCTTCTTAAAAAAGATTATAGAACATCAGTGACCTTTCAAGAGAGACATTCCTCAATATGGACAAGGTGAGGCTTATTCCTCACAAGGACCAATGGGACCACTAACCAGTCATGACTATATTTCATCTGATTCAGTCCAAACCTTAATGCAGATACTGGTTAAAAGAGCCTGAGGCTATTAGGAACACAAATGCCAGCACTTGAATATTTCTCACCCGTTTGATCCATGGTCTCCATCCTAAAGAATAATCACCCAGCATCCACTATTGGACACGACTGAATCCGTTTAAAAGGATATTCCTTATCATGGCATCTGAAGGACACTTTTTAAGATAGTACTGAAGTCCCCACAATCCATCTAACAAAATTTTATACTCAAGGTAAACTGCTCCAAACTAGATTGCAGAAAATACGACTTCAGCAACAGAGTGGTCAACACCTGGAATGCTCTACCTGACTCCATTGTTACAGCCTCAAATCCTCACAGCTTCAACCTCAAACTGTCTACCATAGACCTCACCCCATTCCTATCAGGTCCGTAAAGGGGTATGTGTGCATAAGTGCACCAGCATGCCTACCATCCCTCTCTTACTGTCCCCCTTTATCTGTACTTACTTCCTTTGTTTATGTTTATACCTATACCTGCTATCTTGTACATGTTTGACAAACAAAATAAATAAAATAAATAATTAAATAAAATGTTAAGTTTTCTCTTCTGTACATTCAACTCCCAGTGAGGGTCATCCACCATGGTGATTAGTGTGAGCCCACTTGAAGTGGGTCATAATCTTTAGAAAAAAGGAGAAAACACAGCAATGTTTGACCCACCTTGTTGAGCTGATTTAGCCATGAAAGAGCAAATTCGTTAATAATAATTCTCTGTCTTTCAATACTCCCCAGTTTCCTTTTCATCAAATCTCCCTCGGGCGAAATCACCAAGAACTCAATGTCCATATCTGCAGCTATTTCTCCATTATGGTCCATGTATAGATTCCAGTGGGAAAGATTGTAGAACTCATTCTTCTCCAGAAAGGAATGGAACTAGAATATAAATATCCAGTAATTTTTGGTCAAAGCCAGAGTACAGGCCCAGGGAAAGGAATAGGTAGGAATTATCCTTAACTTGCTGTGTAACCTAGTAGTTGGAATAGATTTTGCACTTACTGAAAGTTGGACTCAGAGAAAAGGAGTAAAGGAGGAGGATAAGATTGTGGGAATAGCTAAAAGGGCCCAATGTAAGGCAAAGATGAGAATGGAGCAGAAACAGGAAGGGAAGGAACCTGGGATTCTTTCTAGCCTTTCTAATTTAATAGGAAAAGTGAGATGTCCTAGGAAGGAGAAAGCCTTTTTTTAAAGTGTCAAGAGGCAGTAAATGATAACATGATGTGGACTTAAAAATATAAAATGATAAAGTATATAAATGAATTGAATCCTTGAATAGAATAGGAGAGAATAGAATAGAATAGAATAGAATAGAATAGAATAGAATAGAATAGAATAGAATAGAATAGAATGGAATGGAATGGAATGGAATGGAATGGAATGGAATGGAATAACAGAGTTAGAAGGGACCTTGGAGGTCTTCTAGTCCAACCCCCTGTCCAGGCAGGAAACCCTACACCACTTCATGGTTATCCAACATCTTCTTAAAAATTTCCAGTGTTGGGGCATTCACAACTTCTGGAGGCAAGTTGTTCCACTGATTAATTGTTCTAACAATTAATGCTGTCTAACCCACATTTTTCTACTTTATCTAGTAGTAAGTTATGGTCTACTTTATCAAATGCTTTACTGAAGTCCAAGTAAATTATATCGACTGCATTCCTCTGGTCCACTAATTCAGCACTTGGTTAGCACTAATTTCATAAGTGAACGAGAAAGATTCAGCAAAATTTGTCAATCATATATTAGAAAAATATGTATTGAGAAAATATGATAGACACATTGGATCAATTAAAGGGAACATTCTGCAGCAAGTATCAAATGAATTGAGTAACAGCCAAAAAGTGATTATTCATAAACTGCTTGAAAATAAAGGTTGATTACCAGAAATAATGGATTTTTTTCAAGATGGAAGTTCCAAACATTATCTTCTCCCAGGTAGACAAGACAGGAAATATGACCACAGGAGCTAATTGTATTGTAGTATTATTAAGAGAATCTTGCAAGTCTAAAAATACATATCTCCCACCAATTCATTTTTCCAGCCTGAAAATTTAGGGAGAATCCTTTGTGAATTTCTTTTGCTGGCTGTTATGCAGCTGTGGGATCCTTATTATCCTTATTTTTATTGCCCTGCTTAAAGAAACTATCTCTCTGGTTAAGCTTAGTTACATTGTAACTAACAGCTAATGGTTCTTGGCAGTACGCCCAGACTTTCTGTCACCTGAACTGGAAGGGCTTGGGTTGCTTTAAACTTTTTACATTGCTTTAGTGGTTCCTGGCACTGTCCTTTTGGGGTTGGAATGGGACTTTTAGGCTCCTACCGTTGGCCACACCTGCTTCTCCTCCAGGGTGCCACCTCTATGCATTATCCACCAGCTTTTCTCCTCGGCTGGCCCACACCTATTCTTTTGCCCTGGCCAATGGGCCTCAGCCCCTCCATCCCAGGCCCCAGTCCTAGATCCTTTTGGGGTGTACTTCCAAGAGGCAGGATGCAAGCTTGGCACTCTGTCTAATTTTTTTTACTACCTTTCTGGGGGCATGTGATCTTTCCTTAAATCTGGATGATTTCCTTAGGCTATCTTGTGAGGTGAGTGAGACCAGCTCGTATTTTTAAGTGGTGCAAATGGATCTAAGGATTGCTTCTCCTGGGTGGGAAAGGGTGCTTTGTCAATTCACTGAGCACAGGAGTCTCTTGTCTGTGGAGATTCTTCAGTCATCCAGCTCATGGTTTTCCCAAAGGTGCTTTTTTTCATGAGGCAACTGGACTTCCTTGGTTTTCAGAAAGTCCAGTTGCCTCTTGAAAAAACACCTTTGGGACAAGAATCTCTTGCATTGCTTTAGAGTGGCCAAAGCACATGATTGCTCACTGATAGTAAGATTGTTTAGAAAAAGGTGGTAGGGATATAGATCCTCCATTTTGTTTTAGTTTTCTCTCATGGTAATAAGGCTTAGTAACATGGTATCAGGCTTGAAGTTTATTTCGATATCTGTGGCATATACTAATTTTATTGTGATCTTGACAAGCTTGGGAGGCTTGAACCTGGGTCCCCTATATACTTTGTTAATTTGTCTCTTTAGCTCAGCAATTTGTAGCCCAAGTGTGCCCACCCACTTTCTGGAGAGCTTAAATGACCTCTTTGCTAAAGGGTTTCACTTGATGAGCAAGAGTTGGCTGCTGACAGTTATCGTTGCATTTTAACTATTTTAATTCCTAAAGGTGCTCTGGCACCCTGCCTGATTTGTAACTCCAGCTTGCAGGTATTGTTGATGAAAAGGAAGGTATTCAGAAAGAATGGTATAGATTTCCATGATGGCTGTGGCTATCATTGTTCTTCAGTGTGTATTCCCCCATTTCTAATCTAATGATTGGTAATTAGCAAAGGAGGCTTTTATTTTTTATTTTATTTTTTTTAATTTGATTTATATGCCTCCCTTCTCCGAAGACTCAGGGCGGCTTACAATGTGCTCAGCAATAGCCTTCATCCTTTTGTATATTTATACAAAGTCAGCTTATTGCCCCCACAAACTGGGTCCTCATTTCACCTACCTTAGAAAGGATGGAAGGCTGAGCCAACCTTGAGCCTTGGCGAGATTCAAACCCTGCAGTAATTGCAGGCAGCTGGTCTTAATAACCAGCTTAATAACAGGGTGCCTTAAACCCCTGTACTACCAAGGCTCCTCCTTTTATTATACTTGTACAGGTAATCCTTGATTTATAACACTCAAAGTTACAATGGCAGTGAAAAAAGTAACTTATGACCGTTTTTCACACTTACGACTGTTGCAGCATCCCCACGGCCACAAGAGACTAAACAAGGTGAAGTGCCCCTTGACATGAGTGGTGTCAAGTTGGCCATGCCCACCCAGTCACATGCCCACCCAGCCATGCCTACCCAGCCGGTCATTAGGATAGAGAACTGATTGTTAAATTATTTGAATCCCACCACTGTTGACATGTTGTAAACATTATTATAAAATTATAGTGTTATAATGAGCTAACTTTTATTCAGAATACTTGAAATGGACCTCTGTCCCAAGCATGAAACTCTCTATTCTGCAAGAATAAACAGCTGAAAGTTGCCTTCCTCATTCCAGCATGATTCATGAGCCACCTACTGTGGGAAAATAGAACCCAGCTGAAGCTCAGGCCATCAGTTGTTCTTGGGGCCTCCTTCAAATTTATAAAAGTAAAATTCTACAGTGCTCATCACAAACCCTACAGAATGGAATATTGTTAAAGGTGCAATCACCTTTTAAAAGTTGAAGTATTTAGTATCAAATATATATCTGCTACCAGCTTCCCCCAAGCAACTAGATTGGCCAAATCTGTTGGCCTTTCGTAGCACAAGGAGGTTGATATGATTCCCTGCTTTCTCTAATGGATTCCTTCTCCAGAGAAATTTAGTTTGTTGGACTCTTGTTGGGACCCCATACCTGCCATGGCTGCAGCCTTGGAGCCTCCAGTGTCTCTTGGGTCTCCTTCCTTCTTCTCCAGGATCTGGACGAATATGCAGCCTTCAAGACATGGGCCAGAGTCGTAAAGATAAGGTAAACAGAGTCACTGTTTTCAACCAACATCCCATTCAATTCATCTTCTGTCTCCACTGGAGTTTTTTGGGTACATCTTTTCTGGCCTTTGACAGAAAAAATTTGCTTTGAAAAAGAGCACTGAAAATTCTTGTCTTTATACTGGGTGTCTAAAAAGGAAAAGGGTTCAAAAGCACCATATTTTGGGCTCGTTTTTTGCAGAAATTCAAAGCTCCAAATACTATGGATGTATTTGTGATATCCAAGATGAGTCATTATATAGTTTCCCAAACTTGTGGTGATCCAGACTTTCTCTCTGATGGGTCCTGACAAAATGTCAAGTGTTAGATGAAAAATATGAAATGTATTTGAAACAATAATGTGTTCTGTGAAGTGAACAAAGACATTGACTTGTTTCCACTGAGAAAAGCTGGAATCCCTGAAGGGTGCTAGATGTCCAGTCATTGAGAATTGCTGTGATATAACGACACAAATTCCATTCCTGACAAGCAAAGGAGGAAAAGTCCTCAGGAAATTCTCTCCCTCCTCTGTGTCTGGAGCAAGGAGACCAATTAAAGTCCATCTGAAGTGCAGGAGTACTCGGACAATTGCTGAATACTGAAACCCTTCCTTGAGGAGCATCCGGTGGAAAAAAGGGAATTTACTTTTATCAATCAGAGTCTCTGAAGCAATTCTATGACTGATCTGGAAAACAATTTATTTATTTATTTATTTTATTTACAAATATTTATATGCCGCCCTTCTCCCAAAGGACTCAGGGCGGTGAACACAAGTTAAAAAACATACAATAATAAAGGAAATCCTAATTAAAAACCAATTAAAACAGGGACAAATAAATAATAAAACCCAAGAATCAGAATCAGCCCATTTGTTGAAACAGCCAAGTTTTTAGGCCTCGACGGAAGGAGCGGAGATCAGGGGCTGTCCGGAGATCAGTGGGTAACTCATTCCAGATGGCAGGAGCGCCCACAGAGAACGCTGTACCCCTGGACGTTGAAAACAATGAAGAAGGGAACTCCTAAATATGAGTTTTTAATAAATCCAACTTTGTTTTGATAAACATCTTAGAATAGTTTGTTGATTGGCCATTGTTTAAAATATTAAACACAGAAGACTTTATATAAAAAATGGTAGATGAGAAATAAATTAAGTAAGAGCCTTGGTAGTACAGTGGCTTAATGCACCCTGTAATTAACACAGCTGCCTGCAATTTCTGCAGGTTCGAATCTTACCAGGCTCAAGGTTGACTCAGCCTTCCATCCTTTCTAAGGTAGGTTAAATGAGGACCCAGTTTGTGGGGGCAATAAGCTGACTTTGTATAAATATACAAAAGTATGAAGGCTATTGCTTAATGCATTGTAAGCCGCCCTGAGTCTCCGGAGAAGGGCGGCATATAAATCAAATTTAAAAAAAAAAAGAATAACAATCAAAATGCAAATCATATTTCTCTATCATTCCTACAATTTAATGCAGTTAGACTCACGTGTGCAGATGTTAACTGAAGTCAATTGTTCCAATAAAGGGTCATATTATATTTAAGTTTGGAAGATTGCTACATCGTTCCCTGCTTCTATATTTCAGATTCTTTGTGCAGCCATCTTTTTACTTTCTTATACAGTTGTACAAAAGACAGGGAGACCATAGTTGTATAAGCTGGGAGGTCTTTACTCGAAATTTTGTTTGTTCTAACAGACACAATTTTGAGAGTCTGTATTTTCCATAGCTTTCATTTTGCACCAATAATTAATGATGTTAACTGATGTTGATTAACATCAGATGAATATTCAAGAAGTAAATAATACCCCAATCAAGGAACTGCCAAACTAACTAACAGTAAACAGCTCAACCAAAAAACTTCCAAAACCATTCCCACCAGTGCTTACAGGGCAAGTCATTAGAAGATAATATTGAGAGCATATCTCACACTCCTTACTAGCATTAATGATGTTACCTAGTTTGGGTAATGAAATGTTTGCAAGAAAATAACAAAGCTAAGAAAGCAACAAGGAACCCTCATTCCAACACTGAGTTACAACTATTCTCCTTCATCAATTTTGATACATGCTCCCATCCTAATGTGTATCTCACGACACCTACAATAGACATAGTGAAAAGCAGCTCTTCAATTCCATAGAGAAGATATGGATGGATCTATCCTGCATCCACTACTACCCCACTCACTTTACTATGTAGAGAAACATGCACACAAACCTGTGGGACTTTGTAGGTGCCTACTAATGTTGACATCTGGATGGAAATCTCCCTGTCAGCTGCATCAAGAAGAGCCAAAATGTTGTCCTTCCTTCCACAGCTGTAGTTGGGAACATTGGCTTCTCCAGTAGAGAGCATGTCCAGCAAGACTTCTGAAGTGCCAAGAGTGTTCAAATAGTTGTCATGGATATTGTAGCCAAGTGTGAGATTGCACAGGAGCTGGATATTCTTGTTGATCTCTTGAATGGTGAAAATAAAACGTTCTATTCCTTTGAAAGTATAAGGGTCGCTAGTATAAAAAATGCTTTGTTTAATATAAGATTAATCAACAGGTGTAATAAAATACCTTTTCCCCAATTTCATTCTCTTTATCAACACAAGACTATTATAGTCTGAAGCCAATATTGATCAAAAACCAGAGGCAAATGATAATTAACCATCAACATTTAATATTTGTAAATCTTGAGGAAATGGGAAGCAGATAGGAATTACAAATAGTCTATTATTTATAGATGCAGTAATATTCATCAGCACAGTACCCAGTCTGCAAAATAATTCCTTTTTTAAAGTACAACCATCATAAAAGGAAGAGGATATTTCATAAGTGACCCAGAAAACTGTTCTAAAAACAAGTCAATAGATCCTCTATTTCTATAAGGATCAGGCATTGAATATCAATAAGCAGTTATAAAAATATGGAAAAGCATTGCTCATTACTACTTTAAACATCACTTTAAACAAGTCAGTATTCAGGTGATGCCTTCTAGATTGGATGTGGAGAAGATAATAATTTGGATTTCTTTAAGGTACTTTTTTTCTGCTCCATTTTGTATTTGTGTCTCTTCCACTAAATAAGACAAAAATGGAAACCCATGGAAATCTGATAAATCAACAAAATTAATCACTCCTGATATATAGTAGAGTAAGCAGAATAAGGAGAAAGGAATGAGAGTGTTCCTACTGCAGATGGAATGAATACAATTTCATCACACTGAATAACTTACAAATAAGAATGATTATAAGGAAGCAGGTTGAAAAACAACATTTGGTGTTTTAGTGTTACTGAACTGGTGACTATACCGATGAGATGGTCTCCTGCCCTGTAGTAGCTCCATGGTCTTTCTCTATCCAGGTGCACCATATTCAGTGGACACTTCATTACAAGCTTCCCAGAGACTGTCTGGTATACCAGTAGCATCGAGAGCAGAAGCAGGAGGTCCATAATTGATGGGGCTCAATCAATCTCCTTCCTGTCTCTAAAGAAGAGTTAGATAATTTCAAAGTACTCTCAGAAAATGGGATATCCAGGAGCTTTCCTTATTCAAACAGAAACAAACTGAGCTTCATGTGGAAAAGAGAGGAAGGTACACTCAGAAGCACAGCCCCTGCCTGTGTCCTAAATCTCGTGCAAACCATTCAGCATGAGTAGAGGCTTATATCTTTTTCTGATGCAAGATCCATTCCACGTTGCTTCAGTCTGAAGTTATATCAAAGGTAGACACTAGAAAAGGAGCAGTAGACGTCTCAAAGTCTGTGATTGTGATAATTACTGTAAGTGATAATTTGTCCTCTTCCAGGGCTCCATGTACTGAGGGGCATCTGGAGAAAATGATTTTTGTGAAATGTTGCAGATACACCCCTGGAGACACTCTTCTACAATGGTTGTTATCCTTCCTGTCAGGACATGTCCAGAAAGTGATGCTGGAGGAAGATAGCAATAGCAATAGCACTTTGACTTATATACCACTTCACAGTGCTTTTGCTACCCTCCCTAAGCAGTTTACAGAGTCAGCAGAAATATCCTGCAGTACTGCATTCTAACCACTGTGCCTCTCTGGCTCTTCAATGCTTCTTCAGTGCTTCAATGCTTCAATGAAGATGCTTCAATACCCAAGGAATTGACTTCTGCTGTCTGCCATTGTGTCATATGGTCTCCAGAGATTGTTAGAGAAGGTTACCTGGAACTATGCAGTTTGGTGGCAATCTAGGTTCTTGACATTTAACTCTTTTTTTTTTCAAAAAGTTTTTTTTATATATTTTTTTCCAAACATACAAATTACATCCTTTCGGAACAGAGCTTTGATCCGGTCATCACTTTGTTCAATTTTTAACAAAATCTTTAACAAAATTTTATCTATACTGTTTTGCCATAGCACTTATTTCTAAATCTTATATCACATATTCAACTAATGCCATCTTTAAAAAATTAACACATATTTACTTAATCAAAACAATTACCCTTCTATTAACCCACCTTAATTCTTAATTCAATTAATCACTCATAATACAACAATTCTTATCCTAAATCCTCACTATTAACAATACAATTCCAACATATGTACATATCATTATGCTCATTAAATCTTTATTCCATTATTACTTTATCAAATTTAAATCTTATCTTTTTTATTTTAGAAATATAGCAATTTAACATTTAAACATAGTTCTTAGTTCAAATAATGCTTTTTAACACAATTTCCCAATTATCCTAAATTCTATCTATCAAACCATACCATTTATATAACATCAATTAGAGCGAGGGTGTCCTGCCAGCTGCCTTGAAAGAGGCGGTGGTGAGGCCCCTCCTGAAGAAGCCCTCTCTGGATCCGGATGTTTTGGCTAACTATCATCCAGTCTCCAACCTTCGTTTTATTGCGAAGGTTGTTGAGAGTATGGTGGCGCAGCAGCTTCCACAGTACCTGGATGAAGCTGTCTATCTAGATCCGCTCCAGTCCGGTTTCAGGCCTGGGCACAGCACGGAAATGGCATTGGTCGTGTTGGTGGATGATCTCTGGAGGGCTTGGGATAGGGGTTGCTCCTCTATCCTGGTCCTGTTAGATCTCTCAGCAGCTTTTGATACCATCGACCATGGTATCATGTTGCGCTGGTTGGAGGGGTTGGGGATGGGGGGCACCGTTTTGCGGTGGTTCTCCTCCTACCTCTCTGACTGGTCGCAATCTGTGTTGTCAGGGGGGCAGCGGTCGACCCTGAGGCACCTTGTCTGTGGGGTGCCGCAAGGGTCGGTCCTCTCGCCCCTTCTGTTCAACATTTATGTGAAGCCGCTGGGTGAGATCATCCGTGGCTTTGGGGTGGAGTTCCATCAGTATGCTGATGACACTCAGCTGTACATCTCCACTCCAGGCCACCCCAACGATGCCCTTGAAGTGATGTCCCAGTGCCTGGAGGCCATGCGGGCCTGGATGGGGAGAAACAGGCTCCAACTCAACCCTTCCAAGACCGAGTGGCTGTGGCTTCCGGCGTCCCGATATAGCCAGCTGGTGCCATCGCTGGTTATTGGGGGCAAATAATTGGCCCCCACGGAAAGGGCTCGCAACTTGGGCGTCCTCCTGGATACAGGGCTGTCTTTAGAAGAGCATATGATGGCCGTGGCCAGGGGGGCTTTTTATCAGGTTCGCCTGATATGCCAGTTGCGTCCCTTTCTAGACCGGGACTCCCTACGCACGGTCACTCAAGCACTCGTCAGTTCCCGTCTGGACTACGGCAATGCTCTCTACATGGGGCTCCCCTTGGGGTGCACTCGGAGGCTCCAGTTGGTCCAGAATGCGGCCGCACGGGGGATTATGGGAGCGACGGAGCAATCCCATGTGACACCTCTCCTGTGCGAGCTGCACTAGCTTCCTGTGGTCCTCAGGGTGTGCTTCAATGTGTTTGTGACCACCTTTAAAGCGCTCCATGGCTTAGGGCTGGGGTATTTACAAGACCGCCTTCTGCTGCCAATAGCCTCCCACCGGCCAGTATGCTCCCACAGAGAGGGACTCCTCAGGGTGCCGTCGGCCAGACAATGTCGGCTGGCGACCCCCATGGGGAGGGCCTTCTCTGTGGCAGCACCTGCCCTCTGGAACGACCTACCCCCAGAGATACGCACGATACCAGACCTCCGGACTTTTCGTCGGGCCCTGAAAACACCTTTTTCACCTAGCCGGGCTGGCTTGATCCCATCCCTTTGATTTTAATTTGTAATTGTTTTTAACCCGGGTTGTTTTAAATGGATAGCCAAAATTATTTAATGTTTTTTAAATTGCTTTTAAATTTTATATGTTATGTTTTACCATGGCTGTTCACCACCCTGAGTCCTTTTGGAGAAGGGCGGTATACAAATTAAATAAAAATAAAATAAAATAAAAAATAAAATAAAATAAAATAAGTAATTTTTGTTTGTAAATCATAATCCTATATTGTTTCAGTTTTCTTTTCTTTTTCACTTAGACAATAAATGTTCAAATTATCACAATTGTTATACATATTTAAACAATATTCCAATTATTATAGCTATCAATTTCCTAATTTAACCTTTTCTTTTATCCTTCCACTGTTAATCCCAATGTATAAAATACATCTTTATTCCACTGTTAACCCCAGCATAATCATCTTTATTTTTCTCACTGTTAATCCCAGTGTAATCATCTTTATTCCACTCTTAATCCCAGTGTAATCATCTTTATTTTTCTCACTGCTAATCTCAGTGTAATCATCTTTATTCCAATTTTAATCTCAATGTAATCATCTTTATTTTCTTCACTGTTAATCCCAGTGTAATCATCTTTATTCCATTGTTAATCCCAGTGTAATTATCTTTATTTTTCTCACGGTTAATCTCAGTGTGATCATTTTATTTACTGTTAATCCCAGTATAATTATCTTTATTTTTCTCACTGTTACTCCCAACATAATAATCTTTTACTTTTGTAGTTATATTATTAAAAATATTCAAATTATAACAATTGTTATAAGCATTTAAACAATATCCCAGTTATTATAACCATCAATTTCCTCAAATAGTATCTTTCACCATCTTAATAAAAAATTGGTTCATTATATCCATTGCTATATTTCTTTTAATGTAATATATTTTCCATATATTTTAGCTTCAATCCCTATTTTATTTCTAAATATCTGTAACATAATTCTTCTCATATTTGTTTATCTCAATATAGTCATTTTATAAATCCAGGTCCTGGACTTCTTTAAATTTCTTAATGTTTTCCAACTTTTTATTCTTTTATCATTCAGTATTAATCTCCATATAATCATCATTATGTCATTATTAATCTCAGTATAATCATCATTGTGTTATTGTTAATCTCAATATAATCTCTAGAGACCTCCTTTTTATTATTAACATTCACATGTTCAATTATTTGTTCATATTTAATCACAATATCTTTATCCTCTTTATTTTCCACTTCTATGTCTTATTTCTCCATCTTCATTTTCTTGTCCACACATGTATACTCCATTTCAATTTTTATATCCTCAAATTTTGTCCCCTGTCCATTCTCCAAATCAAATAGTTGCTCCAATTATAAAAGTTCCATTCTATTCCCTTCTATTTCTTTTTTTAGAGTCAAACCTCTTGTAGACAAGAAAATCCTCCTCCACAAGTTTTCATGTTTATTATCTGGTGAAATTCACAATTTTCCAAAACAAAGAACCAAATTGCAATGTTCCTTTTTACTCCAGATGGTGTCTCTCTGCAATTCACAATTTCCAATTGCTTCATAAGTATCCATTTTGTTTCCATTACATCCCAATGTTGTTTGACTTCTCTTTTTTCTTTTTCAATTTAAAAATATCAAATCATATTTAAAGTCCAGTCCAAATTTAAATAGCTCTTCTCACTTCTTTTTTCTTTTTCCCCTTTTATTTATACATCCTTTTTTTTCTTCTTAAAGCTTATTGTCCATTCTTTTTATTTTTCTTGCCATTTAAAAAAGAAAGAGGGAAAAAGGGATCTCTTTATTTCTTTCCAATCCTTTAACCATATCTGATTATTTAAAGTTTCCAATTTAGTTTGTTCAGAAATCAATTTTCAATTGGGTTTTTGTCTCTTCCAAATTACATTTCAAAATCATCTTTGCCCCCATGCTCCTTAGCCACTGTTACACATTAGGGGTCTTATAGTTGTAAGTTGTTTCTCTTGTTGTTATTCAAGCCTGAGTTGGCTGTCACTCACCCAGCTTCAAAAAGATTCCATTCCATTTCTTTCTTCTTTCCAGCTCTATACTTAGCCTGGTTGTCCCAGCTTCGTGGCAGCCGCCATGGCTACCACCACCACCCGCCAACTCACAGAGAGTTCCTTCTGAACTCCAAAGAACTTATCTGTTCCTCTTGGTCATCTGAGGTGCTTCTCTTTCTTCCCTGTCCCTGCAGGATGGTTCCTGTCCGAAGACCCATCGGCAGTGGTTCGGCAGCTGGGGTTTTCGCGGCGCTCATCAGAGCCTGCTATTTCCCCAACTGTCTTGCCGTGACGCCAAACCAGAAGTCCCCTTAACTCTTGTGCTTTCTAACACCATCTGCACCCTTGAACCCTGCCTAATGTTAAGAGCAGGTCTTCTTTGTTTAGTTTATTAGTTTAGTTTAGTTGATTTGTATACCGCCCTACTCCTGAAGGACTCAGGGCGGTGAACAGCCACAGGATAAAAACACATAAATACAAAATTTAAAACTGAATAAAACCAAATTAAACAATTTGGCCGAAGACAGATTTAAAACACCCCAATAAATTAAGAACGAATTAAAATTTGCGTTTTAAAAAGGGAAAAAAGGCAAAACATTTTGTGATTTTATTTTCTCCAGATATTAATCCTAATCTGGATCTGATTTTAAAATTCCTCGCGCCTGAAGTGACATTTCATTTCCATCTGTTCTAGAAGTATAATTTTTTATAATTTTTTAATTATTAATTATTAATTTTATTAATAATTTTATTAAATAAAGAGTGGGTGTGAAGTCTGCAGCTGAGATGGTGGTGGTGCTGACAGCGTTGTGTATGGTGTGACTTGATTTCTTGCCAGACCCATTGAGAAACTGGTTTTGAGATACATAGGGGCCCTTTCTCTTCTTCTATGAATGTACTTAGTTGGATGGGACCCATTTGACATTCCCATCTCTCAGGCTATCTGTGACACATCCCCACACTCCTGCACACAAATGTTTCGAGGTGCAATTGGAAGATCTGTGTTCCTGGTTTATCTGGATGATTTATTGTTGAGATTACATTTCTTACCTGGAGAATAGATGGAAATGAACAGTCACTTGATATGTACAGCTTTGCTTTGAATGGAGAATTGGGGGTTTGAGTGAGAGGGGAGAGCTGAGGGGATAGGCAGGTCCATCCTGAAGTGAGGAAGAGAGAAAGCAAGAAAGTTTTCCCACTATCTGGCCTTCAACTTTTACTCTCAGGGTTTGGGCCTCCTGAAATGGGAGGATTTCCCCTTTTCGGTCCGATATGTGCCCTTGCCAATATGTAGTTTTTCCCAAGAGGAGAGGAGGAAGGGTGACTGTTGTCATTTGTGGTTTGTTATAGTCTCTCAGGAGGCTGGACTTAGACCTGCTTCTTGTCTCAGTTTGGCTATGAGAATTTTCCCTGATCTAGTGAAATCTGTTGTGTGAATGTCATCCTTGGAGGAAGAAAAATGTCCCTCATTATTTCAGTTACAAACTATTGTTCAGCTTGTCTCCACTAAATTCATATATTTCAGAGTTCCAGTAATTCACTGACCCATCAGCCAACAGATTTGACTTCAGAAAACATAGTTAAAAGTTACATATGTGAATGCAGCCATTGGTGACATGACCAGGCTAAGTGGATTGTATGGATATGAAGCAGACCAGTTTAGTGCGATGATTATAATGTCAAAGGCACTCAGTGTAGCAAAATAGATCTCCATTATCACCAGAATAATGATAATTATAATGACAAGAAACTTCTCCTCTGGGGATCCTGAAGTTCATGTAAGTGAAAAATTCACAAATACAACCCAGGAAGTGTTGTCAGAACATGTCCAGAAAGTGATGCTGGAGGAAAAGAGTTCAACATCTAAAGAATTGATTTCTGCTATCCTTCATCATGGCGTCTTGTCTCCAGAGACTGCTGGGGAAGGTCATCCAGAGCTGTGGATTTTGATTACACTCTATGTTGACGACACAACTCTAATCCTGCCTGTCTTCTAGTTCAAATATCCTTGAACCCTCCCTAATGTTAAGAGTAGTGTATCTTAATGATTTTCTTTTCTATTAGATCTCCATTTTTCAATCCTAAATTGGAGCTGAGTTTAAAATTCTTTATGCTTGAAGTGCAATTTCATGTCCCATCTGTTCTAGAAATGTCAATTGTTGGAAAAGAGCCAACTATCAGCAGAAAATTGACAACCTAGGGATACAGGGATAGTCATAGAGTGGATAGAAGTTTTTCTTTCTATTTCTTTCTATTTTGTATTGTCCTTCCAGATCTACGTAAGGCACTAAGTATCATGATAGTTTGAAGTTTCTTATTTATCAAATAAACCCTGGGTTCATCATGTCCGCAGCTGAGATGATGGCAATGCTCATAGGATGATGTGTGATGCAACCTACTTTCTTGCCACACCCACCCAGAAACTGGTTTTGGGGAGGGCCCACTTTGACTTTCCCATCTCTAAAACTGTGTGTAAATCCTCCTGAAATATTGCCAAGAGGTTGGCAGGTGTGGTTGGGAGTCCCCAAATTCCTGATGTATCTAGTTGGGAGGATAATGTTTCTTGGCCATGAGATTTGAATTAAAGTGGGGAGCTGAAGGAATTGATAGGAGCATCCTGATAGGGATTGGTAAATGTTTGGCCATATTTGGTAACATCTGATGTGCTACTCAAAGGTTGTCCCACTGTATGGCCCTAGGCTTCTTGTCTCAGTGCCTGGCTAACAGATCATTGGTGGTTCTGGGTTTTGGTTGTTGCTTTTGAATTCCAGGTTGATGCGTTATGGGTCTCATCCCTGATGTTATCTGCCACATGTTACTAAAACTAAAGAGAATCTGAGTGAACATTAGTAAGAGCACATGTTGGAGATTACCTCATGGTGATAAGTGGGCTGAAAAAGCAATATTTCCCCACCTTCACTAGGTCTGCTGATAGCCACTCAGCAGCCAGATTTAGGATGACCTGGTTCTTATAGGTTAGTGAGAGGCCCTCACAACATTTGGCTGGGTCTTTGGGGGGAATATTATACAGGCTATCTGGAGAATAAAATTACTGAGATTTCTTCTGACCTGAACAAGGAAGGTCAATATTTGTAATCAGCAAAAGAGCAGAACACTCCCTGCCAATAGGTTTGACGGATTTAAAATGAAGAGACCACTGTAAGTGGTATTCGCTGATCTAATAGGGCCAATGAAAGCTAGTCTAGGGGGTGCTTGTTATGTCCTAAGCATAGTTGACCATTACTCCAGGTATGGTTTTTGCTACTTATTGAGGAATAAGACAGATACATTTCAGTATTTTGTTCAGTGGATCAAGTTTGTCGAGAGAAAAACAAAGCAAAAAATCGTTACCATTGTAACTGATAAGGGTACTGAGTTTGTAAACACGAGGTTTAAATCAATGTTGGACAATGCTGGTATAAAACATAAATGTTCAGCTCCATATAGACCACAACTTAATTCATATGTTGAAAGGAGAGGACAAACTTTACAAGCAATGATGAGAACAATGTTAGCTGATGCAGGTTTACCGGCCAGTCCATGGGGAGAAGCCATAATGTGTGCAAATACACTCTTGAACAATGTTGTAAATACAACCACTAAGAAAATTCCCCATACTGTATGGCATGGAAAGAAGCCAGATTTGAGTTACATTCACACATTTGGGTCACCTGCATGGGTACATATTCCATCGCAGTTAAGATGTAAGGGCCAGAGTAGGGCACAACAATTAATATTTGTTGGTTATAATTCAAACCATAGGTCCTACAGATTTTGGCTAAAAGGAACAACAACGGTAGTTAACAGTGTGAATGCAAAGTTTATGGAGTATGTAGGGTGGAATAAATTGGGGACTGAGAATGAGGTTATCATTGAAACTCAGACGGAAGCTACTAATGAAATGCCAGAAATCCAGAACAAAGAGGTAGAGGAGGACGTAGTACAGGAACAGGTGAAGGTGGAGAGACCATCTGTAAGTCCTGATCTTCCAAGAAGGTCAAATAGAGTAACAAGACCACCTGATAGGTATCAGGCAACAATGGTCTATCAAATAAACAAAGTTCCTACAACATATAATGAGTTAACCACGTTTCCACCTGAAGTGTGGAGATCTGCAATGACTAAAGAACTAAAATCTTTGCAGAATTTAAATGTTTATGAAACTGTAAAAATACCACAAGGTAGAACTATACTTGGTAGTAAGTGGATATATAAATTAAAGACTGGTATAAAGGGTGAACCAATATATAAGGCTAGATTGGTAGCTCAAGGATTTAATCAATCTCCTGAAGATTATTATGAGGTATTCGCTCCAAGTTTAAAAGCCATTACACTAAGAGCAGCGTTGGTATGGGCAGCTAGATATAAATATATAGTTAATCATTTGGACGTAGAGACTGCATACCTACATGCACCACTACAGCACAAAATCTATTTAAAGAAACCCTCAGGATTAGAGGAGAATGGGACATCTGACTGTTGGTTATTAAGGAAAAGCCTTTATGGGTTAAAACACTCAGGGTACAAATGGAACCAGTGTATTGTAAGAACATTAGAGAAGATTGGATTCAAAGCAGGATTAGCAGATCCATGTGTATTTAGAATGGAGAGGGATGGTAAAGTGTCGTTATTACTTCTTTTTACAGACGACATAGCTTTGATTACAGAAAATGAACAAGAGACCAGCAGGATTGTTGATCAATTAAAAACTCATTTCAGAATTAAAAATCTAGGGGAGATACAACAATACCTGGGTTTACGAATTGAAAAAACCAGGGGAGGATTTAAATTATCCCAAACTGATAAAATCAATAATTTATTAAAACAATTTAGGATGGAGTTGTGTAAACCATCAAAGACACCTATGGTTCAAGACTATTGTAACACTGATCTAAACAGTCCATTGTTTGATAAAGGGATTTACCAATCGCTGGTTGGCAGCTTATCATATATCAGCAATTGGTCTAGGCCCGATATTTCTTATAGTGTTAACCAATTGGCTAGGTTTAACAAGGAACCTACAGAAAGACACTGGCAGGGAGCAAAACGTATCCTAAGGTATTTGAAATATACCATGCATCATGCATTATATCTATAACCATCAGAAGATTTACCCATAATTGCTTATGCGGATGCTAGTTTTGCAACAGATGTGAATACAAGGAAATCAACCTCAGGAATCGCTATATTTCTTGGGAAGTCTTTGATATGGTGGCGTTCAATTAGACAGAAGCATTTGAGTATGTCTACAATGGAGGCAGAATTTTCTTGTTTATCTTTATTATGTACTGATCTGATTAGTATTAAGCAACTGATGCTAGATATAGGAATAAATATAAGAGATCCTATAACAGTATACGAAGATAATCAGGCAGCGATTCAAATGGCGACGAATATAGCTGTGAAAACTAGAACGAAGCATACAGATCTTTGGTATCTAAATGTAAGAGAGTGTATAATGAACAAGATGATAGAACTTGTATATTGTGCATTGGAAGACAATGTGGCTGATTGACAAGGAAGTAGGAAACATAAAGATACATGTGAACAATATGGTTTGAGATTGTAAATATATTAAGCTACCCAAAGGGGAGAATGTTGGATATTTATCCTATGGTTTGGTAGGTAATATATAGAAAAACTATGTTTGTGACTTTAAATGATATAAGAAGAATGATTGGCTGTGCTATTATCAGGCAGCCATAAAAGTAGACAGGAAGCCCGGGAGCTCCTGCTCTTGCTATTTGATGATTGATCTCCTGAAGAGGGACTGTGTGTGACCGAAGAGAACTGTAAGCAAACTATGTTTTGTGTTGGAGAGTGATTATTCGAAGATGTGTTATCATTGTTTAGAGAAACCAAGTTTGTTTTTTCACTAAGAGTAAAGAATGTTTTTTTTCACCATTCAGAGTCTGTGAGTATCTGTGTGTTTAACCAGCAATGTATCTCTTTGCTGTCCAGTCTGTTGCCTACTATGCAGAGGGAAGTTTTACCCTCAACAGCTGATAGCCACTCAGCAGCCAGATTTAGGATGACCTGGTTCTTATAGGTTAGTGAGAGGCCCTCACAACATCTGGCTGGGTCTTTGGGGAGAATATTATACAGGCTATCTGGAGAATAAAATTACTGAGATTTCTTCTGACCTGAACAAGTGCCTGGTACATGGTCTGGTGTTGTGATCTGGGAGGAGTTTGAGTTGGCGACTCCAAAGGAAATGGACAAGGTTCCCTGAGAAATCCAGAAGTCCCCCACAATGCTGGTTTTTTAAGGGTTCTGAACATGTTGCTCTTTCTACCTGCTTCAATTTGGGAAAGAGCTAAATAGAAAGATGAGGAGCACTGAGAACAAAGATGAGAGAAATTACATTGATAAAGGTTCTCAAGCCAATTCAACTAAAACAGATTTTCAGATATTACATCATGGGCTCTTTTATTGAAAAGGTTTCTAGAGTTGGAAATATGAAAAATGTGAAGGGACATTTTAATTTAATTTAATTTAATTTAATTTAATTTAATTTAATTTAATTTAATTTAATTTAATTTAATTTAATTTAATTTAATTTAATTTAATTTAATTTAATAATTTAATTTAATTTAATTTAATTTAATTTAATTTAATTTAATTTAATAATTTAATTTAATTTAATTTAATTTAATTTAATTTAATTTAATTTAATTTAATTTAATTTAATTTAATTTAATTTAATTTAATTTAATTTAATTTAATTTAATTTGTCGCATTTCTATGCCACCCAACTCCCAAGGGACTGTGCACATTTTCAAATACAGAGGATTTTAAAGATAAATATTCAACATTTTTTTTGAGGACTGATGGATGATCAGTTAGGAAAATGACATGGAACATTGTTTTAATATGTGATTATTGTGGTGGGATTACTCAATGCACAAGGAAACATTCAGAACTACCCAGCAGGGAGGAATCATTGTGAAATTGACAGAACCTTCTGAGATGGTCAAACTGAGTACTTTGAATAGAGAAAGGGCAATATTTACATATTTTGATGACTGGAAACGCATTATGGATTTTTTTGTGTAAAAATGAAAAAAATGAAGTTGTGATTTATGGTTTTCATACACCGGAAAGTATAGATAAAAAGTCTCACAATGTAACCTTAGAAAGAGAGAAGTTAAAATATAATTGTACTTATAACTGCTGTGAAGAATATTGGAAGGTATTTGTTGATATCTTTATTTGACAATTTAGACTATTTAACATTTCCTAAAGATTGTTTCTTTTTCCCTACCTATTTTTTTGTAAACATTTGTCAACCCATGCACAAAATCAGTATGCTTCTTAAGTAAGTAAGTAAGGGATACAATAAATATATAGAGCCTGCTGGAATTGAATTCAATCCACTGTTTTGTCCAAAATTGTAAATTAAAAATTAAAAATATATTTACTCTCAGACCAGCGGTCAACAAAATACATCATTCAAAGGAGAACACAGAGAAGAAGAAAAAAATTAAAAGATGAACAATTAGAGTTGAAAAAAAAATAAGAAAAAGACATTTAACATCAATCTTTGAAAACTAGTTAATCGCATACATGGTTTGAAGAAAATTGGCACATGTTTAGGATGAACAGTTTCTCTCCAAAACAGCAGAATAATAGAAGACACTAGAAAACTTGACCATATTACTATGTGTTCCTGCAGTTGCATCAGCAAAAACAGACTTGGTTAAAAGTACAGTCCTTAAATGCTACATCTTTATCCAGGTCCAAGAAGGGATGAGGAAGGCTGAGAACTTCTTGGCCGCTAGAAAAATACAACCATGATAAAACCAAGAAGGGGGATACAGCCAACCAAACACATTTCTGCTAAATTTGATAAACAATGTGAAAATTTCAAGAGGATGTCCTTGCAAACTTCCATTTCCAAACATTAAGAAAAGGTCTTCTGAATCAAGCCAGGATCCATCTTTATCTCTTAGAGCCTTGATAAGACCACACTTGGAATACCGTATCCAGTTTTGATCACCACAATGTAAAAAAGATGTTGAAACTCTAGAAAAAGGGCAGAGAAGAGCAACAATAATGATTAGGGAATTGGAGCTAAAACATATATCATTAGCACTTAGACTTATATACCACTTCACAGGTCTTTACAACCCTCTCTAGATATTCCTCGAACTCACATTTACACAATTCTTCTGGTCCTGAGATGCTCCTTTGTATTCAAGTCTGGCCTCAAAATGATAATGTAGCACTTAGGGACGAAAACACAGACCAGCAGACCAGCACTGGAGGCCAAGATGGAGAAGACCTGCACAGCCACCATATATTTCCCCTTGGTGCTCAGGTAGGTGGGCAGGAAGGAGACCCAGACATTGCAGAAGACCAGCATGCTGAAGGTGATCAGCTTGGCTTCGTTGAAGGCTCCAGGGAGATTCCTGGCCAGGAAAGCCACTGTGAAGCAGATGGCAGCCAGGAAGCCCATGTAGCTGAGGGTGATGTAGAACATGAAAACAGAGCCTTCATTGCATTGCAGGATGATCTCTCCAGGCTGGGAGTGAAAGTCTGAGTCACAGAATGGGGGAGAAATTCCCAACCAGATGGAGCAGATCATAATTTGGACACTAGAACAAGAAAGGATGATGGAGTTGGCCAAGCTCTTCCCCAACCATCTCTTCACTCGGTTTCCTGGTTTTGTGGCCAGGAAAGCCAGCACCACTGTGATGGTTTTGGCCAAGAGAGAAGAAACAGCAACTGAGAAGATGATGCTGAAAACTGATTGTCGGAGAAGGCAAGTGGCTTTCCTTGGTTGACCAATGAAGAGAAAAGGAGACAAGAAGCAAAGCAGGAGGGAGACCAGGAGGATGTAAGAGAGGTCTCGGTTGTTGGCTTTCACAATGGGAGTTTCTAGATGTTTAATGAATATAATTAAAACAAGACCTGTGTCTAAGAACAAGAATAGGGCAAAAGAGACCAGGATGATTCCCAAATGTTCTTCATAAGAAAGGAAGGAAATAACTTTGGGGATACATTGGATTCTGTCTTCATTTGGATATTTTTCATCTGGACACTTTGTGCATTTTTCTGTATCTGAGTAAACAAAAAAAGGAATATTTTTTAAAAATATTCTGTACTTTCTCATTTCAAGAAATATTTTTCTGGGACAACATTTGTTACCAGCAGTATTTTCTTAAAATCCCTACAGAGAGAAGGTAAGAAGAATATCATTTTCTTAAAAAACAAATATATTTTTATAGTTTATGAAATCGGAAGAAGTCATGGAACCTGAATGATTTCTTATGTAATTTGCAGAACCTACATTATTGGAGGTAGATAATGAATCAATTAATCTTTCTCGATGCATTTCCTGGATTTTCTGGCAGTAGAGAAGCTTGTCCAATCTCTTTCTAGGCCTTCCATCAAGGTTTTTCTGTTATCCCTCTCTCTAGTAAGAAATTAAGCAATTTGAAGATAATAGCAATAGCGCTTAGACTTATATACCACTTCACAGTGCTTTTACAGCCCTCTCTAAGAAGTTTGCAGAGTCAGCCTCTGGCCCCCAACAATCTGGGTCCTCATTTTACCTATCTCAGAAGGATGGAAGACTGAGTCAACCTTCAGCTGGTGAGAATCGAACTAGCAGACTGCTGACAAAAAAAAAAAAAACAATTTATCTGTTTTTTAATTTGCACTTTCATGCCAGTGTTTCAGATGAATCCACTTCCACAAGGCCTTCCCTTTTTCTTGATGTCCCCCACCTTCATGGATGGAGATGGTCCCCTCAGGACAAATAATGCAATCATAGCAGCAAGCAGGCTCTCCTTCTCGCTTCCGCTTGACAAATCCAGGATGACAACTTTCCACACATTGGGACTGAGGCAGAGACTAAGCAGAAAAAGAAGAAATGCCAAAGAAAATATATTGGGATGAAGCATCCATGAATACGGATGATTCCTGACCTACGCACCTTTCGTACACACTTAATGCAGCCAAGTACGCCTCTCAGGCTATGGCTTCCTCCATCACCTCACGGCGTTTGTTGTGGCTGAGACAATGGCCAGCTGATCTCAAAGCAAAATGGCGCTTGGCATCCACCCTGTACTCGGGGTCTAAATTGTTTGGAGAGTCTCTTGAGCCCCTTTTAGTCGAGGACAGGGACAAGAAAAAGATACTGCCGTCAATCACAAGACGAGCTGACTGCAGGGCCACCCCATATTACCGCAGGCCTCAGGCTAGATATTATTCTCAGGACACTTCTAGTCAGCGTCCATATGCTCAGGACTCCTTTCGTCCCCAAGATAGAGGGTCATTTCGAGACAGACCTAAATCTTTCGGGCCCCCAAAACGATCTTCGCGTGGAACGGGAAATCGCCAGTTCCGCCGACAAAAATGGCCCCCATTGGAGGCCGGCTGAGTCTCTTTCTAGACCGGTGGGCCCGCAGCACCACTGATCAATGGGTGCTGCATACTATAGATTTTGGTCTCCCCCTGGAGTTTCGCTGTTGTTTCAACAAGCTGTTTCAAAACACTGTTGTTTCAACAAGTTGTTTCAAAACTCTGTTGTTTCAACAAGCTGGGCTGGCCTGAATACCAAGATCAATTTTAAGTTATATGGGTTGTCTTTCTCTTAATTGAAATGGGATAAAGTATTTAATTCCCTTTTAAACTGTTTTAACTTTTATATGTGTTCATTTTTATTTTTGGCTGTGCACTGCCCTGAGTCCTTCAGGAGAAGGGTGGTATAAAAATTAAATAAATAAATAAATAAATAAATAAATAAATAAATAAATAAATAAATAAATAAATAAATAAAATGGATGTAGAGATTAACATTAGCCAAATAGTTCCTGGGTTTCACTTAGATAAATATGAAATCCTTGACTCATTCCAAACAGATTTAGGAGATATAAATACTGGCAGATAGTTCATTTACTCACTCACCTTTGCTTCTGGCATCTATAACCTTGAAATAAAGGATTTTTCTACATAAGAAAGACTGGAGGGATGGAACTGAAAAGATTTCAGCCTTAAGTGACAACCAGTTTCGTTCCTCCTGTTAGCCTTGTTAATATGCATTTCTCCAATCTTCAAATAACTGTGATTTTAAAGTACAGTATGATGATCTTGCATTCAATTTTGGAAAATAAATTATTGTAAATGATTTATTAACTTTTTTATTATATTAGACTTATTAAATAAAATAATACTGTACTAAAGAAAGAATTAGGACCAGTAGGATCTGGATAAGCTTCTTCTGGAGTATATAAAACATTGCAAAATTTCTTCTCTTTGAAAGTAGTCCAAAACCATCTTCCAATTAAGATATAAAGAAAAAAAATCCTTAAAAATTAGGGCTTTCTTTATTTGTGTGTTTCTTTCCTCAATTCATATGACTCTCAACAAGACTAAAACTGACTGCCTAGTTTCTAGAACTGGGGTGAGATGAGATGCAGGAGAGGTCATGATGACTTGTCCCTCAAAAAGGCATCTTTTCATCTTCAGAAGTGGGAGAAGAGTAGGAGACTTGTGTCCAGTTCTGTATCTGAGTCTTTTTCTACTACAATTAGGGGACAACAACTTGCATGGAAAGACAAATCTACATTTCTTATCAGTTAAATTTGGATCCTCCTATTCTCTCATAGGGACTTAACATAGCTAACAATTTCAAAAAACGAATTTTAAGTTTTCAGATGAATTACCCTCTTACAAGGAAAAACCCAAATCTAAGTAGCATTTCCTTTCAAATTCTCCCTTGTTATTTCCAAAATGAGGAAGGGCTTTTCTTTGAATCAAAGTCTTGTTTCGCTGCTTCAGTTTTCCAGGTGATGGGCATTATCTCTCATCAAATCACCCTTTATGGTTTCATGTGAAACATGAACATCTTCAGAGCTTCTTCAGAGGAGCAGAAGGCCTATTGCTTATCCCAGTGGGTTGAAAGAGAGATGTGGGTAACTCTGGACAAGTTTGGGCTTCTTAAAAAAGATTATAGAACATCAGTGACCTTTCAACAGAGGCATTCCTCAACTTGGACAAGGTGTAATATAATATAATAACAGACTTGGAAGGTACCTTGGAGATTTTCTAGTCCAACCCCCTGCTCAGGCATGAAACCCTACACCACTTCAGACAAATGGTTATCTAACATCTTCTTAAAAACTTCCAGTGTTGGAACATTCACAACTTCTGGAGGCAAGTTGTTCCACTGATTAATTGTTCTAACTGTCAGGAAATTTCTCCTTAGTTCTAAGTTGCTTCTCTCCTTGATTAGTTTCCACCCATTGCTTCTTGTCCTGCCCTCAGGTGCTTTGGAGAATAGCTCGACTCCCTCTTCTTTGTGGCAACCCGTGAGATATTGGAACACTGCTTTCATGTCTCTCCTAGTCCTTCTTTTCATTAAACTAGACATACCCAGTTCCTGCAACCGTTCTTCATATATTTCAGCCTCCAGTCCCCTAATCATCTTTGTTGCTCTTCTCTGCACTCTTTCTAGAGTCTCCACATCCTTTTTACATTGTGGCGACTAAAACTGAATGCAGTTTTTCCCTTTGTGTAAAGACAGATGCATAAAAATGAGTTAAGTAGTTTTGCTTTCTCCCTGTTGCTTGTCACCTTCTTGCCAATTTCTCCGAGCAATGGACTAATTGTTTCCTTGACTTTTTTCTTGCTTTTAACGTTGGAAGAAGCTTTTTTGTTTGTTTGTTTGTTTGTTTTTTACTTTTGTTACAAGCCTTTGTTCATTGTGAGCCTTAGCTTTCTTCACTTAATCTTTACAGGCTTGGGCTATTTGCTCATATTCTGCCTTAGTTATTTCCTCCTCTTTCCACTTTTTATACTTGGCCTTTTTGTCTTTCAATTTGGCAGAGTTCTTTATGCAGCCATGCTGGTTTCTTTTGAGAGCTGTTATTTTTCTTCTTCATTGGTATTGTGCTAGCCTGGGCTTTTATAATCTCACTTTTCAAAATTTCCCAAGCTTCTTGAGTTGTTTTCCCCTTGAGGATTCTCATCCATGGAATCCTTCCCAAGCTCTCTCTAAGTTTATTGAAATTAGCTCTCTTAAAGTCCAAGACTCTAATTTGACTTTGTTCTATTACTTGTGCTTGCATAACGTTGAATTCCAGTATTGCATGATCACTTGCCCCCAAGGTTCCTGTAGCTTCAACGCCTTCTATTGTTTCATCTCTGTTAGTAAGAATTTAGTCCAATATGGCTGATCCCCTAGTTCCCTGTTCTACTTTTTGGGAAACAAAGTTGTCTGCTAGGTTTGTTAGGAACCTGTTGGATCTTCCACTTGGAGCAGACTTTGTCTCCCAGTTGATGTCAGGGTAGTTAAAATCCCCCATTACTATTGTGATGTGCTTCCTACAGAAAAAAGAGAAAACACAGCAATATTTGACCCACCTTGTTGAGCTGATTTAGCCATAAGAGAGCAAATTCGTTAATAATAATTCTCCGTCTTTCAATACTCCCCAGTTTCCTTTTGATCAAATCCTCCTCGGGTGAAATCACCAAGAACTCAATGTCCATATCTGCAGCTATTTGTCCATTATGGTCCACGTAAAGATTCCAGTGGGAAAGATTGTAGAAGTCATTCTTCTCCAGAAAGGGATGGAACTAGAATGGAAACATCCAGGAATTTTCAAAACAGAAATTTTGGTTTGTTATCCCACCTGGTATTTTCATGTATGAATTTTTTTTCTACAGTTTTTTTTTTAAATATGCAAACATGATAAATAGGACAACAAGTGTTAGCACTAAGTTCATAAGTGAACAAGAAAGGTTCAGCAAAATTTGTCAATGGTATATTGAAAAAAACATGTATTGAGAAAATATAATAGACACATCAATTATAGGGAACATTCTACAGCAGGTATGAAATGAATTGAGTAACAGCTAAAAAGTGATTATTCATAAACTGCTTGAAAATAAAGGTTGATTACCAGAAAGCATGGATTTTTTCAAGATGGACGTTCCCAAAATAATCTTCTCCCTGGTAGACAAGACAGGAAATATGACCACAGCAGCTAATTTTATTGTAGTGTTATTAAGAGAATCTTGCAAGTCTAAAAATACATATCTTGTTGTGGCCCGCCAGCGGCCTGCACGGATTGTAGCTGATTCCGATGAGGAGGAGGCTGGTATGGTGCTGCGCCAGCAGCCTGTGCAGCTGGCGCTCGAATCGGACAGTGAGGAGGATGGAGAAGATGTGGTGGCAGAGGCAGGGATTCAGCCAGGGCCTTCAGAACCTCCAGAAGCTCCTTTAAGTGAAGAGGATGAAGAGGAGGAGCCTCGGACTTCCTGTTGGTGATTCGTGGTGAGACGGTGGAAGGAGAGCTATCTCTGTTCTTCAACCCCAGATTACTTCGTGCTTTGGGGACCCTTAGGGACACAAGAGCCTGGAGGGCATTGTGAGCTAGAGAGGGAGTCCAGAGAGTGGTAAGGCATGGGGCAAGTGTTTGCCACTCGAACAGATGCCTCTGTTAACCCAGCACGAATGTGTCTGTCCTTTTGAAATGGCAGACTCGAGGTTGCGGTAAGATGACAAATAACCAGGGAGTGAAGAAGATCGGAGTGGACAGTGTTAGGAATGAAGTTTTGCCAGAACACCGTAAAGGTACAGAAACTTGGAGAAGTGAGATCGGTCCTGTCAGAATAGAGGACTCATGGAAGGAGATCAAGTGGAGATTAGATGTATGGAGAATGAATCAGCAGAATAAGCTTAACTGACAGGATGACATTGGAGAGAAACAAAGTTTTTAGTACAGTAGAGGCACGGAGAGGAAGAGCTGGTGGATTCCATGAGTAAATAACAAAGAGGAAGAAGCGTTGGCATTGCGGAGAGATAGAAGGGGACAAGGCTGGGACTGAAAAGAAAGGAAACAGGAAGAGCTGCCATTGTAAGTAGCAAATAGAGGAAGAAGAGTGATTAATAGAACTGTGAAAGAAAGAAAGGACTATTATAAGATAACTAGACTCATAACTGGACTAATTTTTGGAAAGGAACCCAAGAGGATAAAGTAGTGACAGAAGGACATTGAAAATATCTTGACTTAAAAGACTGTAGAAATTTGAAGAATAATAGTTGGAACAATATAAGAAATTGAAACTGTGTAAAAAGACTATTATATGAACACTAGAAAACAACAACAACAACAACAACAAAGGAAAAACTTTAATATAACAAAGTGAAATAACTCTTGAACAGTGTCTTGTAATATACCTATTAAGATAAACTACTCTTCCTTTACTTTTTTATTATCTTGCCATCCCCCTTTCCCCCTTCTATGCTATCTGTTGAGTGTTTAATTAAATAAGTTGTATATATTTGAGAAATAAGTTAATTGTTAATTATTAACTAGGTAGAATTTATTAAATAACTATTGTTATTTAATACCAAAGCAAATGAATTTGGTATTTTTGGATGCTCAAAAGGCCTTTGACAATCTTAATTGGAAATTCATGATCGAACAAATTAAAATAATGAAATTGGAACCAATTTTGAGAAAATGATAGAAACAATTTATAAATTACAAAGGGCAAGAATAATAATAAATGGGGACATGACGAATACATTTCAAATTAAGAAAAGTGTAAGACAAGGGTGTCCATTATCACCACTGCTATTCATTTTGACACTAGAAACCTTGTTAAATAGAATTAGGAACAATAGCGAAATAAAAGGACTAAAGATTAGGGGAGAAGAGTATAAGACACAGGCCTTCATGGATGATGTAGTGCTCATCATAGAGGAACCGTTAGAAATGGGTCCGAGAATTTTGGAGGAAATAAGAAGATATGGAGAGGTATCTGGATTTAAATTGAATAAAGGAAAAACCAAAATGTTGGTCAAAAACCTGACAAAAATGCAAAAAAAAAAAAAAAAGAATTAGAAAAGGAATTAGACTTATAAATTGTAAATTTTTTTTTAAATATTTAGGGATATGGATATCAGCAAGATGCTCAATCTTGAAAGAGGATAATTATATACCTCTGATTAAAAAAATAAAACAGGATTTGGAAAAATAGGAGAAATTGCAACTATCACTTTTGGGCAGGATAGCATCGATTAAGATGACTATCCTGCCCAAATTATTATATCTATTCCAAACGATACCCGTCATCTTAGATAATTTTTTTTTTACAGAAATTAACAAAACTATTAGGAAATTTATTTGGGCTGGGAAAAAAACAAGAATTAATTTGCGATCGTTACAAGACAATAGAAGTAGGGGAGGCTTTGGACTCTCAGCATGGGAAGTATATTATAAAGCGGCCACCCTAGTATGGATAAGGGAATGGATTAATCTAAGAAACAAAAGAATTCTAATTTTGGAAGGGCATGACTTACAAAAAGGATGGCATGCCTTTTTGTGGGACTAAAAGAAAAAGACCAAAACATACTTCCATAGGCACAGGATAAGAGAAGTATTAATACAAGTATGGGACGAAATTAGAAGAAAACAATACATGAAAATCCCGAACTGTCTATCATTTACTTATTTATTTAGGTAATAAATAAATAAATAAATAAATAAATAAATAAATAAATAAATAAATAAATAATAAGATGAGGTATTGGAGAAAAATTCAAAATTGGCTACAAGAATCAACTAATGAAAAAATTGAATTGATACCTGAAACATTTCTCCTGGGAATACTAAAGATGAAATACGGGATGGGTGGGGGGGAGAGAGATTTAATCATACATATTCTCACTGCAGCAAGAATAGCCTATGCCCAATATTGGAAAGGAAAGGACACACCATCAGAGGAACATACTATTCAGAAGGTTCTAGAATGTGCCGAAATGAACAAATTAATGTTAGAATTAAATGAGAAATTAAATGAGGAGCCTGAGTGGCGTAGGAGGCTAATGCCTCCTACTAAGGCAGCATTTAACATCCAGTTGCCTGCAATTATTGTGAGTTCAATTCTCACCAGGCTCAAGGTCGACTCAGCCTTCCATCCTTTCTAAGGTTGATAAAATGAGGACCCGGTTGGTGGGGGCAATAAACTGATTTTGTATAAAATATACAAAAGTATGAAGGCTATTATTTAATGCATTGTAAGCCGCCCTGAGTCTCCGGAGAAAGGCAGCATATAAAAATAAAGAAAAAAAAAAAAGAAAAAAAGAAAAAAAAGAAAAAAAAAGAAAGAAGACTCAGAATATTATACGGTGTGGCGTGATTGGTACAGGTGGATTGACAATCAAATAAAAAATATATAAAAGTTAATATAAATTTTAAGATGCATATATAAATTACACTATATTATGATGAAATGTAAAAGAAGACTCAATCTAACCTGTGTAGAAAAACAACACTGTCTGACTGATTGTATTATAATAAATTTCAATAAAACATTTAAAAAAAGAAGAAGAGGAGGAGCCTCTTCTTAATGCATGGGCACGCAGAGCTGCCAAAAGGCAGGAGTGGTTCCTCAGGAGGAGGTCTCCTTGAGAGTAAGGATTTAGACTAATTGGCCACTCCCTTAGCCTATTTAAGAAAGAACGCTGCTTGCAACAAGCTGTAGAGAACAACTTTAGTTCACTCTCTTTCGGGTCTACAAAACTGCTTCTGGGCTTTCTGCCAACTCTAGTAAGACTGTGATTTCCTTATCTTAAAATTCTTGTAGGCTGTTAAGACAGTTCATTAACAGCCTTTGAATGATAAAGACTAAGTTATTTTGAGTAAATAAGCTTTGTATAGAGTTTGTGTATATCTTCCACTAATTCATTTTCCAGCCTGAAAATTTAGGGAGGATCCTTTGTGAGTTTCTTTTGCTGCCTGTTATGCAGCTGCGGGATCCCCCAGTTTATCTGAGAATGCAGGTTATCTTCCCCCTTTCCTCAAAGTTATTTCTGTGTATTATTACAGTTCCTTAACAGTTTATGGGAATGCTGGTGATATAACTTGATTTCAGCAAAACACAGGTTACCCTTCACTTACAACACTTCATTTAGTGACCATTCAAAGTTGAAATGTCACTGAAAAAAAGTAACTTATAACAAGTTTTCACACTTACAACCTTGCAGCATCCCCAGGGACACATGATCAAAATTCGGATGAGGGGAAACTGGTTCATATTTATGACAGTTGCTATGTCCCAGGGCCATGTGATCCTCTGTGATCTCCTGATAAGCAAAGTCAATCGGGAAGCCAGACTCACTTAACAACCCTGCTACTAACTTAACATCTGCAGTGATTCACTTAACAACTATGGCAAGAAAGGTCGTGAAAGAGGGCAAAGCTCGCTTAACAATTGCCTGACTTAGCAACAGAAATTTTGAGCTCAATTGTGGTCATAGGTTGAAGACTATGTACTACCAAATGATTTTGTTATGTGATGATTAGGAACCAAGTTAAGTGAGAGCTGGATGGTATGAATACGGGTATATTGTTAAAGGTGCAATCACCCCTTTAAAATTAGAAGTGTTTAATATCAAATATATATCTGCTACCAGCTCCTTGGTAAATTATACTCCCCAGCAACTAGATTGGCCAAATTTGTTGGCCTTTTGTAGTACAAGGAGGTCAATATGATTCCTCTCTTTCTCTAATGAATTCCTTCTCCAGAGGCATTTGTTGGATCCTTGTTGGGATCCCATACCTGCCACGGCTGCAGCCTTGGAGCCTCCAGTGTCTCTTGGGTCTCCTTCCTTCTCCTCCAGGATCTGGAAGAATATGCAGCCTTCAAGACGTGGGCCAGAATCATAAAGATAAGGTAAACAGAGTCACTGTTTTCGATCATCATCCCGTTCAAATCATCTTCTGTCTCCACCAGAGAATTTTGGGTGCATCTTTTCCGGCCTTTGACAGAAAAAACATGCTTTGGAAAAGAGCACTGAAAATTCTTGCCTTCATACTGGGAGTCTAAAAAGGAAAAGGGTTCAAAAGCACCATATTTTGGGCTTATTTTTTGCAGAAATTCAAAGCTCCAAATACTATGGATGTATTTGTGATATCCATGCATTTTATGATGCATTATACAGTTTCCCAAAGTTGTGGTGATCCAGACTTTCTCTCTGATGGGTCCTGACAAAATGTCAAGGGTTAGATGAAAAGTATGAAATGTGTTTGAAACAATAATGTGTTCTGTGAAGTGAACAAAGACATTGACTTGTTTCCACTGAGAAAAGCTGAAATCCCTGAAGGGTGCTGGATGTCCAGACAGTGAGAATTCTTTTGTTATAACGACACAAATTCCATTCCTGAGAAGCAAAGGAGGAAAAGTCCTCAGGAAATTTTCTCCCTCCTCTGTGTCTGGAGCAAGGAGGCCAATCAAGGTCCATCTGAAGTGCAGGAGGACTCAGACAATTGCTGAATACTGAAACCCTTCTTTGAGGAGCATCCGGTGGAAAAAAGGGAATTTACTTTTATCACTCAGAGTGTCTGAAACAACTCTATGACTGATCTGGAAAAGCAATGAAAAATGCTGTGTTATATTTTGTGTGAGGTCAACTCCAGAATATAAATTTTTAATAAATCCAACTTTGTTTTAATAAACATCTTAGAATAGTTTGTTGACTGGCCATTGTTTAAAATATTAAACAGAATATTAAGAAGACTTTATATAAAAATGGAAGACAAGAAACAAATTAAGTAAAAAAGAATAAGAATCAGAACACAAATCATATTTGGAAACGTTAACTGAAGTATATTATTCCAGTAAAAGGCCATATTATATTTAGCTTTGGAAGATTGCTACATCTGTTCTCTGCTTCTATATTTCAGGTTCTTTCTGCAGCCATCATTTTACTTTCTTCTCCAGTTGTACAAGAAACAGGGAGACCATAGTTCCTCATATAATTTGTCAGTTGTATAAGCCAAGAAGTCTTTAGTTGAAATTTTGTCTGTTCTAACAGACACAATATGGGGAGTCTGTAGTTTCCATAGCTTTTGTTTTGCGCCAATAATTAATGATGTTAATTGACGTTGATTAACATGATGTTGGTTAGTTGATATTAATTAACAACAGGGTAACAACCAAGAAGTAAACAATACCCCACTCAAGGAATTGCCAAACAAACTATCAGTAAACAGCCCACCAAAAACCCTCCAAGTCCATTCCCACCAGCTCTTACAGGGAAAGTCATTAGAAGATAAAATTGAGAGCATTCCCCACTCCTTACTAGCACTGATGATCTTACCTAGTTTGCGTAATGAAATGTCTGCAAGGAAAGCAGCAAGAAACCCTCATTTCAACATTGAGCTACAAATATTCTCCTTTATCACTTTATCCCACTCCTTCTATTGATGCAGCCTAGGTCTTCATTGGCTTCTCAGTTCAAACCCGCTCCCCAAGCAGGATGCCCTCCACCATTTCTGACAAATGGAAGTCCAGTCTCTTCTTGAAAGCTTCCAGTGATGAAGCTCCTACAACTTCCGAAGGCAACTTCTGTTCCATTGGTTGATTGTTCTCAGAAAATGTCTCCTTATTTCTAGCTTGAATCTCTCCTTGTTCAGTTTCCATCCATTGTTCCTTGTCTGGCCTTTGGATGCTTTGGAAAATAGGAAAATATTGGAACACTGCTATCATGTCTTCCCTGGTCCTTCTCTTCACTAGATTAGCCATGCCCATTTCCTTCAACCGTTCATTGTATATTTTAGCCTCCAGTCCCCTAATCATCCTGGTTGCTCTTCTCTGCACTTTTTCTAGAATTTTATTTATTTTTTATTTATTTTTTTATTTTTATTGAATTTCTATACCACCCTACTCCCGAAGGACTCAGGGCGGTGCACAGCCATGAAATAAAACACATAGATATACAAAATTTAAAATCGAATAAAATGAATTAAATAAATTTGGCTGAATTAATACCCATAATTTAAAATACCCATATTTTAAAATACATTAAAAATTTAAAATTTACACTTAGAAGGGAGAAGATTTAGGCGAGGCCAGCTTGATGAAATAAAAGCGTCTTCAGCTCGCGGCGGAAGGTGCGCAGATCCGGAATTCTCCGTATCTCTGGGGGAGCTCATTCCAGATCGTCGGTGCCCCCACAGAGAAGGCTCTCCCCCTAGGGGCCGACAGCCGACATTGTTTGGCCGACGGCACCTGGAGGAGCCCCTCTCTGCGGGAGCATACTGGTCAGTGGTAGGCTGTTGATGGTAGTAGGCGGTCCCGTAAGTAACCAGGTCCTAAGCCATGGAGCGCTTTAAAGGTGGTAACCAGAACCTTGAAGCGCACCCGGAAGACCACCGGGAGCCAGTGCAGCTCGCACAGGAAAGGTGTTACATGGGAGCTCCATGTTGCTCCCATAACCACCCGCGCGGCCGCACTCTGCGCCAGTTGGAGCTTCCGGGTGCACCTCAAGGGGAGCCCCATGTAGAGAGCATTACAATAGTCCAGATGAGAGGTGACGAGGGCATGAGTGACTGTGCATAACGAGTCCCGATCTAGAAAGGGACGCAACTGGCGAATCAGGCGAACCTGATGAAAAATCCTCCCGGTCACGGCCATCAAGTGCTCTTCTAAAGACAGCCATGAGTCCAGGAGGACGCCCAAGTTATGAGCCCTTTCCGTGGGGGCCAATGATTCGCCCCCAATAGCCAGCGATGGTGCCAGCTGACTATATCGGGATGTCGGAAACCACAGCCACTCAGTCTTGGATGGGTTGAGCCTGAGCCCGTTTCTCCCCATCCAGATCCGTACGGCCTCCAGGCACTGGGACATCACTTCAAGGGCATCGTTGGGGTGGTCCGGGGTGGAGATGTACAGCTGGCTGTCGTCAGCGTACAGATGGTACTTCACCCCGAAACCACGGATGATCTCGCCCAGCGGCTTTACATAAATGTTGAACAGAAGGGGCGAGAGAACCGATCCCTGTGGCACCCCACATATAAGGGGCCTCGGGGTCGATCTCTGCCCCCCTGTCAACACAAACTGCGACTGGTCAGAGAGAAAGGAGGAGAACCACCATAAAACGGTGCCTCCCACCCCCAACCCTTCCAGCCGGTGCAGCATGATACCATGGTCGATGGTATCAAAAGCCGCTGAGAGGTCTACAGGACCAGGACAGAGGAACAACCCCTGTCCCGAGCCCTCCAGAGATCATCAACCAACGCGACCAATGCCGTTTCCGTGCTGTACCCAGGTCTGAAGCCCGACTGGAACGGATCTAGATACGACGCTTCATCCAGGTACTGGGGTAGCTGTCGCGCAACCACACTCTCAACAACCTTCGCAACGAAGCAAAGGTTGGAGACTGGACGATAATTAGCCAATACTGCCGGGTCCAGGGAACGCTTCTTGAGAAGAGGCCTTACCACCGCCTCTTTCAGGGCAGCGGGAAAGACACCCTCACCCAACGAAGCATTTATAATCCCCTGGAGCCAGCCTCGTGTCACCTCTCGGGAAGCCAGCACTAACCAGGAGGGACACGGGTCCAACAAACATGTGGTCGCGTTCAATCTACCCAGAATCCTGTCCATGTCATCTGGGGTCACAGGATCAAACTCATCCCAGATAACAGTCTCAAGACCTGTCTCCATTACCCTCGCTGGATCTATCCCGTCAGAGTCCAGACCTGCCCGAATCTGAGTGATTTTGTCATACAGATACTGAACAAAATCCTCGGCTCTTCCCTCCAAGGGGTCCTCCCACGCTTCCTGGTGGAGCAGGGAGCGGGTCACCCTAAACAGGGTGGCCGGGCGATTATCTGATGATGCAATAAGAGCAGTAAAATGAGTACATTTTGCTGCTTTTATCGCCACTAGGTAACTCCTAATATGAGATCTTACCAGTGTTCGGTCAGATTCAGAAAGACTAGCCCTCCAACAGCTCTCTAGGCGTCTTTTCCGGCGCTTCATTTCCCTCAGCTCCTCGGTGAACCAAGGAGCCAGGCGAGATGGTTTTAAAAAAAAAGATGGTTTAACATCTTTTTTTTTAATAGTGTGATGACCAAAACTGGATGCAGTATTCTAGATGTGGTCTTACTAAGGCTTTATCGAGTGGTATTAGTACCTCACTTGATCTCTACTCTATCCCTCTATTAATGCAATTTAGGATTGCATTGGCTTTTTTGGCTGCTGCTGCACACTGCTGGCTCATATTTAGCTGGTTGTCCACTAAGACTCCAAGATCACTTTCACATTTACTTCTATTAGAGTTAGTTTTTTTTTTTTTTTTTTTTGCAGCTACAGCATACTGGTGACTCATATTTAAATCATGATCCAGTAGGACGCCTAGATTTCTCTCACAGTTGCTACTGCTCAGCCAGGTATCAACTATTCTAGAACTGTGCATTTAGTATTTCTTACCTAAGAAAAGGACCTTACTTTCTTCACCACTGAGAATTGCATTTCATTGGATACGGCCCAGTGCTTAAGTCTGTCACAATCCTTCTGAATCTTGAGTCCAACTTCCAAAGTGACAGCAATTTTCCCCAAAGCAATAGAGATGCTATCATGAGATGGGAGCATGTATCAACTGTTTTGATACATGCTGCCATCCTAATGTGTATCCCAGTTCCCAGTTGTAAGCCATGACACCGACAATAGACATAGTGAAAAGCAGCTCTTGAATTCCATAGAGAAGATATGGATGGATTTTTCATGCACTCACTGTCACCCAACTCACATTACTATATAGAGAAACACACACACAAACCTGTGAGACTTTGTAGGTGCCTACTAATGTTGACATCTGGATGGAAAACTCCCTGTCAGCTGCATCAAGAAGAGCCAAAATGTTGTCCTTCTTTCCACAGCTGTAGTTGGGAACATTGGCTTCTCCGGTAGAGAGCATGTCCAGCAAGACGTCTGAAGTGCCAAGTGTGTTCAAATAGTTGTCATGGATATTGTAGCCAAGTGTGAGATTGCATAGGAGCTGAATATTCTTGTTGATCTCTTGAATGGTGAAAATAAATCGTTCTATTCCTTTGGAAGCATAAGATATACTAGTGTAAAAAAATGTTTTGGTTAATACAAGGATCACCAACAACAGTAATAAAATACCTTTTCATCCTAGTTATCAACACAAGACTCTTGAGTCTGAAGTCAATACTAATAGAAACCAAGAGGCAAATGATAGTCACCCATTCAACATTTAATATTTGTAAATGTTGAGAAAATGGGAAGCAGATAAGAATCACAAATAGTCTATTATTTATAGAAGCAGTGTTTTTCATCAGCACAGTACTCAGTCAGCAAAATAATTCCCTTTTTTAAAAGTACAACCATCCTTAAATGAAGAGGATATTTCATAAGTGACCCAGAAAGCTGTTCTAAAATCAAGTCATCCTCTATTCTTATAAGGATCAGGCATTCAATATCAACGAGCAGTTGTAAAAATATGGAAATAAGCTGGTCAAGGTTAACTACAACAATCACTGCTTTAAACAAGAGTCAGTATTCAAGTCATATATTCTAGATTGGAAATGAAATGGAAAATAATGTGGACTTCTTTCAGGTATTTTTTTCTGCTCCATCTTTGTATTTGTGTCTCTTCCCCTAAATAAGAGAAAAGAGGAAACCCATGGAAATCTGATCAATCAACAAAAGTAATCACTTCCTGAAATAGAGGAATAAGCAGAACAAAGAGAAAAGAATGAGAGTCTTAGAACTGCAGATGGAAGAAGTACAATTTCATCACACTGAATAACTTACAAATAAGCCTGACTATAAGGAAGCAGGTTGAAAAACAACATTTGGTGTTTTAGTGTTACTGCACTGGTGACTATACCGATGAGATGGTCTCCTGGCCTGTAGTAGCTCCATGGTCTTTCCCTATCCAGGCAGACCGAATTCAATGGGCACTTCATTCTAAGTTTCCCAGAGACTGACCGGGACACCAGTAGCATTGAAAGCAGAAGCAAGAGGTCCATAATTCATGGAGCTGAATCAATCACCTGTTTCCAAAGAAGAGTTAGATGATTTCAAAGCACTCTCAGAAAATGGAATGTCAAGTGGAATAAGCTTTATCTAGAAAAGAGGGAAAGGTACATTCAGCAGCACAGCCCCTGCCTGTGTCCTAAATCTTGTGTAAACCATTCAGCATGAGTAGAGGCTTACATCTTTTTCTGATGCAAGATCCATTCTATGTTGCTTCAGTCTGATCTTCTATCAAAGGCAGACACTGGAAAAGTTGCAATAGATGTCTCAAAGTCTGGGATTGTGATAATTACTGTGAGTGATAATTTGTCCTCTGCCAGGGCTCCACGTACTGAGGGGCATCTGGAGAAAAGGATTCTTGTAAAATGTTGCAGATACACCCCTGGAGACACTTTTCTACAATGGTTGTTATCCTTCCTGTCAGGACATGTCCAGAAAGTGATGCTGGAGGAAGATGCTTTAATACCTGGGGAATAGACTTCTGTCCACCATTGTTGGCATATGGTCTCCAGATATTGCTAGAGCTATCCAGCTATCACCTGCAGCTATGCAGTTTGGTGGGAGTCTAAGTTCTTGACCCTTAACTCTAGTGCTCTCTGAAACCTTCTACACCCTTGAAACCTGCCTAACGTTAAGAGGAGGTCTTCTTTGCGATTTTCTTTTCTATGACGTCTCCAGATATGAATCCAAATTTGGAAGTGATTTTAAAATTCCTAACGTCTGAAGTGAGATTTCATTTCCATCTGTTCTAGAAGTATAATTTTTTGGATGAGAGTTGATTAGGAGGAAGGAAAGCGACAGTATTCTTGGGTAAATAGTGAGAAATTTATAGAAGGGATAGAAACATTTATTTTCCTTGGCTCTCTTGTTGACCTTCAATATTCATGGAAGACATTGAAATCCTTTATATTTTGAAGTTTCATAGTTTATTAAATAAAGAGTTGGTGTGAAGTCTGTAGCTGAGCTGATGGTGGTGCTCACAGCGTTGTGTATGGTGTGACCTGATTTCTTGCTAGACCCACCGAGAAACTGGTTTAGAGATACATAGTGGCCCTTTCACTGCTTTGATGAATGTACTTAGTGGGATGGGCCTCATCTGAGATTCCCATCTCTCAGGCTATGTGTGACACCCCCTCCCCCAACCCACACACACCCAAGTGCTTTGAGGTGCAGTTGGGAGACCTGTGTTCCTGGTTTTTCTTGGTGTTTTATTGTTGAGGTTACATTTCTTACCTGGAGAACAGATGGAAATTAACTGTCATTTGATATGTACATCTTGGCTTTGAATTAAGAACTGGGGGTTTGAGTGAAAGGGGAGAGCTGAGGGGTCCATCCTGAAGTGAGGAAGAGAGAAAGTGAGAACGTTTTCCCACTGTATGGCCTTCAACTTCTACTCTCAGGGTTTGGGTCTCCTGAGATGGGAGGAATTCCCCTTTTTGGACAGATATGTTCCTTTGCCAATATATTGTTTTTCCCCACGGGAGAGGAGGAAGGGTGGCTGTTGTCATTTGTGGTTTGTTGAAGTCTCTCAGGAGACTGGAGTTAGACCTGCTTCTTGTCTGCTTCTTGTATGAGAATTTTCCCTGATTTAGTGAAGTCTGTTGTGTGAATGTCACTCTTGCAAGAAGAAAAAACTCCATAGTTATTTCAGTTACAAACTATTGTTTATCTTGTCTTGATTAAATGAATGTACTTCAGGATTCCAATGACCCATCAGTCAATAGATTTTGACTTCAGAAAACAAACCATAGTTAAAAGTTACAAATGAGATCCAGAATTACCTCACAATTTTGGTTTTTTAAGAGTTCTGAACATTTTGCTCTTTCTACCTGCTTCAATTTGGGAAACAGCTTAATAGTAAGATGAGGAGCACTGAGGACAAAGATGAGAGAAATTACATTGATAAAGGTTCTCAGACCAATTTGAGTAAAACAGATTTCCAGATATTACATCATGCACTCTTTTATTGAAAAGCTTTGTAGAGTTGGAAATGTGAAAAATGTGAAGGGACAGTTTATTATGCTCGGTGCACATGTAAAAAGGGTTTAAAATGTTTTCGAATACAGAGGATGTTAAAGATAAATATTCAATATTTTCTTTGAGGATTGATGGATGAGCAGTTAGGAAAATACTATGGAACATTGTTTTAATATGTGATTATTGTGGTGAGATTATTCAATGCACAAGGAAACATTCAGAATTACCCACCAGGGAGGAATGGCTTGTGAAATTGACAGAACTTCCTGAGATGGACAAACTGACTACTTTGAATAGAGAAAGGGTAACATTTACATATTGTGATGACTGGAAACCCATTATGGATTTTTTTGTGCAACAATGAAGAAAATAAAGTTGTGATTTATGAATTTCATTCACAGGAAAGTATAGATAAAAAGAGTCACAATGTAACTTTAGGAAGAGAGAGGTTAAATATAATTTTACTTACAACTGCTGTGAAGAATATTGGAAGGTATTTATTGATATCTCTTTTTGACAGTTTTGACACTTTTTTGACCATTTAGACTGCTTAATATTTCTTAAACATTATTGCTTTTTCCCTACTTATTTTTTTGTAAACATTTGTCAACCCCTGCACCCAAATTGGTATGCTGCTTAAGTAAGAAAAAGTCCAGGGATGCAATAAAGCAAAAAAGATTATAACTGGAGCCACAGATGTGAAAGAGACCTGGTGGAGTTTAATTCAATCCACTGTTCTGTGCAAGGTTGTAAATTAAAGATTAGATGAGCTACATTTAGAACAAGTTATCAACAAAATACATCATTCAAAGGAGAACACAGAGGAGAAAAACAAATTTTTTAAAATCAACAATTAGAGTTAAAAATAAATAAATAACATCAAACCTCTGAAAACTAGTTAATCAGATACATGGTTTAAAGAAAATTGGCACAAATATAAGACTAACAGTTTCTCTCCAAAACATCAGAATAACAAAAGACACCATACAAAACCTGACCATATTAGTACGTGTTTCTGCAGGAACGTCAGCAAAAACAGACTTTCTCCACATTGGTTAAAGGTGCAGATTGTGGCCCAGTCCTTAAATGCTACATCTTTATCCAGGTCCAAGAAGGGATGAGGAAGGCTGAGAATTTATTGAGTGCTAAAAAGATACAGCCATGATAACATAACATATTTACGCCCAATCTGACCTCCCTCCCTCCCTTACACCATATCTATGGGACACTTGAATATGGATACTCTTGATTCTTTAGGAATTGTTTTGTAAAACACTTCCACGGCTGTATTTCATCTCCTAGATTATCCACATCTTGCAATTATACCGAAGGATGGAGGACACTATCTTCCAATTGCCCTTTGATTATTTCAGCTCAAAATTGTTGTCCCAGTTCATGTACGGGGCACAGCTTGAAACAATTTCTATGCATGGCCTGTTGGAAAATGTTGAGAGTGGCAATTCCTCTAACTCACATTTATACATTTCTTCTGGTCGTAAGATGCTCCTTTGTATTCACGTCTGGCCTCAGAATGATAATGTAGCACTTAGGGATGAAGATGCAGACCAGCAGACCAGCACTGGAGGCCAAGATGGAGAAGACCTGCACAGCCACCATGTATTTCCCCTTGGTGCTCAGGTAGGTGGGCAGGAAGGAGACCCAGACATTGCAGAAGACCAGCATGCTGAAGGTGATCAGTTTGGCTTCATTGAAGGCTCCAGGGAGATTCCTGGCCAGGAAAGCCACTGTGAAGCAGATGGCAGCCAGGAAGCCCATGTAGCTGAGGGTGATGTAGAACATGAAAACAGAGCCTTCATTGCATTGCAGGATGATCTCTCCAGGCTGGGAGTGAAAGTCTGAGTCACGGAATGGGGGAGAAATTCCCAGCCAGATGGAGCAGATCATAATTTGGACACTAGAACAAGAAAGAATGATGGAGTTGGCCAAGCTCTTCCCCAACCATCTCTTCACTCAGTTTCCTGGTTTTGTGGCCAGGAAAGCCAGCACCACTGTGATGGTTTTGGCCAAGAGAGACGAAACAGCAACTGAGAAGATGATGCTGAAAACTGTTTGTCGGAGAAGGCAGGTGGCTTTCCTTGGTTGACCAATGAAGAGAAAAGGAGACAAGAAGCAAAGCAGGAGGGAGACCAGGAGGATGTAAGAGAGATCTCGGTTGTTGGCTTTCACAATGGGAGTTTCTAGATGTTTAATGAATATGATTAAAACAAGTCCTGTGGCTAAGAACAAGAATAGGGCAAAAGAGACCAGAATGATTCCCAGATGTTCCTCATAAGAAAGGAAGGTTATAACTTTTGGGATACAATGGATTCTGCCCTCATTTGGATATTTTTCATCTGGACACTTAGTGCATTTTTCTGTATCTGAGTAAACAAAAAAAGCAATATTTGTAAAAAAAATATTCTGTACCAGCATTTTGTGAGAAGCATTGCTTAAAATCTCTACAGAAAGAAGGTAAGAAAAATATCATTTTCTAAGAAAAAACAGCTATATTTTTATAGTTTATGAAATTAGACGAGGTCCTGGAACCTGAATGATTTCTTATGTAATTTGCAGAACCTACATTATTAGAGGTAGATAATGAATCAATTAATCTTTCTAGACACATTTCCTGGATCCTGCCAGATGGCACTTCCTAATATACTTGACTCTGGATGCCTACCTTTTGAAATTGAATCCAAACTAAAAAGCAGAAGAAATATTTTTTTTTTCTTGCAGTAGAGAAGCTTGTCCAATCTCCTATACCCTCCTATCTCTTCTTAGCCCACCTCCCTCAAGGATTTTCTGCTATTCCTACTTCTAGTAAGAAATTGTGCAATTTGAAGATACCAATAGTGCTTAGATTTAAATATGACTTCACAATGATTTACAGCCCTTTCTAAGCAGTTTACAGACACAGTTACAATCTGGGTCCCCATTTCACCAATCTCAGAAGAATGGAAGACTGAGTGAAGCTTCAGCCAGTGAGAATCGAACTGCCAAACTGCTAGCAAAAATAAAAAAAACAATTGAGCTTCAATCTATCTTTTAACTTGCACTTCCATGACAGTGTTTCAGATGAATCCACTTCCATAAGTCCTGTCCTTTTTCTTGGTGTCCCCCACCTTCATGAATGGAGATGGTCCCCTCAGGACAAGGAATACAGTCATAGCAGCAAGCAGGCTCTCCTTCTCTCTTCCGCTTAAAAAATCCAGGATGACAACTTTCCACACATTGAGACTGAGGCAGAGACTAAGCAGAAGAAGAAGAAATGCCAAAGAAAATAGATTGGGATGAAGCATGAATGAAAATGGATGTAGACATTAACATTAGCCAAATAGTTCCTGGGCTTCACTTAGATAAATATGAAATCTTTGACTCATTCCAAACATATTTAGGAGAGATAAACACTGGCAGATAATTCATTTAACTCACTCCCCTTTGCTTTTGGCCTCTATCACTGAAATAAAGGATTTTTCTACTTAAGAAAGACTGGAGGGATGGAATTGAAAAGATTGCAGCCTTAAGTGACAACCAATTTGGTTCCTCCTCCTACCCTTGTTAATATGCATTTCTCCAATCTTCAAATAACTGTGATTTTAAAGTACAGTCTGATGATCTTGCATGAAATTTTGGAAAATAAATTATTGTAAAAGATTTATTATTATTTTTTTATTATATTAGATTTATTAAATAAAATAATACTTTAAGAAATTTCGGACCAGTGGGATCTGGATAGGCTTCTTCTGGAGTATATAAGACATTTCAAAACTGCTTCCCTTTGATAGTAATCCAAAACTATCCTCCAATTAAGATATAAAGGGAAAAAATCTTTAAAAATTAGGGATTTCTTTATTTGTGTGGTTCTTTCCTCAATTCATATGGCTCTAAAGGAAGACTAAAACAGACTGCCTAGTTTCTAGAACTGGGGTGAGATGAGATGCAGGAGAGATCATGAGAACTTGTCCCTCAAGAAGGGATCTTTTCATCTTCAGCAAGTAGGACAAGATTAGGAGACTTGTGTCCAGCTCTGTATCTGGGTCTGTTTCTATTACAATTAGCAGACACCAAGTTCCACAGAAAGACAAATCTACATCATTTTTTAGTTAAATTTGGATCCTCGTTTTGGCTCAGAGGTACTTAACATAACTAGCAATTAAAAGAAAATGAATTGTTTTTCAGATGAATTACCCTCTTACAAGCCAAAACCCAAATCTAAGCAGCATTTCCTTTCAAATTCTCCCTTGTTATTTCCAAAACGAGGAAGGGTTTTTCTTTGAATCAAAGTCTTGTTTTGATGCTTCGGTTTTTCAGGTGATGGGCATTATCTCACATCAAAACAGCCTTTATGGTTTCATGTTTTTATTATTATTATTATTTATTGGTTAATCTTTAGTGAGATTCACAGCCTTTGAGGCTGGTTAATAGCTCAGCAGCTCGAGTCCTAACCAAGGACCTAGGAACTGTTAAGGTATCGTCGGAGGATGTAAGCTGTTCCGAGTAAGGTGGTTTTTTGTAGAGTCAAAATGTTCAAGTCCGGCAAATTTAGAATTTCTAAATAGCGGGGTAGCCCTTTGGGTATTGCTCCGACGGCTCCAATTACAATCGGGACAACACACAATTTCTTTTTCCACAGTCGCTCAACTTCAATTTGTAAGTCCCGGTACTTTGTGAATTTTTCTTGCTGCTTATCTTCAATTCGTGCATCACCAGGTATTGCAATGTCAATGAACCATACTTTTTTCTTTTCAACTATTGTTATGTCAGGTGTGTTGTGGACCAAGTGCCTGTCAGTCTGAATCCTAAAGTCCCACAAGATCTTGAGTTTCTCATTCTCTAAAACTTTCTCAACCTGATGTTCCCAGTGGTTTTTGCTGTACTCAAATCCAAACTTCTGACACAATTTCCAGTGAATGATTTTAGCAACACGGTCATGGCGTTGTAGGTAGTCAGTTTGTGAAATTTTGCTGCACCCACTGATCAGGTGGTCGACTGTCTCATCTTTCTCATTGCAGAGGCGGCATTTGCTGTTGGTGGTAACATGTTGAATTTTTGCCTTCATACAGTTTGTGGCTAGGGCTTGTTCTTGAGCTGCCAAAATAAAGCTTTCAGTTTCTTTTTTCAGTACTCCTGATCTTAACCAGTTCCAAGTTAGTTTCTGGTCAGCTTTGCCTTCAATACTTATTATTATTATTATTATTATTATTATTATTATTATTATTATTATTACATTTTTATACCGCCCTTCTCCCAAAGGACTCAGGGAAGTGTACAGCGACAATAAAACAATACCAACACAAAAATTAAAAAACCATTAAAATAATTAAATCATTTGGCCGTTATTAAAACCCCAAAACTAAAAACCCTTTAAAAAATCCATTAAAATCATTAATCCATCAGATCAGCTTGATGAAACAATAGGGTCTCCAGAGCACAACGGAAGGCGCGGAGGTTGGGTATCCTTCGTATATCCGGGGGCAGTTCATTTCATAGGGCAGGGCCCCCCATAGAGAAGGCTGTCCCCCTGGGGGTCGCCAGTCAAGCGCAAAGAGCTCGGTCAGTGAATACATCCCAAATCAGCCTGGGGAAGATGGAATAAGGCCAGGGATTCAATGGTGATAATCTGGAAAAAGGTCCTGGAGAGAATGTCGCCATTTTGGCGTGGGTCAAACCGGGCTCCACTGTCCTCTCATGGCAGTGAAGAGGAGTCTCAGGCCATTACAACTGGAGGAGCAATAACCTAGCCACCCTCTCATGGTGACTGGTATATGGCAGATGGAATCTTATCCAGTAGACAGCAGCAGGAATTGACTCCCTCAGTGCCTGCGCCCAGGCTGGAAACTCTCCTCACAGCAAGGCGTTGCAGATGGTACTAACAGATGGTACAGATGGTACAGTAGAATAAAAGAGCCGGAACTGGGGATCAAACTGTGATATTATCAAGGGGGCAGATAAATCCAAAGGGGTCAGTTCGATGCAGGCGGGTCCAGTTCAGATAGTAGCGACCCCGATAACACCCAAAATTGGGCAATGGGAGGGGGAGAGGGAGACAAAACAGGGTGGTAACCCAGTCCCACACCATCGCCCAGCCCTTCCCAGTCTCAACCAGATCTTCCAGTCACCCCTAAGTCTCAGATCTTCAGAGGGGTAACCAACCGGGTAGTTCCAGGTTAATAAGCCTGCACCGGCTTCCCCACCAACACCACAGCTGACAAGTAGATCGAAGAATCAGAAAATTCAGCCAGGGCAGCGCCGTTCCTCCTGGTGTCACCCCAGGAGCTGCCATTGCACTTGCCGTCGCCACCGCAACCATCGCCGCCACTGCTACTGGCAGCCGCAAGCCTTCAGGGGGGTCCAGCAATTCCACAGCAAGCCGCCATCACCACCACACCCCCACTGCCGCTCCGGCCATCACTGGGGCCACACGTCAAGCAAGCCAGCACCGCCCCGACCTCGATCAAACCTCCCGGCAACGCCTCCATAGTCTCGCGGCACTCCTCAGCTCCTGTCAGCAATGCACTGTGTTCTAGAGAGCTAAAAAGCTCTCAGCAGAGGTGACAGCCTATTTGTCTTTCCGGGCCAGGGCCAGAAGCTAGAATTCAGCCCCCCAAGAATCCACAAAGGCCTAAATTACCCCATTCAGCCTCAGAGTATCAGCCACGAACCGCCATCTTCGGGCATGTGCAAAGGCATGAACATCTTTGGAGCTTCTTCAGAGGAGCAGAAGGCCTGTTGCTTATCCCAGTGGAGTGAAAGAGAGATGTAGATAACTCTGGCCAGGTTTGGGCTGCTTCAAAAGATTATAGAACATCAGAGACCTTTCAAGAGAGACATTCCTCCACCTGGACAAGGTGAGGCTTATTTCTCACATGGACCAATGGGACCACTAACCAGTCATGACTATATTTCATCTGATTCAGTCCAAACCTTAATGCAGACACTGGTTAAAAGAGCCTGAGGCTATTAGGAACACAAATGCCAGCACTTGAATATTTCTCACCCGTTTGATCCATGGTCTCCATCCTAAAGAATAATCACCCAGCATCCAATATTGGACATGACTGAATCCGTTTAAAAGGATATTCCTTATCATGGCATCTGAAGGACACTTTTTTAGATAGCACTGAAGTCTCCACAATCCAGCTAACAAAATGTTAAGGTTTTCTCTTCTGTACATTCAACTCCCAGTGAGTGTCATCCACCATGGTAACTAGAATTAACCCACTTGAATTGGGTCATAATCTTTAGAAAAAGGAGAAAACACAGCAATATTTGACCCACCTTGTTGTCCAGATTTAGCCATGAAAGAGCAATTTCATTAATAATAATTCTCTGTCTTTCAATATTCCCCAGTTTACTTTTGATCAAATCCCCCTCAGGAGAAATCACCATGAACTCAATGCCCATATCTGCAGCTATTTCTCCATTATGGTCCATGTAAAGATTCCAGTGGGAAAGATTGTAGAAGTCATTCTTCTCCAGAAAGGGATGGAACTAGAATGGAAACATCCAGGAATTTTAAAAGCAAAAAACTTGGTTTGTTATCCCACCTGCTATTTTCACATATAAATTGTTCTTCTACAGATTTTTTAAATATGCTAACATGCTTAATTAGGACAAGTGTTACTACTAAGTTCATAAGTGAACAGGAAAGGTTCAGCAAAATTTGTCAATCATATATTGAAAAAATATGTATTTAGAAAATATAATTGACACATACCTTATGCCACCAGACTTGAAATTCTGGGTTTAGAAAATTTAGAACTACGCCGCCTTCAGTATGACCTAAGCATAGCTCATAAAATCATCTGCTACAATGTCCTACATGTCAATGACTACTTCAGCTTCAACCACAACAATATACAAGCAAATAATAGATACAAACTCAAGGTAAAGAGCTCCAAACTCGATTGCAGAAAATATGACTTCAGTAACAGAGTTGTTAATGCCTGGAATGCACTACCAGACTCTGTGGTCTCATCCCCAAACCCCAAAACTTTAACCTAAAACTGTCTACTGTTGACCTCACTCCATTCCTAAGAGGTCTGTAAGGGGCGTGCATAAGAGCACCAGCGTGCCTACCGTCCCTGTTCTAATGTTCCCTTTAATTGTATTCATTTTATGAGCTGATTATCTTGGGAACTTTCATCTTGAAAAATCCATGCTTTTGTGTAATCAACCTTTATTTTCAGGGAGTTTATGAATAATCTTTTTTTTGCTGCTGTACCTGCTGTAGAATGCTCCCTATGTTTATTATTTTATTTTATTTATTTTATTTTGTTGAGTACATATTAGATAATATATATAAGTATAAGCATGAATTGAATACGTAAAATGAATACAATTAAAGGGAACATTAGGACAGGGATGGTAGGCACACTTGTGCTCTTATGCACGCCCCTTACAGACCTCTTAGGAATGGGGTGAGGTCAACAGTAGACAGTTTTAGGTTAAAGTTTTGGGGGTTGGGGGATGAGACCACATAGTCAGGTAGTGCATTCCAGGCATTAACAACTCTGTTACTGAAGTCATATTTTCTGCAATCGAGTTTGGAGTGGTTTACCTTAAGTTTGTATCTATTGTGTGCTCGTGTATTGTTGTGGTTGAAGCTGAAGTAGTCATTGACATTACAGTCATTACAGTTCCTTTTTTTTTATTGAAAAGTTTTAAAATGTTTTACAAACAAATTCCCCCTCTTCCCCCCTTCCCTTCTCCCTTCCCCCCCTCCCCAGCTTCCCAGAGAAAAATACAGGGTATTGCATTTAAGAAACATAATCTAACATAAGCAAACTAACTATAAACTCGTAACTTCCCCTTACTCTTTAACTCCGCTATAGGTACTAAAATATCAAAGTAGAAAGAAAAATCATCTAAATATTTCATTCATAAGCTATTTGCAACTTTTTAGTCCCGTATTTGTTTTGTATATAGTCAATCCATCTTCTCCATTCCAGTACATATCTTTCATTCGAACGGTCCTTCAAATATGCAGAAATTTTAGCCTTCTCCGCCAAATTAGCTACTTTTAATGTCCATTCTTCAATAGTAGGTATTTCTTCCTTCTTCCAATATTGCGCCATCAAAAGTCTGGCTGCCGTTTATTTATTTTATTTATTTATTTATTAGATTTTTATACCGCCCCCTCTCCCGAAGGACTCGGGGCGGTGAACAGCCAAAGTTAAAAACATACAATATAAACAATTAAAATACGTTTAAAACAGAATTAAATCTAAAATGGCTCCCCAATTTAAAATGCCTTACCCATACCCCTATAAAAAGACGAATTTAAAATTTAAAAATTTAAAATTTCCACATTTAAAAAGGGGGAAGATTTAGGCCAGGCCAGCTTGATAAAATAGAAAAGTCTTAAGCGCGCGGCGGAAGGTGCGCAGATCCGGGATCCTACGTATCTCCAGGGGGAGCTCGTTCCAAATCGTAGGTGCCCCCACAGAGAAGGCTCTCCCCCTAGGGGCCGACAGCCGACATTGTTTGGCCGACGGCACCCGGAGGAGCCCCTCTCTATGGGAGCGTACTGGCCGGTGGGAGGCTATTGGTGGTAGCAGGCGGTCCCGTAAATAACCAGGTCCTAAGCCGTTATTAAATTCAAAATCAAATTAGTCTCTATAACTGTACATCCTTCAATTATACCTAGTAAAAACAACTGTGGAGTAAATTATATCTTCCTTTTAAGAATATTTTGTATAATCCACCATATCTTAATCCAAAATGCATTAATTTTCTTACAATGTCCACCATACATGAAAATACGTTGCATCGTTACAGTTCCTTAATAGCTTATGAGAATGCTGGTGAGCAGAGAGAAAGCAGAGCTGCTTAACTCATTCTTTGCATCGGTCTGCACACAAAAAGAAACTATAGCCCAACCTACCACAAACATAACTGTAAAAAACAGACTGGAAATAAAAGTTAAAATAAGCAAAAAAAAAAAAAGGTAAGAGAACACCTGTCTGATCTTGATGAATACAAATTATCAGGACCTGACAAATTACATCCCAGAGTTCTAAAGGAGCTGGCAGATATCATCTCAGAACCACTGTACCACATCTTTCAAAAACCCTGGAACACCGGGGAACTACCAGAGGACTGGAAAACAGCTGATGTGGTTCCTATCTTCAAAAAAGGAAAAAAAAACAGACCCAGGAAACTACAGACCAATCAGCCTAACATCAATACCCGGGAAGATACTGGAAAAGATAATAAAAAAACAGATCTGCCAACATCTAGAAATGAGTAAAATAATAGCTAGCAGCCAGCATGGGTTTTTTAAAAACAGATCATGCCAAACCAATCTTATTTCATTCTTCAACATAGTGACTAAATTAGTAGACCAGCGAAATACTGTGGACATAATATACTTAAACTTCAGCAAGGCATTTGACAAAGTAGATCAAAACCAACTTCTTAAGCTAGAAAAAAGTGGGATAGATAGCTTCACCACCAGATGGATTCACAACTGGCTGACAAACCACACTGAATGAGAAGTCCTTAATGGGTCTAAGTCTACATGGAGAGAAATATGCAGTAGGGTACCACAAGGTTCCGTCTTATGCCCAGTACTCTTCAATATCTTCATAAACAACTTAGATGAGGGAATAGAAGGGGAATTTACCAAATTTGCAGATGATACTAAGCTGGCAGGAATAGCTAACACCCTAGAAGATAGGCTCAAGATCCAGATGGATTTTCACAGACTTGAACACTGGGCCCTATCTAACAAAATGAAATTCAATGTAGAGAAAAGTAAAGTCCTACACTTAGGCAAGGAAAACAAAAGTACACATATAAACCGGGTGGAACAAAACTTAATAGCAGTGACTGTGAGAGGGATCTTGGAGTCTTAGTAGACAACCAGCTAAATATGAGTCAGCAGTGTGCAGCGGGAGCCAAAAAAGCCAATGCAATCCTAAATTGCATTAACAGAGGGATACAGTCAAGATCAAATGAGGTACTAATACCACTCTATAAAGCCTTAGTAACACCACACCTAGAGTAATGCATCCAATTTTGGTCACCACCAGGGGTGGGTTCTAATTTTTTTTACTACCGGTTCTGTGGGCGTGGCTTATTTTGTGGGCATGGCTTGATGGTCACGTGACAGTGGGCATGGCTTGATGGTCATGTGACTGGGTAGGTGTGGCCAACTCAATGTCACTCATGTCAAGAGGTGCCTCACCTGGCTCCACCCCTCCCAGCCATTCCTTTTCACACCCACTCTCAATGTAGTACAGGAGCCTTGGTAGTACAGTGGTTTAAAGCACCCTGTTATTAACACAGCTGCCTGCAATTACTGCAGGTTCGAATCTTACCAGGCTCAAGGTTGACTCAGCCTTCCATCCTTTCTAAGGTAGGTTAAATGAGGACCCAAGTTTCTGGGGGCAATAAGCTGACTTTGTATAAATATACAAAAGTATGAAGGCTATTGCTTAACGCATTGTAAGCCGCCCTGAGTCTCCGGAGAAGGGCGGCATATAAATCAAATTTTAAAAAAATGTATCTATAGTTCTGTAAAAATGTTGTTCACCTTTTTTCAACTTTATTATCTACATACTATAGATGCACTTTCATGGACCACTGAAAGGAAGAAATGGCTCACATGCTTTGCCCAAGAGTGTGATAGGTAACAGGCTTTTAAGGGGCTGCCAGAAAGAAGGGGTTGCAATGAATTTTCCAAAGCACCAGAAGGCAAAACAAGAAGCAATGGATGGAAACTGAACAAAGAGAGAAGCAACCTAAAACTAAGGAGAAACTTCCTGAGAGTGAGAACCAATATAGATGCAGAAATAGTTCAGTCATAATTTCACATATAAAATAGCCATTCGTGTAATACAACCTGCATATTGTTCAAAACAGTCATTAGTATTATGGCTGATGTTTGACAGCAAGCCTAAAAGTTAAAGATCACAAGAGTGCTTCTTTCTCTGTATGTATACAAAACATCACATAGCAGGAATAGCATATTAAGATGGATTTATGCAGTGGTGGGTTTCACTACTGGTTCTGTGGGTGTGGCTTGGTGGGTGTGGCATGGCATGGTGTGGCGGGCGGGACGGGGAAGGATACTGCAAAATCCCCATTCCCTCCCCACTCCAGGAGAAGGTTACTTCAAAATCCCCATTCCCTCCCCACTCCAGGGGAAGGTTACTTCAAAATCCCCATTCCCTCCCCACTCCAGGGGAAGGTTACTTCAAAATCCCCATTCCCACTCCACCCCACTAACCTGCTCTGGGAAGGAATCAAACTCCCCCCTCTTCATTTCCCCAAATAAAATATTACTCATGAGAAAAGCAAGGAAAAATCAAGCTGCTAAGAAGGAACCTGCCTGATACTCATTCCACATTCCTGCCAGCTGCATAAAGGAAACTTTGTAAGAAGAAAACAGCTACTGGTGCTTAGAGATAATAGAAAGTGGAAGCTGGAAGTTCGGCTCCATTTACAAGCAGGCAGAAAACTCATTCAAGACAGGATATTTCACAATGGAAATCGCCCAAACCTTTTTAGAAACACAAAGCCCATGTTGCACAAACCCCAAAACTTCAAAAACATATAAGAATCCTTCCTCTTATCCAGTTCGTTGTTCAGCTGACCCAGAAACGAACTGCTGAATGTCACTTCGCTTCTGCAAGCAAAAACCTCCTTGTTGGAGGTTGCTTGTTGGCTTGTCAATTTAAAGCCATGGCGTTTTTGTAGGGTTTTTTTTTCCTTCTTCTTCTTTGCCAAGTGATCTCCTGGCTGAGAAGCATCCTGATTTTTTTCCTTCTAGCCGATCAGCTGGGAGTTGGGAGGCAGCAAATAGATTGCGGACGGGGCCAGGCTAAGGTGGTATTTACCGGTTCTCCAAACTACTCAAAATTTCCACTACCGGTTCGCAAGAACCGGGGAGAACCGGTAGCAACCCACCACTGATCACCACACTATAAAACAAAGATGTTGAAACTCTAGAAAAAGAGGAGAGCAACCAGGATGATTAGGGGACTGGAGGCTAAAACATACGAAGAACAGTTACAGGAACTGGGCATGGCTAGTCTAGTGAAGAGAAGGACCAGGGGAGACAGGATAGCAGTGTTCCAATATCTCAGGGGTTGCCACAGGGAGGGGTGGGGTTCAAGCTATTTCCAAGGCACCTGAAGGCCAGACAAGGAATAATGGATGGTGATATATCTTGATTTTAGAAAAACACAAGTATTTACAACGGTTCATTTAGTGAACTTTAACTTTGTTAAAGTTAAAGTATGAATACAGGAATAGTGTTAAAGGTGCAATCACCCCTTTAAAATTAGAAGTGTTTAATATCAAAATATATCTGCTACCAGCTCCTTGGTAAATTATCCCCCCAACAACTAGATTGGCCAAATCTGTTGGCTTTTTGTAGCACAAGGAGGTTGGTATGATTCCTCTCTTTCTCTAATGGATTCTTTCTCCAGAGGAATATGGTTTGTTGGATCCTTGTTGGGATCCCATACCTGCCATGGTTGCAGCCTTGGAGCCTCCAGTGTCTCTTGGGCCTCCTTCCTTCTCCTCCAAGATCTGGACGAATACGCAGCCTTCAAGACGTGGGCTAGAGTCATAAAGATAAGGTAAACGGAGTCACTGTTTTCGATCATCATCCTATTCAAATCATCTTCTGTCTCCACTGGAGTTTTTTGGGTGCATCTTTTCCGGCCTTTGACAGAAAAAACATTTTTTGAAAAAGAGCACTGAAAATTCTTGTCTTCATACTGGGAGTCTACAAAGGAAAAGGGTTCAAAAGCACCATATTTTGGGTTTGTTTTTTGCATAAATTCAAAGCTCCAAATACTATGGATGTATTTGTGATATCCAAGATGATGCATTACACAGTTTCCCAAAGTTGTGGTGATCCAGATTTTCTCTCTGATGGGTCCTGACAAAATGTCAAATGTTAGATGAAAAGTATGAAAAGTGCTTGAAACAATAATGTGTTCTGTGAAGTGAACAAAGACATTGACTTGTTTCCACTGAGAAAAGCTGGAATCCCTGAAGGGTGCTGGAAGTCCAGTCATTGTGAATTCTTTTGATATAACAACACAAATTCCATTCCTGAGAAGCAAAAGAGGAAAAGTCCTCAGGAAATTCTCCCCCTCCTCTGTGTCTGGAGCAAGGAGACCAATCAAGGTCCATCTGAAGTATAGGAGCACTCGGACAATTGCTGAATATTGAAACCCTTCCTTGAAGAGCATCCGGTGGAAAAAAGGGAATTTACTTTTATCACTCAGAGAATCTGAAACCATTCTATGACTGATCTGGAAAAGCAAGGAAGAAATCTGTGTTATATTTGGGGTCAGGTCAAGTCCAAAACATGAGTTTTTAATAAATCCAACTTTGTTTTGATAAAGATCTTAGAATAGTTTGTTGATTGGCCACTGTTTAAAATATTAAACAGAATATTAAGAAAACTTTTTATAAAAATGGAAGATGAGAAACAAATTAAGTAAAAAAGAATAAGAATCAGAACACAAATCTTATTTCTTGATCACCTCTGCCATTCAATGCGCTTAGACTCACATGTGGAAATGTTAACTGAAGTATATTGTTCCAATAAAAGGCCATATTATATTTAGTTTTGGAAGAGTGCTACATCTGTTCTCTGCTTCTATATTTCAGATTCTTTCTGCAGCCATCATTTTACTTTCTTCTCCAGTTATACAAAAGACAGAGAGACTATAGTTCCTCATATAATTTGTCAGTTGTATAAACCAAGAAGTCTTTAGTTGAAATTTTGTCTATTCCGACAGACACAATTTGGGGAGTCTGTAGTTTCCATAACTTTTGTTTTGCACCAATAACTAATGATGTTAATTGATGTTGATTAACATATGCTGGTTAATTGATGTTGATTAACATCAGACCAACAATCCAGAAGTAAACAATACCCCAATCAAGGAACTGCCAAACAAACTAGCAGTAAACAGCCCACCAAAAACCCTCCAAGTCCATTCCCACCAGCTCTTACAGGGAAAGTCATTAGAAGATAAAATTGAGAGCATTCCCCACTCCTTACTAGCACTGATGATCTTACCTAGTTTGGGTAATGAAATTTCTGCAAGGAAAGCAGCAAGAAACCCTCATTTCAACATTGAGCTACAAATATTCTCCTTTATCAGTTTGACCCCATCCCTCTATTGATGCAGCCTAGGTCTTCATTGGCTTCTCAGTTCAAACCCGCTCCCCAAGCAGGATGCCCTCCACCATTTCTGACAAATGGAAGTCCAGTCTCTTCTTGAAAGCTTCCAGTGATGAAGCTCCCACAACTTCTGAAGGCAACTTCTGTTCCATTGGTTGATTGTTCTCAGAAAATTTCTCCTTATTTCTAGGTTGAATCTCTCCTTGATCAGTTTCCATCCATTATTCCTTGTCTGACCTTCAGGTGCTTTAGAAAAAACTTGACCCCCTCCTCTCTGTGGCAGCCCCTCAAATATTGGAAAACTGCATGTCTCCCCTGGTCCTTCTCTTCACTAGACAAGCCATGCCCAGTTCCTGCCACTGTTCATCATATGTTTTAGCCTCCACTCCCCTAATCATCCTTGTTGTTCTTCTCTGCACTCTTTCTAGAGTCTCAACAACTTTTTTATAGTGTGGTGACCACAACTGGATGCAGTACTATAGGTGTGGTCTTATTAAGGCTTTATAGAGTGGTATTAGTACCTCACTTGACCTTGACTGTATCTCTCTGTTAATGCAATTTAGGATTGCATTGGCTTTATTGGCTGCCACCGCACACTGCTGGCTCACATTTAAGTGGTTGTACACTAAGACTCTAAGATCCTTTTCACAGTTACTTCTATTAGAGTTAGTTTTTTTTTTTTGCAGGTACAGCATACTGGTGTCTCATATTTCAGTCATGGTCCAGTAGGACACCTAGATTTGTCTCATAGTTGCTACTGCTCAGCCAGGTATCAAGTATTCTATAACTGTGCATTTAGTATCTCTTGTCTAGGAATAGGACCTTACTTTTCTCCCCACTGAATTTCATTTCATTGGATAGGGCCCAGTGATTAAGTCTTTCAAGATCATTCTGAATCTTGAGTCCATCTTCCATACTTTGCAATTTCTTACCCAAAGCAATAGAGATGCTACCATGGGAGGATATGACTGCTTTGATAAATGCCTAATGTGTATCCCAGTTTTCATCCATGACACTTACAATGGACATAGTGAAAAGCAGCTCTTGAATTCCATAGAGAAGATATGGATCGAACTATCCTGCACCCACTACTACCCCATTCTCTTTACTATATAGAGAATCACACACACAAACCTGTGGGATTTTGTAGGTGCCTACTAATGTTGACATCTGGATGGAAATCTCCCTGTCAGCTGCATCAAGAAGAGCCAAAATGTTGTCCTTCCTTCCACAGCTGTAGTTGGGAACATTGGCTTCTCCAGTAGAGAGCATGTCCAGCAAGACTTCTGAAGTGCCAAGTGTGTTCAAATAGTTGTCATGGATATTGTAGCCAAGTGTGAGATTGCACAGGAGCTGGATAATCTTGTTGATCTCTTGAATCGTGAAAATAAAGCGTTCTATTCCTTTGTAATTATAAGGTGTACTAGTGTAAAAAAAATGCTTTGGTTAATACAAGTATCATCAACAGCAGTAATAAAATTCCTTTTCCCCAATTTTATCCTCTTTTTCAACACAAGACTATTGAGTCTGAAGCCAATACTGATCGAAAACCAGAGGCAAATGATAGTCACCCATCAACCTTTAATATTTGTAAATGTTGAGAAAATGGGAAGCAGATAAGAATCACAAATAGTCTATTATTTATAGCAGCAGTCATTTTCATCAGCACAGTACCCAGTCTGCAAAATAGTTCCTTTTTTAAAGTACAACTGTCATAAAAGGAAGAGGATATTTCATAAGTGACCCAGAAAAACTGTTCTAAAATCAAGTCATCCTCTATTCCTATAAGGATCAGGCACTGAATATCAACAAGCACTTATAAAAATATGAAAATGAGCTGATCAAGGCAAACTAAAACAATCACTGCTTTAAACAAGAGTCAGTATTCAAGTTATGAATTCTAGATTGGACTTGGAGAGGAAAATAATGTGGACTTCTTTCAGGTATTTTTTTCTGCTCCATCTTTGTATTTGTGTCTCTTCCCCTAAATAAGAGAAAAGAGGAAACCCATGGAAATCTGATAAAATTAATTACTTCCTGAAGTAAAGGAGTAAGCAGAATAAGGAGAAAAGAATGAGAGTCTTAGAACTGCAGATGGAAAGAATACAGTTTCATCACACTGAATAACTTACAAGTGAGACTGACTATAAGGAAGCTCATTGAAGAAAAATATGTCATGTATTAGTGTTACTGCACTGGTGACTATACCGATGAGATGGTCTCCTCGCCTGTAGTAGCTCCATGGTCTTTCTCTATCCAGGTGCACCATATTCAGTGGGCACTTCATTCCAAATGTCCCAGAGACTGTCTGAGACACCAGTATCATCGAAAGCAGAAGCAGGAGGAGCTGAATCATGGAGCTGAATCAATCGCCTGTGTCCAAAGAAGAGTTGGATGATTTCAAAGCACTCTTAGAAAATAGAATGTCGAGTGGCTTTCCTTATTCAAACAGAAACAAATTGAGCTTTATCTGGAAAAGAGAGAAAGGTACATTCAGCAGCACAGCCCCTGCCTGTGTCCTAACTCTTGTGCAAACCGTTCAGCATGAGTAGAGGCTTATATCTTTTTCTGATGCAAGATCCATTCCATGTTGCTTCAGTCTGATGTTGTATCAAAGGCAGACACTGGAAAAGTTGCAATAGATGTCACAAAGTCTGGGACTGTGATAATTACTGTGAGTGATAATTTGTCCTCTGCCATGTACTGAGGGGCATCTGGAGAAATGGATTCTTGTAAAATGTTGCAGATACACCCCTGGAGACACTTTTCTACAATGGTTGTTATCCTTCCTGTCAAGACATGTCCAGAAAGTGATGCTGGAGGAAGATGCTTCAATACCCAAGGAATTGCCTTCTGCTGTCCGCCATTGTGTTGTATGGTCTCCAGAGAATGCTGGAGAAGATCACCCAGAGCTATGCAATTTGATGGCAATCTAGGTTCTTTTTTTTTTTATTGAAAAAGTTTTTCAAATACAGATTTTTCCCCCTTTCCATTTTAAAAACCTTGTAATAAAATTCTTCCGCTTTTTCAACAGTATTTAGTTGATATCTTTCTCCTTGGTATCTCAATATTATACCAACTGGAGCATCCCACCTAAATGGGATGTTTTGTTTCTTTAGCTCAGTTACCAAAAATCCAAAATCCTTTCTATCTTTTAACATCTTGGGCGGCAACTCTTTAAATATCCAAATCTTCCTTCCATGCATTTCAAGAGTGGAGTTAAAAGATTTTTGCACAATATCATTTCTTATTTCTTTATCAGTAAAGTAAATCACCACATCTTTAGGCAGCTGCCTTTGCTTTGCCACCCAAGAATTAGCTCTGTAGGCCTTATCAATCTTGCAGGATATCTCTTCAGGACTAACCTTTAAAATCACAGCCAGAACTTCAGCAGACCTCTTTCTCAAATCTTCTCTTTTATTTTCCTGTATTCCCCTAATTCTGACCGCAAATTCCATGAATCTGAATTGCATCATTGTGGCTTCATTTTCAATCCTTTGTTTTATATTATCTGCATCGTAAGTCTTGTAGTCAGCTTCCTTTATTTTTTTAAACTCTACTTCTGAGCTTTTTTCCTGAATCATTATTAAATCATTTTCAATTCTTTGTATTTTATTATCCAAATTATCAATCTTATCATCAACTTCCTTCATTTTAGACTCTATTTCTAAATTGATTTCTTTATCCATCCTTATAATTACTTCTATGAAACTTTTCAAATGTTGCTTCAAGATATCATACCTTTGTTGAACCGACTCTTTAACTTCCTGTCTAAGTTTTTCAAGATTCTGGTTCACAATCTCATCATGTCTTGCCATCTCCTCCAATACAAATTGCGTTAAATCTTTAAAGCCATTCCTCTGCATCTGCAAGCTCAAAACTTGTTCATGTGGTTTGTAAATGCCCCCCCCCCATAGCTTGGTTGTTTGGCTTTGTCAGTTTTAACGTCATCCTGCCACACAAACAGATTTTTTTTCCCCTTTAAAGAAAAAGACTTCTCTCCAAACAATATCAATATCAAGTCTCTAAGAAGGAAGAAGCATGAGATAAGAATTTTTCTCTTCACTTCTAGCCAGCGCTATTGTTTCAGTTACTTTGTAACACTTTGTAACACTTTGTAAAACTAGTCAAACAGAAGGACTTTCGCTTTCGGCTTTCTTCTCGAGCCTCAGCCAGTCGCCATTTTAAACTTTATTTTTCCCCCCTTTCACTCTTCTTTACTTTTAAAATCAGACTTAGGGTTGTTAGAAATACTTGCAATTTAGGGTCCCAAATCCGGATTTCATCCTACTTGTTCAAACGATCTGTTAGTTTCATTAGTTGGTCTGGTCCCATCGCCTAGCTCTGCAAAACGCAGAGTTCTCCCGAAGCCCGGAGCAGCGGCGAGCGAAAATAGGGAGCCTCATCCTGCTTCCTCCCCAGGAGTAAAAAAGAACTCTTTACGGGCAACGGGGCTGGTGGTCTCAGAGGACCATCTGGTGGCGACGGAAACCAAACTGGAAGCCAGAAATCTAGGTTCTTGACACTTAACTCTAGTGCTCTCTGGCACCTTCTGCACCTTGAACCCTGCCTAATGTTAAAAGCAGGTCTTCTTTGTGATTTCCTTTTCTATGAGATCTCCAGATATTAATCCTGTTTAGGGTGACACGCTCCCTACTCCCTACTCCAGTTGAGAGCACGGTAAGACCCCTTGCAGGATATGGCTGAGGATTTCGTGCAATATCTGCATGACAAAATCGCTCAGATTCAGGAGGGCTTGGACTCCGATTGGGTGGGTTCAGATGGGGTGACGGAGGTGGGTTTTGAGAGTGTTATCTGGGAGGACTTTGATTCTGTGACTCCTGAGGATGTGGACAGGATTCTGGGTAGGTTGAGCTCTGCCACATGTTTATTGGACCCGTGTCCCTCCTGGTTGGTGCTGGCCTCTCGGGAGATTACGCGAGGCTGGCTCCAGAGGATTATAAACGCTTCTTTGAGGGTTTCTTCCCCTCCGCCCTTAAAGAGGCGGTGGTGAGGCCCCTCCTCAAGAAGCAGGTGGTCCCCTCCCTGGACCCGACTGTATTAGCTAACTACCGTCCAGTCTCCAACCTTCTCTTTGTGGTGAAGGTTGTTGAGAGTGTAGTGGCGCAGCAACTTCCTTGGTAACTGGATGAAGCTGTCTATCTAGATCCGTACCAGTCGGGCTTCAGGCTGGGTCACAGCATGGAAACCATGCGGCATTAGTCGCATTGGTCGATGATTTCTGGAGGGCTCGAGGCAGAGGGTTTTCCTCTGTCCTAGTCCTATTAGATCTCTCAGCGGCTTTTGATACCATCGACCATGGTGTCATGCTGCGCCGGCTGGAGAGGCTAGGAATGGGGGGCACTGTGTTACGGTGATTCTCCTCCTTCCTCTCTGGTCGGACGCAGTTTGTGTTGGCAGGGGGACAGAGGTCGACCTCGAGGCGCCTTGTTTGCAGGGTGCCACAGGGGTTGGTCCTCTCACCCCTTTTGTTCAACATTTATGTGAAGCCGCTGGGGGAGATCATCTGTGGTTTCGGGTGAAGTGTCATCAGTACACTGATGATACTCAGCTGTACATCTCCACCCCAGACCACCCCAATGATGCCCTTGTGATGTCCCGGTGTCTGGAGACCGTGCGGATCTGGATGGGGAGAAACAGACTCAGACTCAACCCCTCCAAGACGGAGTGGCTGTGGCTTCCGGTGTCCCAGTATAGCCAGCTGGTTCCATCGCTGGCTATTGGGGGTGAGATCTTGGCCCCCTCAGAGAGGGTCCACAATCTGGGTGTCCTCCTGGATGCACAGCTGTCTTTAGAAGACCATATGACGGCCGTGGCCAGGGGAGCTTTCTATCAGGTTCGCCTTATTTACCAGTTGCGTCCCTTCCTGGACTGGGATGCACTGCACACAGTCACCCATGCCCTTGTCACTTCCTGTCTGGACTACTGTAACACTCTCTACATGGGGCTCCCCTTGAAGAGCACTCGGAGGCTCTGTGGACTTGACAGGCTCCAATTGGTCCAGAATGCGGCCACGTGGGTGATTATGGGAGCGTCTCGACGCACCTATGTGACACTTCTCCTGCGCGAGCTGCACTGGCTCCCAGTGGTCTTCCGGGTGCGATTCAAGGTGCTGGTCACCACCTTTAAAGCGCTCCATGGCTTAGGACCCAAATATCTATGAGACTGCCTTCTGCCACCGATAACCTCCCACCGACCAACATGCTCCCACAGAGAGGGGCTCCTCAGGGTGCCGTCAGCCAAGCAATGTTGACTGGCGACCCCCAGGGGGAGAGCCTTCTCTGTGGGGGCACCTGCCCTCTGGAATGAACTGCCCCCATGGATACGCATGATCCCCGACCTGTGTACCTTCCACCATGCCCTTAACACCCTACTTTTCCAACAAGCTGGACTAGCTTGACAAGAATCTGGACTGGGTATTTTTAAATTCTTGGGTTTTTAATTTGTGGAGCCAAAGTATTTAATTTGTTTTAACTGTGTTTTAAATTTTGTATACTAGGTTATTTTAATATGGCTGTGCACCACCCTGAGTCCTTCGGGAGAAAGGTGGTATAGAAATTCAATAAACATAAACATAAACATCATTGTCATCCTTCATCCGTTGCTGTCTTCAATCCTAGAATCAGAGAATAATAACATTGGAAGTGACGTCTTCGTCATGACTTCGCAACTAAAAACAACAACCCATCACATTCAATTAAACTTTGAATTCTTATCTGGGAATTCCAAAGCCACATGGCGCCCCACAATGTTCAGAGTGATGCTCTTTTTTCCCCTCATGCTATTAAAATCACAATGGTTTGCTTGTTCCCTCATGTCACAACCCTGGAGATTGTCTCCAGAGAGTTATAGATACAAACATCAGCCTTCAGAAAGAAAAAGAAAAAAAAACACTGTATGAAGTGATGTCATGCATGAGAACTTCTTAAAATGCTCAACATCTCCTATTTAATCGAAAGTCTGGAACAACATCAAGGAACTCACTTTGTCTCCTTTCAAAGCTTCAAGAAAGGTTTAGTTCTCTTTCTGACTTTATTTGATTAAAAAAAAAGAAAAAGCCACAAGGCAAAGGATTGACACTTGGGTAGATAAATGGCCTTCCTGCTTTTCCTTCTCATGCTGCTTCCTCACGCAGCTGGTGGGAAGTTCACTTTGAAATGCCCGCTGAACCTGAAGAGGAATGAAGCCGACCCACTAAATTTTTACCAACTGGGAGACCTCCTTCTGGGTGCGGTCATCGGTGCAATCAAAGCAACCTTCCTCCCTTACGATTTCAGCAGGAGCCCCTCTCTGAAGGTCTCTGGGTGAGTCACTGCAGGCATAATGCTTCTTTGCTGGTCAGTGCTAATTTCCAGACCTCTGCATTATTTCATTGTCATCTTTCATCCATTGCTGGAGAAAGATGGAGGAAGGGGGAATTCACAAGGCTTGCAAGGCTCCTGCATACAGAATTGTGCTAAATATACAGCCAAGACTTTTTTTTTTTGTTGACATCAGTTTAAGAGATTTTTGAAAAAACTGCAAAACGTACATCTCTTGTGTCCATTGTCAAGTGAATTCCATACATTCTTCCCGACCGCAATCAGAAGGAGGGTGTTAGGTTTCACAGCCAGCCGAAGTGGTTAATTGGAGAATGTGATTTATGACATGGCCAGGGGGGAGGGGAGAGACAGGGTCATAGGGGAACGTAAATCTACATGGGGTCAGTCCTGACTGCATCCGAATATTGCCGGAATGGTGCTCCTAATAAATCACTATATTTCCTTTGAAGTTTGGATCATGGCTCATGAATTAATTAGGGCATCTTTTGGAAACTTGACAGCCTTAATAAGACTACACTTGGAATACTGCATCAAGTTCTGGTCACCACAATACAAAAAATAACAACAACAACAACAACAACAAAAGATGTTGAAACTCTAGGAAGAATGCAGAGAAGAACAACAAGAATAATGAAGGGTTTGGAGGCTAAAACATATGAATAATGGTTACAGGAATTGGATATGTCTAGTCTAATGAAAAGAAGGACTAGGGGAGACATGATAGCAGTGCTCCAATATAGGAGAGGGGCTCCTATAAAGACCGGGGGGGGGACTATTTTCCAAAGCACTAAAAGGCAGGATGAAAAACAACGAATGAAAACTAATCAAGGAGACAAGCAACCTAGAACTAAGGAGAAATTTCTTCTTCTTTTTTTTACAATAATTTTTATTAATATATTCTATACACCAATACACAAATAAAATATACAATCCTGCCACCATGGTATAATATGATTACATTGTCCATAAATATAAAGTCATTCCTTTATACATACATATTTGCCATCATATATATACATCATCATATATCTATTCTATCCCACCTTTTTTGGACCCAATCGTACCATAATTTCCAACTGTTATAAAATTCTGAATCTTTTTTACCATTGATCAATCTAGTTAATCTATCTGATTCCGCACACTCATCAATTTTATATATTATTTTCAAATCTATCGGTAAGTATTGATTTTTCCACTCCTGCGCATACTAAGGAGAAATTTCTTAATGGTGAGAGCAATCAACCAATGGAACAACTTGCCTTCAAAAGTTGTGGGTGCTCCATCACTGGAAGCTTTCAAAAAGAGACTGGACAACATTTGTCTGAAATGGTACGGAGTCCGCTGCCCAAGCAGTGACTAGAATAACTCCAAAGTCTCTTCCACCTCTATTATTCTGTGACTTCCTTAACTTCTGAGGAAGAAAAGATGGATGAAACCTGGAGTATCATTTTCCAACATGAAACAGCCATCCTTGCAGAATTTGGAGCAAGAGGTGGACATTTCAATAAGGCAGGAGGGGTAACCCTAGGACATCTTTGGAAGCACAGGAGCTATTTCTCAGCTCAGAAGGTAGTGACATTTCTTCCTGTAAGCATCTCAACAAAGTCTGGATGGTCACCCATCAAAGATTGTTTATTCTGTTTGCCTTGGGCATCCTGAAGCATTAAGGATTATGAAGCTTAGATTATATAAGACCATACTTTTTATAGTCATTGGCTAGCTCTGTATAAATATCATTGGTAACATGGGCCCTTTTCATCTCTTATATTCATTATATCATTAACTGTTCCCTAATTTACACAAAGATAACATGAGAGAAGATGTATAAACTACTGCTACACTCTAATAAATTTATATTTTTCATTCTTGCTTTCACTATTTTGCTTAACTTCATTTTTTTTTTCTTTGATTTATATGCCGCCCTTCTCCGGAAACTCAGGGCGGCTTACAATGCGCTAAGCAATAGCCTTCATACTTATGTATATTTATACAAAGTCAGCTTATTGCCCCCACAACTGGGTCCTCAATTTACCTACCTTAGAAAGGATGGAAGGCTGAGTCAACCTTGAGCTTTTCTGAGAGGATTTCAAGGCGGTTATTGGGGAAATGATGATCACAAGAATATTAAATGTGTGCCTTATTATTTACAACATTCAAACATTGTCTTTATATGTTGACCAGTGATCACATTTAGACTGTGGACTTCTATAAAAAATAGATTATTTTCATTAATGATGTTGTGGAATGTATATATTTTCAGGAAGGGATCCATGTTTTCCTGGAAAATTCTCTCCTTCCTATTTGCCATCCAGGAGATCAACCAGGACCTCCAGCTCTTAACCAATATCTCCCTGGGCTACAACTTCCATGAAAACCATTTCAACTCAATCATGACTTCGGATGCCTTGCTGGATTTGCTTTCCACTGGGGAGGCAAATATTCCAAACTACAGGTGTGGAAGCCATAATAGACCCGTGGTAGTCTTTGATGGGTCCAACGCTGATATCTCCATTCAGATTTCAAATATGTTGGGCATTTATAAAATCCCACAGGTGTGTGCAAGTGTTGGGGGACCCTACTCCTCCTTTGAATTTTCCATGAAATTAAAAGGCAGCTTTTCATCACTGAAACCATTGGCCTAATGCAATTAGAGTGGTTCTAAATTAACAAAGAACAGTAAATGTTAAACCAGCCAGATCTGAAATACCTTGGCCCAATCCAAGTTAGATTCTTCCTACTTGGGGAAGAAACATTGCATACTCAAGGCTTAGTGGAAGGGGGTGTAACCTATGAACAGATCAACCAGAAAAAACATGTATATAGTCTTGTTGAGGTGCTTTCCTCTAGCATACTAGAACTAGGATTGTTATCTTAATAATATTTATTTAGTTAGTTAGTTAGTTTGTCAAACATGTATGAGATAACAGGAATAAGTATAAACATGGATATTAATACAGGAAATGGGTACGAATAAATGGGGACAACAGGACAAGGATGGAAGGCACGCCCGTGTGCTTATGCATGTCCCTTACAGACCTCTTAGGAATGGGGATAAAGATAGATAGATAGGTAGATAGATAGATAGATAGATAGGTAGATAGATAGATAGATAGATAGATGAGAGAGAGAGAGAGAGAGAGAGAGAGAGAGACAGAGAGAGAGAGAGAGAGAGAGAGAGAGAGAGAGAGAGATTGATTATATATATAGATATATAAAGGTAAAACCTGGCTAGAAAGAATATGCACATAAAAGCCTACGAAAAAGAAAAAGACACATTGTACCTTTACAGGGAGGATATCTGAGAAGTGGGTGTGGCTCACTGACGACGCCTTAAAAGGCAGAAATAGCTATCTGAGTCTCCCAGAGAGCAACACAGAGTTGCAGTTTGTCAACAGAAAAAAAGCCCAGAAGCTTGTGAATGAGATTTCACAGAACCAGGGCTGCAGAACAACTTAGTTTACGTAGGTAAAACCTGGCTAGAAAGAATATGCAGATATATTTATTATTTATTTAATTTATTTAATCAAATTTCTATACCGCCCTATTCCCGAAGGATTCAGGGCGGTGAACAGCCAAGATAAAATACAGATAATACAAATATTAAAAATCCCTTAAAATTATTAAATATTTTGGCCGAAACACAGATTAAAACACCCAATTTATAAAGTCACGAATTAAAAAATTTAAAAGAGGGGAGTTAGGCCAGGCCAGCTTGCTGAAATAGAAAAGTTTTGAGAGCACGGCGAAACGTGCGCAGGTCCGGGATCTTCCGTATCTCTGGGGGGAGCTTGTTCCAGATGGTAGGTGCCCCCACAGAGAAGGCTCTCCCCCTGGGGGCCGCCAGTCGACACTGTTTGGCCGACAGCACCCTGAGGAGCCCCTCTCTATGGGAGCGTACTGGTCGGTGAGAGGCTGTTGGTAGCAGAAGGCGGTCTCGTAAATACCCCAGTCCGATGCCATGGAGCACTCTAAAGGTGGTAACCAAAACCTTAAAGTGCACCCGGAAGACCACCGGGAGCCAGTGCAGCTCACGCAGGAGGGGGTTCACATGGGAGCACCACGTTGCTCCCATAACCACCCGCGCGGCTGCATTCTAGACCAGCTGGAGCCTCCGGGTGCTCCTCAAGGGGAGCCCCATGTAGAGAGCATTGCAGTAGTCCAAGCGGGAAGTAACGAGGGCATGAGTGATAGTTAGTTAGTTTGTCAAACATGTATGAGATAACAGGAATAAGTATAAACATGGATATTAATACAGGAAATGGGTACGAATAAATGGGGACAGTAGGACAAGGACGGAAGGCACGCCCGTGTGCTTATGCACGTCCCTTACAGACCTCTTAGGAATGGGGATAAAGATAGATAGATAGGTAGATAGGTAGATAGGTAGATAGATAGATAGATAGATAGATAGATAGATAGATAGATGAGAGAGAGAGAGAGAGAGAGAGAGAGAGAGAGAGAGAGATTATATATATAGATATATAAAGATATATACAATATCTTGACTTGAATTTGACTCAACAATTAATACAATTTCCCTTTTCAGATCAGTTATGTTCCTGTTTCACAGACTCTGAATGACAAAATACTTTTCCCTTTTTTCTACCGAATGGTCCCCAAAAAAGGAGTTCAATATCCCGCAATTATCAAACTGCTCCAGTATTTCGGGTGGACGTTGGTCGGTCTGGTTGCTCCAGACTCTGATGGTGGAGAGACGTTCATGAGAAGTTTGACTCCTCTGCTTGTCAGGAACGGCATTTGCGTTGTTTTATCTCAAAGCATCCCTGTGGCTGCCCCTCATGTACATATTGATGAATTTCAATTGTACAAATGGAGACAAGTCAATGTCTTTGTTTACTGTGTGGAGATTGATTCCTTCATTAGAGGAATATTCATTACTCAGAAGATCATTGAAGCTTACACAAAACCCACAGTTGGAAAGGTCTGGATCACTTCAGCTTTGTGGGATTTCACTTTGGATTTACGGTATACTACATTGATTATTCCATCCATCTATGGCTATATTTCCTTCTTAATCCAGACGGGTAGAAATGCCAACTATGGTGATTTTCAATCTGTCTACAAGGCTATGACAGAATTTAAAGACAAAGCATTTCACTGTTCCTATTCCAAGCATGGCTTGTCCGTGAAAGGCTGGACAAGATGCCCAGAGATTAAGGATGTAGAAGCTCTGCCCCAAGAGCAGATCGAAGGAATCCTGTCTCTTGACAGCTACATCACTTATCGCTCTATATGGACTGTGGCCAGGGTCTTAAATGCTGCCTATTCATCCAGATCCAAGAGAAAATTGAAGGATAATAGCGATTGGTTGGCTGCTCAGCATTTACAGCCATGGCAGGTATTCTCTCTGCATAATCCTCTGGGGCCATTCTTTCTTATTTTTGTTAAACTTATCTATGCAGTCTAGCATTTTATACAGAGATCTAGCTTTCCTGACACCATATTTATAGTCCTGAGCTAGCTCTGTCTGAACATCATTGGTAACATGGGCCCTTTTCAGGGATGGGCTGCTGGGGGTTCGCAGGGGTTCGGGAGAACCTCTAGCTAAGATTCTGTGCAGTTCGGAGAACCCCCAAATCCCACTCCTGGCTGGGCCTTCCCATCCCACCCCTTCCCTCCCAGGAGTCCCCAGGTGGCCCATTTTGGATGCAGGTTAGTGCAGGGCGTGTGCGAAGGCTTGGGGAGGGCAAAACACTGGAAGTTCAGGAAGGCTGGAAACAGGCCATTTCTGGTCTCCAGAAAACCTCCAGCGCCTGGGGAGGTCGTTTTCGCCCTCCTGGAGGCTCAAGGAAAGCCTTTGGAGCCCAGGAAGGGCAAAAATGCCCCCCTTGCTGTGGTGCAGGAGGCCGACTAGGCCACGCCCATCATGGCCATGCCCACCCAGCAACTGGGCAGAGAACCCCTTGCTAAAACTTTTGAAGCCCACCCCTGGCCCTTTTCATATGCATTATAACATTAGCCCTTCCCTAATTTACATAAAGATAACATGAGAGAAGACGGCAGCAGATCGGAACTTGCAAGATTAATATCAGCTCTACAAGACAGACCAGACTAAGAAACCAATATAGTTTTAGTTTTTAGTTTTTTAGTTTTTATTGAATTTCTATACCGCTCTACTCCCGAAGGACTCAGGGCGGTGCACAGCCATGAAATAAAACACATAGATATACAAAATTTAAAATCGAATAAAATGAATTAAATAAATTTGGCTGAATTCATACCCATAATTTAAAATACCCATATTTTAAAATACAGTAAAAATTTAAAATTTACACTTAAAAGGGAGAAGATTTAGGCGAGACCAGCTTGATGAAATAAAAGCGTCTTCAGCTCGCGGCGGAAGGTGCGCAGATCCGGAATCCTCCGTATCTCTGGGGGGAGCTCATTCCAGATCATCGGTGCCCCCACAGAGAAGGCTCTCCCCCTAGGGGCCGACAGCCGACATTGTTTGGCCGACGGCACCTGGAGGAGCCCCTCTCTGTGGGAGCGTACTGGTCGGTGGGAGGCTATTGATGGTAGTAGGCGGTCCCGTAAGTAACCAGGTCCTAAGCCATGTTGATTTCAAGTTGATTTCAAGACTGCTTTTATTATAATAATTATAGTAAGAGAGGCTGGCAATATTTTTCATGGTCTGAGCCTTAATACATAGTAAATTAATTTCATAAACTTTATAAGCTAATGTCCTTTAAGGTTTTTTCCTTTCACTTTATTATTGTTATGTTATGTATTTTGTTGATTAGGTTAATTGCACCCATGGACCATACAGAAATCCCTACTAAATATAAGCATTGCAGTAAATACCTTGTTACCCCGAAAATAAGACCTTCCCTGATAATAAGCCCAATCGGACTTTTGAGCGCATATGCTAAAATAAGCCCCCCCCCCGAAAATAATCCCTCCCTGAAAATATTTAAATGCATGCACAGCTGGTCCCCACTATTTCCCCTGGTTAGGGTTAGGGAGACAGAGCTGGAAATCAGGTAAGATAGCAAGAGGAGCCCTGTCTTGCTCCACACACCCCAAAATAATAAGACCTCCCCGAAAATAAGGCCAAGCGCTTATTTTGTGGTTCAAAAAAAATATAAGACAGGGTCTTATTTTCGGGGAAACACGGTATAGATACAGAATACTGGAACTGTGCAGAATGATCCTGTCAGAATCCGTGTTCTGTTTTCTGAGTTTCTCCTCATCTCTCTTGTTTTAGCTTCATCTTTTCCTGCAAAACTCACAGCTTTACAATAACTCCTTGGATGGATTATATCTAGATGAGAATGGAGAGCTGGCTGCTGACCTTGACATCATGAGTTGGGCTCAGTTTCCCAATCTGTCAGTTGCCCGGGCAAAATTTGGGAGCCTAACAAGACAGGGACCAGGAAAAGCCATGTTTGCTATTGACCAGGATGCGATGGTGTCCCCCAAATGGCTCAACCAGGTGAAGGGAATTTGTCTTCCTCAGTTCTTTTCAAAACCACAGGAGTGCCAGAACTGCTCTCTGGAAATTGGCTATTGCAGGACTCAACCTGCTGCACTGCCTCCCCTTCTGACCCTCCAGAGTAGAAGTGGTATTCAGCAGGTTCTGACCAGTTCTGGAGAACCGGTAGCAGAAATTTTGAGTAGTTCGGAGAACCGGTAAATACCACCTCTGACTGGCCCCGCCCCCATCCATTCTCTGCCTCCTGAGGTCCAACTGATCGGGAGGGAATGGAGATTTTACAGTATCCTTCGGCTGTCATGCCCACCAAGCCACGCCCACCAAGCCTTGCCATGCCCACCAAGCCACACACACAGAACTAGTAGTAAAAAATTTTGAAACCCACCACTGCTCCAGAGAATTAGGGAGGTGTCTGCCTGACCCACAACTGTTAGCCAAATCTGGCTTCCCAGGCTAACAATGAAACAGTCCAAGACAGGAAGGTCATCTTATTATGATTGATTCAGAACATTCTGACTAAAAATGATTTCTCTCATTCAAAGTTGTTGTTGTTAGTTGCAAAGTCATGTCCGACCCATCGCGACCCCATGGACAATGTTCCTCCAGGCCTTCCTGTCCTCTACCATCCCCCGGAGTCCCTCTAAGCTCACACTGACTGCTTCAGTGACTTCATCCAACCACCTCGTTCTCTGTCGTCCCATTCTTCTTTTGCCCTCAATTGTTCCTAGCATTCGGCTCTTCTCCAGGGAGTCCTTCCTTCTCATTAGGTGGCCAAAGTACTTGAGTTTCATCTTCATTTTTTCGATTTCAATTTGAGTCTCATTCAAAGAGGGAACCCCAATTCTCACCTTACATTCCATTTTATGATGAATGAAAGGAAATGCAAAAGAAAAGCTGATTGGACCTGACAAAAGTAACTCCCTCTTTGCATAGGGAAACAATCGCACGTAGTCAAACATGTTACAAGTGCTGTATGTCCATTTAAATGAGGTCTGACGAAAGCAGAGCCCTTAAATTTAGGATGTTAATGAGGAAATAGTCATAAGCTTGCTTGAAGTTCATAGAGAAAGACAAACCAGTCTTTTTTTTTTTACCATTTTAAAACAAACTTTATTCGTTCTTAAAAAAACATTTAAAACAAATATAAGAAAAACATACAAGTTTCTCTTAATCAAAAACAAAATTACATATGCAGTAAATATACAATACTCAACTTCATCTATTGACTACTTTCTATTATTATATATACATATATACATACACACAGTGACTTATTTCCTTTTCCATCCATCTGACAGTGCTGCTTTTAATTATATTGATTTCTTCTAAATTTCATCTTTAACCATTCCCCCTCCTCTGGTTTATCCACTGGTACTCATCTTTGGCAGAAGAAAAAAAAAGAGGAGTAGTGGTATATATTAAGGAAGGAATAGATAGCAATATAAGATATGTGGATACAGAAGGCAGAATAGTGATGATAGAATTAAAACTGGATTTAAAAAGTATATTATTGGTAGTAATACATGCTCCAAACAGTCAACAATTAGAATTCTATCAATTAATCAATTAATGCTAAGAAGCTTTCTCTTAATCAGAAGACAAACTCCAGACATCCAGTAATGGGTTTCACTTACCTTCGCTACTGGTTCGGAACTGTGAGCGCTCGAGCACGGCACTTCTCTGCATGTGCAGAACATCTGTGATGACGTCCAGGCAGGTGGGCAGAGCCTCCCATTGCTGCCAAACTGGGGCGAACTGGTAGAAACCCACCACTGCAGACCTCCTATCCTATCCTGACCTGGGGAACAAAAACAGTTTTTATCTTTTCAATCCCCTCTTCCCTCCTTCTCCTCTTGCCTCTTTGGTGGAGCTTATGACCATCTGGGTCTCCACGTTCCTTTTTCTTTTCTTTTTTTTAATATATTTTTTTTAATTTTATTTTTTTTAATCAACATATTTAAATGTAGTCTTTGGTCTACATTGATCATGGTTCATTCACCTTATTCTTTAACTTCTATTTGCTAATTAATTGTTCGGGTCTGCTCTTCTATCATCTCCTTCTTTTATTTTAATACAACCTTTCCTTTTCTTCTTCCTTTCTCTCTCCTCTTCTATCCCTTTCTACTTTCCTCGTTCCTCCTCTCCTTCCTTTTCTACTTCCTCTCCTCTTTCCCCTCTCCTCTCTCCTTCCTCCCTTTCTTACCCTTTCTCCTACTCTTCTTTTCCCCTTCTTTCTTCCCCTCCTTTTCCCATTCTTCTTTTCTCCTCTTCTCACCTCCCAACTCCGCTCCTTCCCCCTCTCTGCTCCTCTCCCCTTCTCCACTCCGTTGTTGTTTTCTTTTTCAGTTCAATCTGAGATGGTAGCCCCAATTTCAATTCACATACATCTTCATTTCAAGTTTCTTTTTTGCTTTATTTATTTATTTATTGGTTCGATTTATATGTTGCCCTTCTCCGGAGACTCAGGGCGGCTTACAATGCGTTAAGCAATAGCCTTCATACTTTTGTATATACCTGCTTAGTAGGGCTTTTGCCCCCCCCCAAAGCGGTGTTCTTTTTTATACAAAGTCAGCTTATATAACTCTATAGTTATATCTCTTCCTACATTCCTGTACATTATTAATCAATCCATGTATCATCTGGGTATAACATTTTTGTGCCATCATCTTCATCCACGTTCCTTTTTCCAGGAAATCCACTGCAGGACCATTTTTTCTTTTTCTTCCCAACCTGAAACCAACCATTTAAACTTTATTTCCAAACTTTACCTCCAGTTATTCCATTCACAGATTTTTTTTCTATCCGATCCAATCTGCCTCCCCTCTTCTCTTTCTCTCAAATTTTTACATTAGATGGGAAGCAAGTATCCTGCCAACTGAGGAAATGGGTGATGTCCCCCAAGGCTCTAGTCCCGTGATGGCAAACCTATGTCATGGGTGCCCAAAGTGGCACACGAAGCCATGTCGCCTGGCAGACGTGGTCTTGCCTGTCTTCCAGGTTTCTGGCACGCATGCATGCATGATGATCAGCTGTCCTTCGTGCGTGCGGCAGTGCCGAAAACCGGGGTGCACGCCAGCCAGCTAATTGTTGGGTGTGAATGCGCACTAGAACCCAGAAGTTTCATTTTTCTGGAGCGTGGCCCTAATGAACATGTGCGCGTGATGTTTCCACACAACCTTTTCGGCACTCGGTGCCAAAAAGGTTTGCCATCACTGCTCTAGTCTGATATACACCAATGGAAATGCTTTTTTGACATCTCCCAACCACAGCCCTCACTGACAGCAGCCAGGTCACCTCATCAGCCCTTTGTGAAAGCACAGCTGTCCTTCATGGCCAAAAATTGAGCTTCTTTAGCACTTTTCCTCACCCCAAAGGCTGGCTGATATCTAGAAGAGCCTTGGTGGTGCAGCAGACTAAAGCACTGTTAAGTAACACCAGCTGCCTGCAATTACTGCAAGTTCAAATCTCACCAGGCTCAAGGTTGACTCAGCCTTCCATCCTTTCGAGGTAGGTAAAATGAGGACCCGGATTGTGGGGGCAACAAGCTGACTTTGTATAAAAAAGAACACCACTTGGTGGGGGGCGAAAACAGGTATATATAAAAGTATGAAGGCTATTGCTTGACGCATTGTAAGCCGCCCTGAGTTTCCGGAGAAGGGCAGCATATAAATCGAACCAATAAATAAATAAATAAATAATAGACTAACAAGCCCATATGCCCATATGTCACAGATGCACACAACATGTTTTCTACACATTGCCCTTGACATGTCTTCTATTTTTGCTTAGTCCCTCCCTGAATCCAAGTGTGTGGAGAGCTGCCATCTTGGTTTCTTCATGGTGCCTCAGGAAGGGGAGCCCCCTTGCTGCTACGACTGTGTTCCTTGTGGGGAAGGGACCATCTCCACTCAGGAAGGTGGGTGGCTTTGAAGAGGAAGTCCCCATAGTGGGAGTGGTCAGAGATTCTGAATCCTCAATTTTGGTGTTTCTTTTTTGTCTTCCTTGCCTTAAGATCCAGAATGAATCTCATGAGGTGAGTTGCAAGAAACCATCTGAGAGAAAGATGGCTCATCAGTCAAGCCCTGTTGTCAGCCTCTTTGATGCTTGTTTGCTATCGGCTGCCATAGTAACGGGGAGGGGGGAAGATTGGCATTTGGGTGGGGAAGTGAACTGGAGTGAAGACGGCCTGTGTGTCAACCAAAAGGAAGGGATGGTCTCATGATCTACTGCACAGCTGAATGGACTTGTTTATACCCAGTCAAGATCAACCATCTTGGCATACCAGATGGGCGAAAACACCTGAAGATGTGCCCCACATGACACTATGTGGGATGGGGATTGGACATTCAGCCTGGGTCCCGGGGGGGAGGGATTTGGGGAAACTTTCAATATGTAACATTCATGCCTTTTGGCTCAGATCTTGCTTTTCTTTCATTGCTATCATTTCCAACTCATTAAAAGTACCTCTTCTCTACAAACATGGAGTTGAGGGTTTTCTTTCTTGGGTTTTGAACGAAGGCAGGCCTGACACCTATTTTGCCTCAGACCATCTCTGCGGAATTTTTCTGAGGGGAAAAGAGGACCTTTTTACAAAAAAAAAAAAAGAAGAAGAAGATTTATTTTAGTACGAAAGTTCCTTGCTGACTTCCCACAATTTGTCCATAAATTGAAGAAAAGCATATTAAGAGAAAAGTGTCAAAAAATATAGTCACACAAAAGAGAATACTTTAAAGTACACATTCTAAAGACTTTCAGATAAAAGGTGTGAATGAAATTGATTGCTGGGAAAAGTATAAACAAAATCAAAATTGAGGGAATTGACCGATCTGAGATGATGTATTTATGGAAGGCAATGGTGGACAAGGTAGACTGAAGGAGAAAAAAGCCAACATTGCAAGAGGTAGATAAACCATAGTTCTCTCATCTCTTTTATTTTCAGATGCAAAAGGGTGCACCAAATGTCCAGAGGATCAGCATCCAAATGAGAAACGAGATCAGTGTATCCCCAAGATCATAACCTTTTTATCGTACAAAGGACTTCTGGGGATGTTCCTGACTTCCTTTGCCCTCTTCTTGTCATTAGCGACACTGCTTGTCTTAGCAATCTTTATAAAACATTTGGAAACTCCAATAGTTAAGGCCAACAACAGGGACCTCTCCTACATCCTCCTGATCTCACTCTTGTTTTCCTTCCTGACCTCCTTCCTCTACATTGGCCAGCCAAGGAAAGTCACCTGTCTTCTCCGTCAAACTGTTTTCAGCATTGTCTTCTCAACTGCTGTCTCCTCAGTCTTAGCCAAGACAATCACAGTAGTGTTGGCCTTCCTGGCCACAAAGCCAGGCAACACCATGAGGAGGTGGCTGGGTAAGACGCTGGCTACCTCTCTTGTTCTTTCTTGTTCTGGGATTCAAGCTCTCATTTGCTCCATCTGGTTAGGAGTCTCTCCTCCATTCCCTAATGCTGACTTCCACTCCCAGCCTGGAGAGATCATCCTGCAATGCAACGAAGGGTCTATTGCCATGTTCTATGCAGCCCTGAGCTACATGGGTTTCCTTGCTGCCATTTGCTTCATGGTGGCTTTCCTGGCCAGGAACCTGCCTGGGGCCTTCAACGAAGCCAAGCTGATCACTTTCAGCATGCTGGTCTTCTGCAGTGTCTGGGTCTCTTTTGTACCCACCTATTTGAGTACTAAAGGGAAATACATGGTGGCCGTGCAGGTCTTCCCCATCTTGGCCTCCAGTGCTGGGCTGCTGGGCTGCATCTTCTTCCCCAAGTGCTACATTATTATCCTGAGGCCAGATCTCAACACAAAGGAGCAGCTTATATTAAAAGTAAAATAAAAATGTAGCGAGAGGCAAGGGCAGCAGGGCTGCTGGTGGCCAAGTACTAAGGCAGGACTTTCCTTCCTTCCTTTCTTCCTTCCTTCCTTCCTTCCTTCCTTCCTTCCTTCCTTCCTTCCTTCCTTCCTTTACTTTTCTCCCTTTTCCTTCCCTCTTCGTTCTCCCTTCTTCTCCTTTCCCTTCTTTCCTTGCTCTCTTATCTAAGTTATATAAATTGAATTAATAATAAATAAATAATAATCATCTTTCCTTTTCCTTTCCTCTTTCCCTTTCTCCTTTCCTGTCCCTTGGATGCTCAAATGCAAAATGGGAAACATTTATCCATCTTGTTTTTAGTTTGTTTTGATAGCCCTCTGCCAGTGAAAACAGGGCTCAGGGGGACCACTCGTGGCTCCTCCAGGCCCCATTTTCAGCCTGGATGGCCTCCTGCAGCCCTCCCAAGCTCCACTTTCACTGGCAGAGGCACTGCTGGCTGGTCCTTCGCTGTTTCCAGGACAGCCCCATGGGACAGATCTAAGTACCCCACAGGCCAGATGTGGCCCACGAGCCTTGAGTTTGACACCCCTGCTGTAGAAAAGAATGGGTTCCTTCCCTTTTCTTTGCTGGAAACAATATTTAGCTCAGGCATGATCCTGTGTGAATTTCACTTTTGACCCTTAGACCCTTGGACTGGCTGACAACCCTGACCCTGCTCTTGAGTATTGGACCAATTTTAGATGATTCTTTTGCATGTTCTTCTTCGATAAGCACACTTTCCACCTAGGCCTTGGCTATGTTTAACACTCCTGAGTATAGTATAGCTCAGGGGTCAGCAACCTGCAGCTCTGGAGCCGCATGTGGCTCTTTCACCCCTCTGCTGCGGCTCCCTGTCATTCAAAATATGCATCACAACTGCCAATGTGTGACACCTGCCGGCATGTGATTTATTGAGCTTTTCAATCCCTGGTAGTCCAACCATGGACAAATCCAATAAAAGAAAAGTTTTGGAAGAAAACAGAACGTTTAATTCAACTACATATGCTAGTTTTGTGGCCGCTCAAAAAATAGTCAGGAACAGGAAGGGTTTTGTAGCTCCCAGTGTTTTCTTTTCTGTAGGGAAATGTGTCCAAATGGCTCTTTGAGTGTTTAAGGTTGCAGACCCCTGGTATAGTCATTGTATGTTATGTATACAACAAAATTGGTTATTGAGTCAATTGATACCTCTGATACCTGAAAATAAAACTCATATTCTCTCAGGAAATTGCGTACTGTGTATACGTAGGCTGAAACTTGAAACAGGAGACAGAGACATCAGCCAAGATGTGAAGATAATGGGTTAATTTCTTTTTCTTTAAAAAGAAACTTTTTAAGCTTAGAGTAGTTGTTGTCTCCAAACTGAGGCTTTAGATTTCATGCTGGGTACCCATGAACATCAAATCCAAAAGCAGATCCTATTAAAAAAATCAATCCTGTGTGCCAAGAGACTGCATTGGCCAACACATAACAGATTTGTGGTAAATTTAGTTGAGTTCACACAACCAGGTTAATGAAAAGTGCCCTCGTCACTTCCCACCTGGACTACTGCAATGCTCTCTACATGGGGCTCCCCTTGAGGAGCACCCGGAGGCTCCAACTGGAGCAGAGTGCGGCCGCGCAGGTGGTTATGGGAGCGACATGGCATTCCCATGTAACACCTCTCCTGCGTGAGCTGCAGTGGCTCCCGGTGGTCTTCCGTGTGCACTTCAAGGTCTTGGTTACCACCTTTAGAGCGCTTCATGGCTTAGGACCTGGTTATCTACGAGACCGCCTGCTGCCACCAGTAGCCTCCCACTGGCCGGTACGCTCTCATAGAGATGGGCTCCTCCGGGTGCCATTGGCCAAACAATGTTGACTGGTGGCCCCCAGGGGGAGAGCCTTCTCTGTGGGGGCACCTACTATCTGGAATGAGCTCCCCCCGGAGATACGGAGGATCCCGGATCTACGCACCTTCCGCCGCGCTCTTAAAACCTTTTTATTCTATCAGGCTGGCCTGGCCTAATTTTTCCCTTTTTTCCTTTTAAAATACAAATTTTAAATTGGTTTTAATTTATTGGGGTGTTTTAAATCAGTCTTCAGCCAAATTATTTAATTTGGATTTATTCTGTTTTAATTTTTGTACTAATGTGTTTTTATCTTGTGGCTGTTCACCACCCTGAGTCCTTCGGGACTAGGGTGGTATACAAATCAAATAAAACATAAAACAAACATAAAACAAACAAAAGAAGTGCTACATTGGCTGAATTGCCATGTCAAAATATATAAACCAGATGCTGGTTTAGTATGATGACCTGCTTCGTGCATTTATACAGGAGAGGGGTAGGTTTCCCACCTACCAAAATGTGTGAAAGGCATTAAACATATTTTTATATCTCACTGGCTCTGTGGTTGACCAAGGATGAGACCAAGGATGTGACTCCTGCTACTTAGAAATTCCTTTTGGGATGGAAGGGAGAAAGAAGCCGCTTTAACTCTGGTTCTCTCTAAAGCCCAACTCCTTTGCATCCACCAGAAAATATTCAGGACCAACTCTGGACAGCACCAGGTGGAGATGAATCCAGCTTGCTGAAACCGCTAAAGAAATGCCTGAAAAAACTGGATGCCCTTAACATGAACTGTATAATTCACCCATTAATTCAGTTTATGGATGCCACACAGATCAGAAAATAGTTTTCTTTCACAATCCATGTTAAAGAGACCACACATTTCTATGATGGTTAATGGTATTTGGCTCACTCAGCTCAATTCTGCAGGGCACCTAGAAGTGTCAACCATCTGGTGAAACATTCACACAAAACCCTTGCAGGGGCTCTGCTGTAGGGCCAGACAAGGAATAATGCATGGAAATTGATCAAGGAGAGATTCAACCTGAAAATAAGGAGGAACTTTCTGACAGTGAGAACAATCAACCAATAGAACAGAAGTTGCCTTCGGAAGTTGTGGGAGCTTCATCACTGGAATCTTTCAAGAAAAGATTGGGCTGCCATTTGTCACAAATGGTGTAGGGTCTCCTGCTTGAGTGGGGGGTTGGATTAGATGACCTATAAGGTCCCTTACAACTCTGTTAATCTGCCTTGCAAAGGGGACTGAGGAAGTCTCCTCAATGGTGGGCTTGGCTAAGGCTGATCAAACCCAACCTGATCCCCTGAAGGTATCAAAAGCCCAGTTAACACCTCCAGATGAGCAAATGAAACTGCGGTCCTGCCTCAGCTTGCTCTTCTGGCCAGGACCAGCAGCTGGGTCACCTTCAGACAATCCCTGACACCCTGATAAACAAAACCATCCCACGGATCCTAAACTAACAAGCCAGATTCAGATTTTGGCAAGAGATATGGCCTGGGCTTTCCCCCCACCCCTTCTTTCCACCCTACCTCCACCCACCCTGGGTACCTTGGGGTAACTTAACTCTTCCACTGAAATCACAAGATGGACCATCGCTCTGGGAAGGAGAAAAAGGCATCTGTTGACCCCAGGGTTCCCCTGCAGGAGTAATCTTGCACAATTCCTCCAGGATTCCACTAGGCCCACCTAGCTTTCAGGCACTGGGGATGGGTCTCCTCAGAGGCTGCTGGCTGGCATCCATGCTTGTTTCAGCCTGACTTCTTTTTGTGAATAGGATCCCCTTCCAAATGTCCATTTTAAGAAGGTAAGAAGAGCTTCACTGGGCAAGCCAAGGCCCATTTTCATGTCCCAGATACCTCTGGATTGTGCCCAAGAAGTAGTTGGAGATGTATGAATTACTCAAACCTTCTTATTGGGAGTTTATGCCTAAACTTGTCTCTCTCCCCCAACCACATTAATCAGACACTCAATAATCCCATTCAGTGGGAATTATTTTTAGAAATCTCATGAGGCTGTGTTTCAGTTCCCCTCTTGTTTAATTTCCATATCATAATTAGTCCACCAGTTAGATGATGCAGGTTTCTTCCTAATTTGGCTAGGAAGTGTCTGTCTGCATTCCTTAAGCTTATTATGCTGATCTTGTACCAGTTCTGCAAAGAACCCTGATTGGAAATAAACTTTGATACAACTCTAAAAAGGAAATGACACTTACTCAGGTATGACTCCCGTTTAAGAATTTCACTCTTGACCCTTAGGCCATTGGAATGGCTGAGAACTTTGACCCTGCTCTTCAGCCTTGGAGCTCTTTTGGACACTCCTCTTTGGAAAACACCCTTTGCAGAATGAAGTTGCCCCTAAATGATTAATTTCAGGAAGGGTTGACAGATGATATTCTTCACACGTTAGCACAAATTGAATGTCCAAATCTGTTGACATGCCTGCCATACCTCACCCATGTGAGAAAATCTCCACTGTAGAACCCATACAGATTTTGGATGCGTGGCCTCATTTGAAAGATGCTGAGAAGTCATGGAGATGGAAACAGGTTCTTTGCTTGTACTGTGCTGGCCGAGGACCTATGGCAGCAAAATACCTTGCAGATTTCCCCAGATTATGTCATAGTCTTTTTTATTGAAAATGTTTGTAGGGTTGGAAGTGTGAAAACATGAAGGGATATTTTATTATGCTTGGTCAACACATAATAAAAAAAAAGCTTTAAAGATTAATCTCAAACTCCTACATTCAAAGAGATGATTTTAAAGATAAATATTCAATTTAAGATAGAATGTTTCTTTTTTAGGACTGATGGATAAACAGGTAGAAAAAAAATGTTCTGGAAGATTACCGTATTTTTCGGAGTATAAGATGCACTGGAGTATAAGATGCACCTTAGTTTTTGAGGAGGAAAATAAGAAAAAAACTGATTGGTAGGTGGATCGGCCTCCCAGAATACCCCCAATCAGTTGTTTCCAGAGGTGAATTTAAGCAATAGATTCCTTGGTTGTGAGCTCTATGCCTTGCTTTTTTTTTTTTTTTGCTTTTTTTTTCTGCCTCTGAAACTTCTGAAACTCTGTTTCAGAAAAAACTTTTTCCTGCCTCTGAAAGCCTCCAAAACAGAGCTTCAGAAAAAAGCCTCTGAAGCTCTGTTTGGGAGCTTCTTTTCTGAAGCTTCGTTTCTGATGCTCTTTTCAGCCTTTGAAACCTACATTTTTTTTTTATTTGATTTATATGCCGCCCTTCTCCGGAGACTCAGGGCGGCTTACAATGCGTTAAACAATAGCCTTCATACTTTTGTATATTTTATACAAAGTCAGCTTATTGCCCCCACAAACTGGGTCCTCAACTTACCTACCTTAGAAAGGATGGAAGGCTGAGTCAACCTTGAGCCTGGCGAGATTCGAACTTACAGTAATTGCAGGCAGCTGGTGTTAATCACAATGCTTTTAGTCTGCTGAGCCACCAGGCCCTTTTGAGAAGCTGAGCAGGGCTACATTCAGAGTATAAGACGCACCCAGATTTTCACCCTCTTTTTTTGGGAAAAAGGTGCATTTCACACTCCGAAAAATACAGTATTTTAATTTATGTTGGAAAAATTCAGCACTACCCATTATGGAGGAATGGTTGGTGAAATGGAGAGAATTTGCTGAGATGGACAAACTGATTTCTTTTATTAGAGAAAAAGCAATGTACCTTTATTGGTGACTGAAACTCCCTTAATGTCTTTTTGCTTCTCACTGGGTGTTTATGCCCAATCTCACCGGTCTTATTTACGTCACATCCATGAGAGTGTCAACCATCCCATTCTGTAAGAATTCTTTTCTGGAAATCTTACCAGGCTGTACTTTACCTCCTCTCTTGTTTAATTTCCACATCATAATTTAGTTGCATAATCCAGATTATTCTCATCCATTTTTGGTTGGTGGTGTTTCCTTGCTCTCCTTACATGGATGACACTAAGATCTTGAGTCCCATATAACAAAGAATTGCAGATAAACTATCAACACAACTAAAATAATGGCATTTTTACATGCCCCATCACAATTATTTCTGGCATATCAACAAGATTTTCATTACACAAGTGTCATATTTAAAAAAAATATCAGGACTCAAGTAAGCTAAGGACACAGGACAGATATGATAGCTCAACTGCTCAAAAGAGCTCAGTGATCATCTTGCAATTCTACCCTAAAGGGATGGAGGATACCATCATCCAGCCACATTAATTTTTCATTCAAGCAAATGAAGAAGAGAAGATTTTCTCATGCATGGAGAAAATCATGGAGCATTTCCTAGATTTGGCCTATTGGAAATTCCTCTATCTCACATTTCCACATTTTTTTCTGGCTGTAAGATGCTCCTTTGTATTCAGCTCTGACCTCAGAATGATAATGTAGCACTTGGGGATGAAGATGCAGCCCAGCAGACCAGCATTGGAGGCCAGGATTGAGAAGACCTGCACAGCCACCATGTATTTCCCTTTGGTGCTCAGGTAGGTGGGCACAAAAGTCACCCAGACACTGCAGAAGACCAGCATGCTGAAGGTGATCAGCTTGGCTTCATTGAAGGCCCCAGGCAGATTCCTGGCCAGGAAAGCCACTGTGAAGCAGATGGCAGCCAGGAAGCCCAGGTAGCTGAGGGTGATGTAGAACATGACATCAGAACCCTCATTACATTGCAGGATGATCTCTCCAGGCTGAGAGTGGAGATCAGAGTCAGGAAATGGGGGAGATACTCCCAGCCAGATTGAGCAGATGATAAATTGGACACTAGAACAAGAAAGGATGATGGAGTTGGCCAAGCTCTTCCCCAACCATCTCTTCACTTGGTTGCCTGGTTTTGTGGCCAGGAAAGCCAGCACCACTGTGATGGTTTTGGCCAAGAGAGAAGAAATGGCAACTGAGAAGATGATGCTGAAAACTGTTTGTCGGAGAAGGCAGGTGGCTTTCCTTGGTTGACCAATGAAGAGGAAAGGAGACAAGAAGCAAAGCAGGAGGGAAGCCAGGAGGATGTAAGAGAGGTCTCGGTTGTTGGCTTTGACCATGGGAGTTTCTCTGTATTGAATGAATATGATTAAGAGAAGGCTTGTGGTTAGGAACAAGAGTAGTGCAAAAGAGGCCAGGATGATGCCCAAATGTTCTTCGTAAGACAGGAAGGATTGAACTTTGGGGATACATTGGACTCGGTCCTTATTTGGATATTTATTATCCGGACACTTGGTGCATTTTTCTGTATCTGAGAAAAAAACAAAAAAAACAAGCAGTATTTCTTTAATATTCTGTCCATTTACATTTCAAAGAATACCTTCTTGGGACAACAACTGATAACTGGAGGTTTCTCAAGATTCTTATCATCGCTAGAGAAAGAAGATGAGAATAATAAGAATACCGTTTTCTAAAAAAAAAGAAGAAGCTATATTTCTAATAATCTGTGAAATTGGGAGGCGTCCTATGTTCACAGTGAGTTCTAGTGTAATGTGCAGAACCTTCATATTAAACCTACATTATTGGAGGTAAGCAGTGAATCTTTTAATCTTTCTAGATTAATTATGAGCATTTTCACAAAAGCATTTGTTAGCGGTAGAACCAAAACATAAAAGAAGATTAAGAAATACATAACTCTCTCTCTACGTGTGTGTGTTTGTGCATGCATGTGTGTGTGTGTTTGTGTGTGTGTACACACACATTGCTAAGGTCTATCAAATTAGAGGAAGTCCTAGGAGATAAATAATTTCCTCTGTAATGTGAAGAGCCCTCATAGAAAGCTACATAAAAAACCCTCCCTTTTCACAACCATGTATTCCCTTAATTCAGGGTAAAGTCAGGGTGACTGGATAGAGCATTTACTGGCCAGATGCCCTTCCTGACACCACATGGAGTTCACATCAGATATATTTTCTTTGCTCCCTCTGAGAAAGAAATATCTGCCCCTACCTAGACAACTCAGTATCAACAGTAGAGACCTTCAAATTTCTAGGTTCTACCATATCTCACGACCTAAAATGGATACCCAACATCAAAAAAGCACAACAAAGAACGTTCTTTCTGCGCCAACTCAGAAAGCTCAAACTGCTCAAGGAGCTGCTGATACACTTCTACAGAGGAATTATTGAGTCTGTCATCTGCACCTCTATAACTGTCTGGTTTGGTTCTGCAACCCAACAAGACAGACACAGACTTCAGAGGATAATTAGAACTGCAGAAAGAACAATTCCTACCAACCTGCCTTCCATTGAGGACCTGTATACTGCATGAGTCAAAAAGAGGGCTGTGAAAATATTTACAGACCCCTCATATCCTGGACATAAATTGTTTCAACTCCTACCCTCAAAATGACACTATAGAGCACTGCACACCAGAACAATGAGACACAAGAGCAGTTTTTTTCCCAAACACCATCACTCTGCTAAACAAATAATTCCCTCAACACTGTCAAACTAGTTACTAAGTCTGCACTATTATTAATCTTCTCATCGTTCCTACCATCCATCTCCTTCCACTTATGACTGTATGACTGTAATCTTGTTGCTTGTATCCTTACGATTTATATTGATATTGTTTCCTGATTGCTTATTTGTACCCTATGACTATCATTAAGTGTTGTACCCTATGATTCTTGATGAACATATATTTTCTTTTATGTACACTGAGAGCATATCCACCAAGACAAATTATTGTGTGTCCAATCACACTTGACCAATAAAAAATTCTATTCTATTCTATTCTATTCTATTCTATTCTATTCTATTCTATTCTATTCTATTCTATTCTATCCTATCCTATCCTATCCTATCCTATCCTATCCTATCCTATCCTATCCTATCCTATCCTATCCTATCCTATTCTATGTCACTTCCCACTTGACTCAATATATCTCCATCCCACTTCTCCTTTAATTATTATTTATTTATTTTTTTACTATTCCTCCCTATGGATCATGGGTGTCAAACTCGTGGCATCAGGTTGCCATCATGTGATGTATCGTGACATTTTTTTCTCTTCGTGAAGCTGTGGAGGGTGTGGCCTGTGCATGATGCACCCATCCTGAAAATTAACAAGAAAGCAGCTGAGCTCCAAACTGTCTTTTAACTGTCCTTTTCTTTGGTGTCATCCACCTTCCTGAGTGGAGATGGTCCCCTCTGGACAAGGAACACAGTCATAGCAGCAAACTGGCTCTCCTTCTCGAGCCCTCTTGACAAATCCAGGGTGGCATTTCTCCACACATTTGGACCGAGGGGGAGACTAAGCAGAAAAACAAAGCATTCCAAAAGAAAATATGTTAGCATTAACCATCCTAACATGTCAACATGCTCTTGAAATAAGACTGAAAAGGAATGTACAGTTTCTAGAACTATAATGATATGAGATAGAGGTGAGGTCATGAAAACATATCGCTCAAAAACCGTAACTCTTTTGCTGCAGCGTGTGGGACATGTGTATAAACCCTGGGTCAGAAAGAGATATTTCTAAAGCCCAGCTAGGCATCCAAAAATGTTCTTTTCTGCTGAAGAACTACAACTATGTAATAACCAGTGGTGGGATTCAAAATTTTTTACTACCGCTTCTGTGGACATGGCTTGGTGGGCATGGCATGGCTTGGTGGGTGTGGCTTGGTGGGTGTGGCAGGGGAAGGATACTGTAAAATCTCCATTCCCTCCCCACTCGAGGGAAAGGTTACTGCAAAATCCCATTTTTCTCCCGATCATCTGGGACTTGGGAGATAGAGAATAGATGGGGCGGGGCCAGTCAGAATTTTTACTACTCAGACCCTGGTCAACAAATGTGTTGCCTTCTTTGCAATTTGCAGACAAGGAAGAAGCAAAGCTGAGGCTATCACTGACCACTTGAAGGCCTCTCTTAACATTTCCATGCAGCTTCTCCATTTCAACACTAAACCATGGTGTATAGGCTTATCCCAATTGAAATGGATTGGAACCCTTTGCAAAATAGAGAAGGGACATCAATATTTGTCTCACCCTGCCGACTGACTTTAGCCGTGACAGATAATCTTCGGCAATGATGAGTCTCTTTTTTTCAAAAGACAACAGTTTCTCCAGGAAGGCACCCTCATTGATGAAAAACACCCAGCTCGTGATCTCTAGATCAGCTGCTAAATCTCCATTTTGGTCCCAGTACAGTTCAAATTCAGAAAAATTGATGTACTCGTTCTTCTCCAGAAAGGGATGGAACTAGAATGGGAATCCAGGAATTTTAAAAGATAGTAAACTTGGCAACTTATTCCTTTTTGTCTGTTCTCAATTGAACCTTTCTTGTACAAGGATCTAACTTGCAAATATTCTTAGTTGGGAGAACACATTTTACAACAATCTTTAAAGGCAAAAAAGAAAAGTTCAACAAAATTTATCAATTATATATTGACGATATATGTATTGAAAGAAAATATAATTGACAAAATTTGTCATTTAGGGAACATTCCAAAGCAGGTCAGAAATAAGGCAAATTAAAAAAAGCATAGCAATTAAAGCATTGAAGCGGGCAAGAGACGATGGATAGATGAGCTCTCTTTTACAATAGAATAGAATAGAATAGAATAGAATAGAATAGGATAGAATAGAATAGAATAGAATAGAATAGAATAGAATAGAATAGAATAGAATAGAATAGAATAGAATTCTTTATTGGCCAAGTGTGATTGGACACACAAGGAATTTGTCTTGGTGCATATGCTTTCGATGTACATAAAAAAACATACATTTGTCAAGAATCATAAGAATGATCATAATTTTTTGTTGTTGTTTTGATTTGATCTTTCTTTTCTCTCTCTTTTTTCTCTTTTTTCTTTTCTTTTCTTTTTTAGATAGGTGACATGACTAAAAGTTAGGTAGTATAGAAAGAAAATATTTTTCAGTAAAAGGTAACATGACTAAAAGTCAGAATAAGTGATAGAAATAAGAGAAGAGGGAATGTTAGTGTAGATACTTCTATATAATAAAATAAAGTAATAATAGGAGAAAACATGGATAATAATTGAATAACATATTGCAATTTACTATAATTATGTAGAAATATACGTAGACTGAATGTAATAACTATGATTAATTTACACTAGTTTTATTTGTATTAGAATGTATGATACTCAGGTGCCACACTGTTCATGCATTGATTTGATATGTTTGTAAAAAAGCAACAAATAAAAAAAACCTTAATAATAATAATAATTTTAAAAAAATCGAAAGCATAGATTTGTCACAAAGAAAGTTGCCAGGTTAATCTTCTAGCAGGTAGACCAAATGAGAAATGGAACCAATAAGCTAATTCTTGGTGTTTTTTTGTAAGGCTACATTAAAATAATATTTATTTATTTATCCAACTGGTATTCCATTCATCTTATGGTGTGAATCACCACTGCATGTTTGAAGATACAAATGTCCCACCAACTCTTTTTAGAGCCTGAGAAATGTCTGAGTTTCTTCCTCTGCCCATTATTCATTTGTAGGCTCCTCTCTCCCTTCTCTGATTACACACTTTAATAGATCGTGGAAATTGCTAGTGATATACTTTGATTTCAGCTAAGTATTAATGAACTAATTCCTGATGTGATGATTAGGAACCTAGGAAAAGGAGGGTTGGGTGGTATGATAATTAAGTGGATAAAACTGTCTTTCAAATTATATGTTTCAAAAACACAAAGCTTCTATAAAAGCATTTATGATTTCCTGATGGGAAAAAAAATGCTTAAATAAAATCAAATGGAAAATATCTGAGTTTTAACAACTAGTACTTGACAAACTATGGTATCTCATTATCTGGGAGGAGTTTGATCCTGTGACTCCCGAGGATGTGGACAGGGTTCTGGGTAAGACTAGTGCCGCCACGTGTTTATTGGACCCGTGTCCCTCCTGGTTGGTGCTGGCCTCCCGGGAGGTTACACGAGGCTGCCTCCAGGGGATTATAGGTGCTTCTCTGAGTGAGGGTGCCTTTCCTGCCGCCTTGAAAGAGGCGGTAGTGAGGCCCCTCCTCAAGAAGGCTTCCCTGGACCCGGCTGAATTAGCCAACTATCGTCCAGTCTCCAACCTTCGTTTTGTGGCGAAGGTTGTTGAGAGCGTGGTGGCATGACAACTTCCCCGGCACCTGGATGAAGCTATCTATCTAGACCCATACCAGTCGGGCTTCAGGCAGGGGTACAGCACAGAAACAGCATTGGTCGCGTTGGTGGATGATCTCTGGAGGGCTCGGGACAGGGGTTGCTCCTCTGTCCTAGTCCTATTAGATCTCTCACTGGCTTTTGATACCATCGACCATGGTATCATGCTGCAGCGGTTGAGGGGGTTAGGAATAGGGGGCACCATTTTGCGGTGGTTCTCCTCCTTCCTCTCCAACCGCTCGCAGTTCATGTTGGCAGGGGGACAGAGGTCGACCTCGAGGCGTCTCGTATGGGGAGTGCCGCAAGGGTCGGTCCTCTCGCCCCTCCTGTTCAACATTTATGTGAAGCCGCTGGGTGAGATCATCCGTGGTTTTGGGGTGAAGTGCCATCTGTACGCTGATGATACTCAGCTGTACATCTCCACCCCAGACCATCCCAACGATGCCCTTGATGTGATGTCTCGCTGCCTGGAGGCCGTGCGGGTCTGGATGGGGAGGAACAGGCTCAGACTCAACCCCTCCAAGACCGAGTGGCTGTGGCTTCTGGCGCCCCGATATAGTCAGCAGGTGCCATCACTGACTATTGGGGGTGAATCTTTGCCCCCCACGGAGAGGGCTCGCAATCTGGGTGTCCTCCTGGACACGCGGCTGTCTTTAGAAGAGCATATGATGCCCCTGGCCAGGGGGGCCTTTTATCAGGTTCGCCTGATTCGCCAGTTGCAGCCCTTTCTTGATCGGGACGCCCTGCGCATGGTCACTCATTGCCCTTGTTACCTCCTGGTTGGACTATTGTAATGCTCTCTACATGGGGCTCCCCTTGAAGAGCACTCGGAGGCTCCAACTGGTCCAGAATGCAGCCGCGCGGGTGGTTATGGGCGCAACCCGTTGTGCCCATATGACACCCCTCCTGCGCGAGCTGCACTGGCTCCCAGTGGTCTTCCGGGTGAGATTCAAGGTGTTGGTCACCACCTTTAAAGCGCTCCATGGCATAGGACCCAGGTACCTCCGAGACCGTCTTCTGCCACCAATAGCCTCCCACCGACCAGTCCGTTCCCACAGAGAGGGTCTCCTCAGGGTGCCATCAGCCAAGTTATGTCGGCTGGCGACGCCCAGGGGGAGGGCCTTCTCTGTGGGAGCCCCAGCCCTGTGGAATGAACTGCCTCCGGAAATACGTAAGATCTCCGACCTCCGGGTCGTTTGCTGCGTATTGAAAACCCTGTTGTTCCGCCAGGCCGGACTATCAACACAATAGATTTAAATTGGGGTATTTAAATTTATTGGGGTTTTAAATCTGAGCCACTTTATTTAATTATTTTAAATTTTATATTGTTGTTTTGTCTGTATTTTTAAATAGGCTGTACACCACCCTGAGTCCTTCGGGAGAAGGGCGGTATAGAAATAAAATTATTATTATTATTATTATTATTATTATTATTATTATTATTATTATTATTATTATTATTATTATTATAACAAAGCTGTAGGTAGCAGCTACAATGCAGACCATTCATTAAGATTTCAATTTATTTTTCTCATATTATTTTATATGTATACTTCAGTGATTATAATAAATTAGTATTACTTTAATTTGGGTTTTTTTGATAATAATATATTTAATTTCATAATAATGTAATTAATGATTTGGATGAAAATGAATTGAATGACTACCAATTGGCAGCTCACATCAAACTCTGTGTCTAACGGTACATCTTGCAGAATTAGAGAATAATAGAGTTGGAAGGGACCTTGGAGGTCTTCTAATCTAACCCCATGCTCAAGAAGGATATACCATTCCAGACATGTGGCTGTCTTGTCTCTTCTTAAAAACTTCCAGCGATGGAGCACTCACAACTTCTGAAGGCAAGCCATTCAATTGATTGATAGTTTCTCTTTAGGTTTATGTTGGTTCTCTCCTTGATTAGTTTCCATCCATTGCTTCTTATCTTGCCTTCAAGTGCTTTGGAAAATAAGTTGACCCCCTCTTCTTTGTGGCAGCCCTACAGATACTGGAACACTGCTACCATGTCATCCCTAGTCCTTCTTTTCATTAAGCTAGACATCTTAAATCAAGATGTAAAATTCAAAACACATCTTGATGTCTTATCGAAATAGGCTGTGTCACAGGTAAATGCCTTATTCTCCATTATGTAAATAATATATGAACAGTGTGTCAGGGGTTAATTTATTCTTCACTTCTTAATGTATTCATACTTTACCACTCCCATAATTAGCTCCACCCATTGTATATATAAGGAGCTGCATACGTTCATCCTGTGCTTCTATCTGTGAATATTCAGTGAATATAGAATGCCTTATGTAAATAAAGAGAGATATATTTGAACTCTTAATTCTTGAACAATTTATTGAGTCTGATCCTGAAAATATCGCAACAATCTGGTAGCAGAGGATGGTTTAATTGACTCAATAAAAACTTAAACATGTCTAAAAGAGATAGGCCCAACACCAGGGCATACAGCAAAGAAATGGAAGCGGATCAAGAAATAATAGATGAGTCTACAAATGCAATTTCGAGAGAATCTGAAGAATACACCACAGAAGACGAAGAAATAATAAATGAAAATGATGACCAAGAAGAAAACGAAATAGAATACAACGAACTCAGGTCAGAGATACTAAAACTCCTAAAGAGCCAAAAGAGCGATGAAAGTCTTGTCGCGGACCTCCAAGATATACTAAAAAACAACGGAGCAGCGAGAGAGAAGCACATCGCTACTGAAAAACCAAAAGACTCAAAAATAGTAAGTGATATGCTTACAGATAAAAATGCAGCGAAGAAGAAAACCAACAATCCCGCACAAAATTTCGAATGGCAGCCATCTTGGTTTCAACGGACTCCCAAGATGAGTGAAGCAGAGCCAATCAGAAAGCAGGATTCAAAATGTCTGGCGCGAAAAGCCTTACTCGATACGAAAAATGAAAAAGAAAAAGTATATACCTCAGAAGAATCAGAAACAGAGAATGAAGAAGATTCGATAGACACACAAATAAAATCAGCAATGAAAACGCTTTTTGCTGCATTTGGGCCGAAACTGAAGATTACTAAAAAATCAACCAAAAGGCAAGCAAGAGAGCCAACGCCTCAAAATCTACCCGCTCCTATCCAGACGGCGAAAGCACCGACACCTGAACCCAGAGAGCCCTGCAGATATCACCCCACACCGCAGACTGATCCAAGAACCAGCGCCTTCAGCAAAAGAAGACGAGCACCCGCCATCGCCAGGACTCCCAAGATCGAGCTGGAGACTGATTCATCGGAAGAAGAACAAAGCGAGGGAGCTGCAGCAGCGAGAACCTCTCACGATGACTCCAGGAACGAAATGAGCAACGTGCATGCGCGGGACTACGCAGACAACCCAGGAAGCCATGAGATGCAGAGAGAACCGTGCAGACTCGTTGCGAGCATTCCCACGCCGTTTTGCAATTTTCGACATTTGCAAGACCACGGACTACCCCTGGTTGTAAGTAATGGACCCAACAATTTTGGGAATTTACCCAGTGACTTCCCAAAGTTGAGAATAGATGGCATTAATTTGCAAGAATGGTATCAGCAGCTCCAGGTTGTCTTTATGAAAGAAAACTTAATGTTTTTTATTACCAACCCCCCAAAAAGACCTTGGACTCTAAAGTTAGATTGCTTACATCATAGAGCATTTTTCCTATTAATTTCCAGTGTGTCCCCTGCCATGTATCACAGTATTAAGCAAAATCTGACTGTCTCAGAAATTATTCAATGCATGTTTAATTTGTTTCACAGTGAAAGCGTAGCCACAACCACAAGAATGTCTAAAGATTTCTTCTCTTCTAGGATAAAGCCAGGGGTTACCATAAGTGAACATTTAATATCTTTAAACAAGATTAGAGCAGAACTGCATTTAAGGGGGGAGGTGATTTCAGATCAAACGATGAAAAGTGTTATCATCAATTCACTTGACCCATCATGGGATAATTATATGTCACACTTAGACACAATCAATCTAGGATACTTATCCATAGAAAGCCTATCCAATAAGTTAATAGCTGAAGACAATTCAAGGAGAAGTCGTTATAACAACCAAATAGAACACAAACAATATAAAAGGGTAGCATTTCAAGAAAGATATCATGAAATATTTAGGTGCCACAATTGTGGATCTAAAGAACATAATAGGAGAGATTGTCCCAAAATTCAAAAAGATAGACATAGGTCAGAATATAGAAATAGGTACAACAACAGACAGTCTTCCAATGATAGACTTAGGTATAGAAGTCCACCCAACTATAGAGAACATAGAGGGGGCAGAGATAACTCAAAGGATAGAAAATCTGGCTCACTGAATGGGCTAAACAAACATGACAACATTAACACACCACAACCAGAGAACAATAATTGGCTTATTGATTCTGGAGCAACTAATCACACTACTACTAATAAAAACATATTATCTTCATTTGTAGAAGACAAATTTGTAATCAATGTGGCTAACCAAGAAAAAGTTCAAGTTATAGGTAGAGGGAATGTAATCTTACCTGGCTTAGGAAAAATAGAGGGGGTATTACTAATACCTGAAATTCCTCATAATATACTTAGTGCCATAAAACTAAGCAGAGATTCTGACATTAACATTGTGTTCTCAAAAGGAAAAGCAACATTAGAAAAAAAACAAAATAAACATAGGTACAGTAATAACCAAAGGAGGTCTACCTTACTTAATGACAAAGGAAGAATGGTTACACAACATTGATTCAAATATGGAAAATGATAATGAAATAGATAATGGAGAGAATAGTAACAATGACAACGAAGAACGTGAGGTAACCCATAATCACAAAGATACACACAATGAAAAAAGACCTAAGATAGGTAAACCAATTCATGATGAGTGTGCTCATGTCTTACATAGGAAATTAGGACATGCCAGTTTTCCTGTAGTACAAAAGATGACTGAACATGCAGAAGGTGTTAAAATAAAAAATTGTGAAAACTATTTGGAATGCTCAGTATGTAAATCTACAAAGCTCAAAACCAGTCCCAGACCTAGAAAGTCAACGAGATCAACCAACAAAATTTTTGATTTGGTACATATGGACCTAGTTGGTCCACTAACACCATCAATTACTTATAAAAAACGTTATTTTCTAACAATTGTGGATGATTATAGTCGTTATGGATTTGTTTACACATTAAAACATAAGGATGAAACTTTTCAGAAATTTAAAGAGTTTTACAAACGTATAGAGACACAACACAATATTAAAATAAAACAAATCATGACAGATTTGTTTTATTCATGACATGTGAATTCATGTCTAAGGAATTCTCCCAATGGCTAAAAGACAGAGGGATGTTACATTACACATCTAGTCCATTTTCTGCATTCCAGAACGGAGTGGTAGAGAGAAAGAACTCAACATTACAAACCATGATTAGATGCACTTTAGAAGATGCTGGCTTAGGTAAACAATTCTGGTCAGAAGCCCTACAATACTCTAATTACACACAAAATAGAACTTGGTCCAGCATTGTAAATAAGACACCATACGAAGTGATGTATAATAGGAAACCAAAATTAGCACACATGCACATATTTGGAGTCACTGCAGACGTACACATACCTAAACAACTAAGGCGCAAAGGTGAGAACGTATCCAGGAGACTTAGATTCATGGGATACGAGACAGGTACAAAAGGATACAGATTTATCGATAATAATAATAAATTCATAGTCTCCAGAACAGCTGTGTTCCATGAACAGGCCAACTGGTCTAAAATACATCTTAATGAAATATTCCCAAACACCAATACAGATACCAAATTTCAAGGAAAAAGAATTAGAGAAGAGCACAGTAACAATACACATAAAAATAAAATTAAAACATGGACAAACAGTCAACATAAAATAAAGACAGATTCATTAACTAAAAAGGAAGCAAGATATTTACATGACAATGATAGTAAACCAGAAAAAACAACCAGAAGTAGCAGAAATCAAATGCCAAATAAATACAAAGATTATGTAATGTATATGGATGGAGAATCACCAATACCTAACACATATGAGGATGTGTTAAAGCTTCCTCCTGAAGAAAAGATAAAATGGGAAGCAGCCATGACTAAAGAGATGGATAGTTTACGAGGGCTAAATGTGTTCACCCCTACAGTTGCACCAAAGGACAAAACTATCATTGGCACTAGGTGGATATATAAAATTAAGAATTTAGAAGGAGGCAATACTCTATACAAAGCTAGATTAGTTGCACAAGGTTATGCACAGAAATATCCCGAGGATTATACAGACACATACTCCCCCACAGTAAGAACAGAGAGTGTCAAAACAGCTCTGGTTATAGCATCAGCACTCAACCTCGATGTATTTCAATACGACATACAGACTGCGTACCTACACGCAGAGTTAGATAAGGAAATATATGTAAGAGCACCCCACAGTCAATACACAAACAAAAATGAGACTTGGTTATTAAATAAAAGTTTATACGGGCTGAAACAATCTGGTAAACAATGGTATGATTGTTTAGTAAAAGTTCTCAAAACTATGAATTTCAATGCCACTACTGCCGACAATTGCTTCTTTGTTAAAAAAGATAATAATTCTCTAGAATTTGTATTAATCTATGTGGATGACATTTTATACATAGGTAAACATAAAGAAAGAAAAGAGGCATTTGTAACAAAACTAAATGAACATTTTTCATTGAAATCTTTGGGTAAAGTAAATAAGTATCTAGGTGTTCAAATCAGTAAAACCAGAAGAGGATTTAAACTCTCTCAAAGGGACAAAATCATAGACCTCTTGAATAAATGTAACTTAAGTAACGCTAAGCCATGTGACACTCCCATGCAAACTGATTTTTTGAAGAATACAGAAGAATCATCTCCTGAATTCAAAGACAATACATTTTACAGGTCTGTCATAGATTCACTTCTTTACATCTCCAATTGGACTAGGCCTGATATTGCTTTGCCTCTCAATTTATTGTCCAGACACGTTAGTAAACCATCACTATACCATTGGGAAGCTGTCAAAAGGATATTAAGATACTTGAAAAATAGTTTAGACTTCTGTTTATTGTTGGAACCTAAAAATGTCAAAGAGCCCATCCTCACATGTTATGCCGATGCGGATTGGGCTGGAGATACCTCATGTAGAAAAAGCACATCTGGTTATATATTCTTTCTCAATGACTGTCCAGTTTACTGGTATACTGGCAAACAAGAGTTAGTAGCCACTTCAACAACAGAGGCAGAATATGTTTGTCTATCTAAGGCAGCTAATAACCTTTTGTGGTTCAATGATTTACTCTCTGACATTTGGAAAAAACCCATTTTGCCTTTTATCATGCATGAAGATAACAAAGCTGCTATCGAAATATCTAGATCTGATGCCATTGGACAAAGATCCAGGCATATAGATATAAAATTTAAACACGTGAGACAGTTGTCTCAGGATGGATTTATCAAAGCAGTTCATTGTGAAACATCAGAGCAAATAGCTGACATATTAACAAAGCCTTTGCCATCTAAGCAACATAAATACCTGACTTCTAAGTTACATGTATTATATTGTTCTGAATCTGAATGTAATTGTTGTAATATATCGAATCGGCATTTAGAGGGGGATTTGTCACAGGTAAATGCCTTATTCTCCATTATGTAAATAATATATGAACAGTGTGTCAGGGGTTAACTTATTCTTCACTTCTTAATGTATTCATACTTTACCACTCCCATAATTAGCTCCACCCATTGTGTATATAAGGAGCTGCATACGTTCATCCTGTGCTTCTATCTGTGAATATTCAGTGAATATAGAATGCCTTATGTAAATAAAGAGAGATATATTTGAACTCTTAATTCTTGAACAATTTATTGAGTCTGATCCTGAAAATATTGCAACAGGCTGAATATAACCTCCAAATGGAATTTAAAAGAGAGAGAAATATGAAGTCTTCCAGACAGAAAAGAAAAAAACTGAATGCATTTTCCAACTAACACAATTTCTTAGTTAGTGAAGGGAGGATACAGTACTCTTTCAGTAACTCAAATTGTTACACAGAAGCTTAAATTCTGCTTAGCACTATTCCAGAGTGTAGGACATCATAAGATAAACTCAGTTGGAAGATTGTGGTTGAATGAGAGGAAAAACATCCCCAAAGGAGAAGTTTCAGAGTTGAGCTAGTGAACCAGAGACTTGAAGTGTCCCCTTCACTGATTGTCTTCAATGCAAAGACTGAGCAGCTATCAGTCAGAGAAGTTTTAACTGGGATTCCTGCAGAAAGGAGGGATTGAGCTATGCAGTCTAAGTGGTCCCCAATCTTTGTGGTTTAGTGGCCCATTTGGGGGGGGGTTAGGAACTGGGCCGCATGAGAGTTGGGCTGGTGCACATCACTGTATGAATGAGTGGAGGTACATGTTTGCGTGCATGCCAGTCTGGGGGTTGGGGAGCTCTGGTCTAAAGTGATCCCTCAAATTTATGAAGGTAAAATTCTGCAATGCTAATCATAAAACCACACATGCAAGATTTTGTTTAGAAATGCGTACATCTTTTTTAAAATTACCCTTGTTTCATATTAAACCATATTTGTCATAGTTCCCACTCTTCGGAATATTATGCCCTGAGTGATTAGATTGGCCAAACTTGTTGGCCTCTTGTAGCATAAGAAGGTTGAGATGGTTCCCCTCTTTCTCCTTTGGATTCCTTCTCAAAAGGAACTACTGTAGTTTTTGGACTATAAGACGCACCTAAATTTAGAAGAGGAAATCAACAAAAAAAGTTTTTGGCCTCCGCAGGATCCATTTTTGGGTCTTTTTTCAGCCCATTTCCGAGGCTTTCTTTGGACCATTTTCAAGGCTTTTTGGGCAGTTTTTGAGGCCTTTTTTGGCCAGTTTTTGAGGCTTTTTTCAGGCCAATTGTTTGCCAAAAACAATTGGCAAAAAAACCTTAAAAATGGGAAGAAAAAATCCTTGAAAAGGGACTCAAAAAATCCTTGAAAATGGGCTGAAAAAAGCCCCCAAAATGGGCTGAAAAAAGCCCAAAAAATGGGCTGAAAAAAAATGCTTGAAAAAGACTTGGAAATGAGGCATGCGGAGGCAAAAAAAAATGGCCGGTGGGTGGGCGGGACTTTGGCAATATTCAGTCTATAAGATGCAGAGACATTTTCACCCCCTTTGGGGAGACAAAAAAGTGCGTCTTATAGTCCGAAAAATATGGTAAGTTGGATGGAACTTACCAAATCCCTTGTTGGGACTTCATACCTGCCATGGCTGCAGTATTGAGGCCCCAAAACTGTCTGTGTCCCTCTTCCTTCTTCTCTTGGATCTGGAGGAATACGCAGCTTTCAAGGCATAAGCCAGAGTCTTAATGGCACTGTAAAAACGGTGGAAATTTCTGGCCTTCTTCAAGTTGCTTTTATTTTGGGTCTCAAATGGTGCCTTCTGAGTGCATCTTCTCCGCCCTTTGACAGAAAAGATGTGTTTTGAAAAGGAACAATGAAACATTTGCTCCTCAAGCGGATGCTCCAAAAAGTAAAGGTATACAAAGGCATCTGACATCCGGCTTTTTTTCCTCACAAAACCTAGGGTCCATACAGCATTCACATATTCAAGAAGCTTCATGTTGAGCGGATATAGTCCGATGACTGTTGTGATCCACACTTTCCCTTCAATGGGTCCTGACAAACCATCGAATATTAATTGGAAAGTGAGAAGTCTGTCCCAAATAGCTTGATATTCTATGTAGTGAACGTAGACGTTGACTTGTCTCCACTTAGAGAGGGCTTCCCTAAGGGGTGCTGTGGGTTGAGTTGTTGAGATCTGTTGCGATATAACAACACAGATTCCACTCCTGACAAGCATAGGAGTAAAAGTCCTCATGAAATTTTCTCCATTCTCTGTGTCTGAAGCAAAGAGGCCAATCAAGATCCATCCAAAATACAGAAGCACTTGGACAATTTCTGGGTAGAAGAAGCCTTTTTTGGGGAACAGGGAGTGGTAAAATGGCAAATGACTTTTATCGTGCAGGGACTCTGAAAATAATTCAAAATTCATCTAAAAGAGCAACAAAGAATATTGTGTTATTTTTGGGATCAGATCAGTTCCAAACTATTAGCTTTAAAGAAATCCAATTTGGTTGTCATAAGCATATTCAAATAATTCACTTTAGATTAATCATTCATATGAAGATACAATTTAAAAAAAAACAATGAAAAGGAAATACAGTTAAAAGAATAAGAAAAAAGAATGCAAATCATATTTCGGTATCACTCCTATTACTGACCACAATCGGACCCACCTATGCAGAGGACAACAGAAATATTTTGGTCAAATAAAGAGCCAGATGATGTGTATTTTTTAAAAAATTTTGGCCACAAAGGAAGTATTTTGTTTTCCTATAAGAATTCCAATAGATCATTCATCTAATCTGAAGTTCAAGATACTGATCCCACTAAGTCTCTGAATATCCCAGATTTTTTGTGTAGAAATCTTTCTAGGACATTCTCCAGCTGTACCAGAGACAGAAAGACCACAGCTCCTAGTATAATTTGTCAGTTGTACAATTCAAAAGATAATCCATTCGGATTCTTTTCATGAAGCTGGAATGTGGTTACCATTGGAAATATCATTGAAAATATTGCTACTCTTTATTTTACAAACAAAACATGAGTTTACCATCTCTGTTGCACCATCCATTTGTATGGAGGACCTTTTGATTGTACATAGAGCCTCTCCTAACCTTCCCAAACATCAAGAAGTAGACCCAAAGCAATGGAGATGATATCATGAGAGGTTACCCCTTCTGCACTGTGAATCCCAATCCCTAACCATGACACCTAAAACAGCCATGGTGACAAGCAGTGCTTAATTTTAAAGGAGAAGATATGGTTGTATCTATCACTCTTGCATCTTTACCGATAGAAAACACGCATACAAACCTGAGGGATTTTGTACGTGCCTCCTAATCTTGACACCTCAACCGTGATGTCATCAGCAGCTCCATCAACAAGAGCCAAAATGTTGTCCTTCCTTCCACAACTGTAATTGGGAATGTTGGCTTTTCCAGTTGAGAGCATGTCCAGCAAGGCATCGGAAGTGCCAAGTATGTTCAAATAGTTGTCATGAATGTTGTAACCAAGTGTGAGATTTCCCAGATACTTTTGGTTGGCCACTTGAATGTTAAAAATGTACCGTAGAAATATTTCTTCACCAGAAGGGTTACTAATTTAAAAAAGTGTTCATGTTATCATGTTATCATTATCATCATTATCAGTAACAGCAATAACAACATAATTTTCGAATTTAGTTCTCTCTGTCTCCACAAGCCTTCCAAGTCTTAAGCTAATATTGACCCAAAATCAAATGCAATTACCCATCACAATTTGCTTTTAATGAATGTTGGGAAGATGGGATTCAAATGGTTCTTCCACTATGGTTAAGAATCAGAAACACAGCATTATTTGAAGAGTACTAATTTTTATCTGTCCAATGATGTCATTCAATCATTAAAGTAGAACCATCATAATAGCAAGAGACTGTTTTATTAGTAACTCTGAAAAGAAATTGCATATATACACACACACATGTATGTATTTGTGTGTGTGTGTATACAAATGCATACATACATATATACTACATACATATAAAACCACTCTCTATTCCTATAAGTATTAGGTATTAAATATGAATAATCAGAGCAATCCATTACTTTAAACTAAAGTCAATATTCAAGTGAACTACTCAGGATTGAACTGGGAAAGTTTGAATCTCTTCCCCAAAATATGACAAAAAATAGAAATCATGGGAATCAAAATGATTTGGGAAATTAGCCACATTCGGAATAAGGGAAATAAGAAGAAAAGAAGGAGAACGTTAGAAGGGCAAATGGAGAGAATGCATCACATTGAATGACTTACAAGCTTCCCTGAATAGCAGGAGCCCTGTTGAATGGCAATATTGCATTATGCGATATTTTTGTTGCGGTGGTGATCATAGTAACGAGATGATCTCCTGGTCTGTAAAAGCTCCTTGGTCTTTTTTCATCCCGGTACTCCAAATTCAGTGGGCACTTCGTTCCAAGCTTCTCTGAGTTTGGCTGGAAGATCAGCAGCATCAGAACCAAGAGCAGGAGGTCCATGATTCATGGGCTGAATTCTAAGCAAGAACAAGAAGAATTAGAATTCAAAGCTTCCTCACAAGATGGAAATGCCAGTGGCTTTCCTGATTGAGACAGAGAGAAACTGAGCTTCACCTAGAAAGGAGAGAAGGAGATACTCAAAAGCACAGCCCTGCCTGTCCCTTAACTTGTGCCACACAGAATATGATCTGAGGTATTTATCCTTTTCTGATGCAAGATCCCTTTCATCTTTCCTCAGTTTGATGTTTACATCAAAGTCAAGAAGTAGCAGAAGAGATCTCAAAGACCAGAATTGTGAAAATTACAGTGAGAAGAAACTTCTCCTCTTGGGACCCTGAACTTCTTCCAGGGCTCCAAGTGTAAAGGGACTATAGAAAAGCATCTTAGTGAAAAATCACAAATCCACCCCTGAGGGCACTCTTCTGTAGTGATTGTGGTCCTTCAGGACATGTCCAGAAAGTGGTGCTGGAGGAAGATAGTTCCTTTTGGAGACAAAATGCCATATTGAAGGACATTATCTATGTCCTTCAATGTGGGATCTTGTCTCCAGAGACCACTGGAGATAACATCAGCCAAAGCTATGGAGTTTGGTGACATTCTAGGTTGGTGGCACTTAACTCTGCTGGTCTCTTGTCTTCTAATGCCAATTAAGAAATCAGTAACATTGAACCCTGTCTAATGTTAAGAATAGGACCTGCTTGGCATTTTCTTTCTGTTAGATCTCCATATAGGAAACCTAATTGGAACTGATTTTCAAATTGCTTGCGACAGAAATGAATTTTTATTTCCCATCTTTTCTAGAAATATCAATTTTTTCATGAGAATTGACTAAAAGCAGGAAAATGATAGACTGTGTTTGTACCATTTGGTTAATAGGGAAAAAGTTATAGAGTGGATAGTAAGGTCTTAGTCCTTGCCTAGAATGGGCAGGTGGATTGGTCCTTGGATCACACCTCCATCCTTTGATGATGCTATGGTGTACTTTGGTTTACAGAGAAGCTCCAAGAGATGAAACACCTTAAGGGTGTGTGGAGCAATTGGAGGAAATCTCTAAGGGAATCTGATCAAACATGTAAGAGCCCACATTAGAGATTACCTCATGGTGATAAGGGTAGTGAAACAGCAATATTTTTCCACCTTCATTGTTCAGCAGCCATGTTTAAGGTGACCTGGTCATTATTGGTTAGAAAGAGCTCCTCAGAACTTCTGTTGAGCCACTGAGAGGATTATTCAGGCTCTCTGAGCCTTCCTACAGATAGCTGCTATATGTCAGATCTTGTGGGGTGATTCTAGGACTTTCCCTAATCCAGGAAAGCCATATAAACTAAGGGAACACAGTTCCCTTGTTAGTAAACCTTCAGTTCAGAAAAATCTCCCTCTAATGGAGTTTTCCCTTGGACTGGCCAGTCAGTCATCTTCACTGGAAGCTGGCACCCAGAACGGTGTGGGACATACATAAAACACCCTTGCAGGTACTCTGCCGTGGGGTCCTGCATCAGAAACTGAGGACATCCCATCAATGCTTGGCTTGGCTGAGGTTGGCCAAATCCAATCCTGATCCCCTGAGAGGCACTCTGTTAACGCCTCTCACACACATTTATCTCTGGTATCTCTGGTTCTGTCTTGGCCAGCTCTTTTGGCCAGTGTCTCTGTTTGGATTGGCTTCACAACCCCTAACACCTAGGTGAACTACACCTATCTGCCAGGTCCAGAACTAGCAAGACAGACTAGGATTTTGGCAAGAAATGTGGCCTGTGGCTCTGTCCTGCTCCATACCCCATGCCTCTGCATTGAGCACACTGGGGATCTCCCCTTGCCTGTCCTGCAGGACCAGAAGGACCAATAGTGGGATTCATTTTTTTTACTACTGGTTCTGTGGGCGTGGCTTGATGGGCGTGGTATCGCTTGGTAGGCATGGCAGGGGAAGGATACTGTAAAATTTCCATTTCCTCCCCACTCCAGGGGAAGGTTAGTGCAAAATCCCCATTTCCTCCCCACTCCAGGGGAAGGTTAGTGCAAAATCCCCATTTCCTCCTGATCAGCTGGGACTTGGGAAGCAGAGTATAGATGGGGGCGGGCCAGTCAGAGTTGGTACTTACCAGTTTTCTGAACTACTCATATTTCCACCTGGCTTTCAAGTATCACCTCTGACTGGTCCCGCAGCCGCAGGACCCTGCCATGCCCACCTGGCCTGTAGGAGCCCAGGGCTAACTTTCCAAAAAAGGCTCCTGGAACAAACTATGGATAACAATAATCACCCTCCTCCTCTCACTTGGGCCCTTCCCTGTGTCAATCCTGGGGCTGAAATGCTACTGGCTTGCTCTGGTTTGGGGCGAACTGGTAGTAATAAAAACTACTGGTTCGGGCGAACTGGTTGAACCGGTAGTTTAAAAAGCTACCAGTTCAGGTGAACCAGTATTTTAAAAAAGCTACCAGTTCCTCCGAACCGGTATTTCTGATGATCAGAAATACCTTATTTCTACAGAAATAAGAGCCTTGGTGGCGCAGCAGACTGGTGCTGTTAAGTAGCACCAGCTGCCTGCAATTACTGCAAGTTCAAATCTCACCAGGCTCAATGTTGACTCAGCCTTCCATCCTTTCGAGGTAGGTAAAATGAGGACCCGGATTGTGGGGGCAATAAGCTGACTTTGTATAAAAAAGAACACTGCTTAGGGGGGCTGAAAGCCCTACTAAGCAGGTATATACAAAAGTATGAAGGCTATTGCTTAACGCATTGTAAGCCGCCCTGAGTCTCCGGAGAAGGGCGGCATTTAAATCGAACCAATAAATAAATAAATAAATAAATAAATAAATAAATCAGCTGTGCTGCGGGGTTTAGCTTTGTTAGAAATCGCGCAGCACAGCTGATCCCCTCTTCGTTGTTCTACTTACCTTCCCAAGCCTCCTTTTGCTGTGTACTGCACATGCGCAGCCAGCGAAATGGTAGCAAACCGGTTCAGATTTCACCACTGCTCAAACCCAAGAACCAGAGTGGACACATTTCCAACAGAGATGGGCTTTGTCTTTTTTTGGCACAACCAGGCTTCAATGAAATGTCACAAATAACATCATGGAAGGGAGCAACCTTGTTACTGTACCTATCAGCGTGGCACTCAAAAGCAACACCCGGAACCCAGAGCCATCAAGGATCTAGTAACTAGGCACTGAGAGTAAAAATGATATTCTGTTGAGTGAGACAACTTTCAAGTTGTGGACCTGGGATATGGGCCATCTCGGTTCCTGACCACCAGGAAGGACCTACATATGCCCTCAGCTCCCTTCTCTCATTCAAGACCCCAGTTCTCCTTTCTAGGCCAAGTTTTCCCTCCCACAGATAAGACATATAATCCCTCAACAATTGACCCAGATAAATCAGGAACACTTAAACCTTCAAAGCATTTGGAGCAGGGGTGAAATGCTACTGGTTCTGAAATGCAGTCGGTGGTTCGGACAACTGGTAGCGGCAGCAGTGCGAGGCTCCATCCGTACATTGTTCCTTCCTGGTTTTAATGAGGAAGTAACCTGTTTTTTACCCTCTGCACATGTGCAGAAGGATTTATGCATGTGCAGAGGGTCCAAACATGCATGTGACATGCGTGCAGAGTGTGCACTTCCACTCTGTAAGGAAGGTAAGTAGATTTCACCCCTGACTTGGAAGTCTTTTGTAGTGTTATGCAGGTTGTCAGGTGTGACTCGGTAAAGGAAAGACAAAGTCCAGATTTGTCTTGATAAGCCAAATGTGTTCATTCAGCTGAATAAAGATGAGTCCTCCCTAAAGGTGGAGGAACCCTGAACACAGTGTGAGACAGATATTTATACATTTCTTTGCTTTTGCCTGGTTGCATAAGACATAGCTGGCACAGAGCAGATAAAATCCCGTTGGAAGGAGAAATTAAAAAGAAAATTTTAGAATGTGCAGAAATGAACAGATTAACATTGAGAATAAAAGATAAAGAGTCAATGTATTTCAAGACATGGGATCAATTTTATGATTGGTTAGAAAAGAAATATGAATAAGGATGTAGAAATAAAATAGATAGAGAATAGATGGGAGAAAACAATTAGAAAAAAAAATACCCAGATGATCTTCGCACCTTCCGTCGCGCGCTTAAAACGTTTTTATTTCATCAAGCTGGCCTGGCCTAAATCATCTCCTCTTTTAAATTTAAATTTTAAACATAAATTTTTAATCTGTTTAATTATGGGGTATTTTAAAATTCAGCCTAAATTATTTAATTTGTTTTAATTTATTTTAGATTTTGTATTTCCTGTGTTTTATCTTCTGGCTGTTCACCGCCCTGAGTCCTTCAGGAGAAGGGAGGTATAGAAATTTAATAAAATAATAATAAATAATGTCAAGTAAAAGGAGGGTAATGGGGGGTAAAAGGGAAAAAAGTGAGATATTATAAAAATGTATGCAAATGATGAAATAAAAATAAATAATAATTGAATAAGAAATTGAAATGAGAATAAAGATAATTAGGAAATCGGGGCTGCTCGAATACCACTTTAGATTGATCTGAAAAGGGAAACAACAGGAGAGAGGGGAAGGAGTAGAGAGAGAGGAAGGGAGAGGTGAGGTGAGGTGAGGTGAGGAGAGGAGAGGAGAGGAGAAAGAAGAAAGGGAAAAGGAGAGGAAGAAAAGGGAGGGAAAAGAGGAGTAGAGGAGAAGGTTAGAATTGGGGAAGAAGAGAGGAGTGGAGGAAGAGAAGGGGAAGTAGGAAAGAGAAGGAGAGAAAGAACGAAGGAAGTAGGAGAAGAGATAGGAAGGAAGAGAAGGGGAGGAGAAAAAGAAAGGTTGGAGTAAAGGTAAAGGGTAAAAAAGCAGTCCTGAAAAAGTAAAAATGAAAGTTAAAAGAAAAGATGAATGAAAAATGATGAAAATGACTGTACGTGTAAATGTGTTTATGAGAAAAACAAGCAACCAGTGGTGTTGTAAGGCCTGCCAGAATTCTTCCTTCTTTGCAGAGGGTGGCTAGCAATAGGGAGAGAGAGAGGATCGAGCCAGAAGACAGGCTGAGGTCTCAACTAACAATCAAGTGTGCTGGGAGGCCTACCAGAATCCTTTCCCCTCTACAGCAGACAGATAATAATAGGGAACCTGAGAAAGCTGGGCCTGTAACACGAAGCCAAGCAGCTAGGAGGAGGAAGCAGGAAGAAAAACTGCTGTCCTCCAATCAGAACACAGAGTTGCAGGCTAGCCAGCATACGTCAGCAGCAGCAAATATAGATAAGCGACAGCTCCGGCCCCGCAACAGAGAACCCATAGCTTCTACATGAAACAGAGCCTGAAGATGACAGGGTTGTGAGCCTGTCGAAACGTTGCTTTAAGAAAAACTTTGAAAGTCACTGGTAGGATTTTAGCTGAGGTTTTAAAGGACCTTGCAGAGTGCTCTGTAAGGAATTTTAGAAGATTTTAAGCTGGGATTTTAACCAGGATTTTAAATATTTTAACCAACTTATTTATAATGATGTGGGAAAACACCCGAGATTTTAATTTTTTGCATATGCACACCCGCGAAAACTTAAGAAGACATATATATATAGGTCTTTGGTTATTCGGGTTTTCTCCCGCGTAAAATTGGAGGTTTCTTACGCGGGAGAAAACCCGAATAACCAAAGACCTACATACAAACACCCGCGAAAACCTCAGAAAAAATATATATATATATAAATAAATAAAAGTTTAACCTTGCCATCTTAACCTTTGAGCAATCATGAAATTCATCAGATTCCTGATCAACAGTAGGAGGTTCATATAAAGCCTCAGAAATGGGAATGTCACAGGAATGCCACCTCACAAAATATATGCACACAACCATACGAAGGGCCACCAGGTCCCCCTAAACCAGTTTCTAGGTGAGTGTAACAAGAAACCAGGTTGCAGCATCCACCGTGATTTTAGGCACAGCTGCCATCTCAGTTGCAGACCAGATGGCTCATTGTTTATTTTTATAAAGTAAGAAACCTCAAAATATAAAGGATCTTAATGTCTTACATGAATACGGGTAACATAGTGTCAAGGAAGAAAAATTATATCCACTTTTTAAATTTTAATTTAAATTATCTACATTAATACATAAAGAAAAGACACAGACTGTAAATGAAAAAAAAGAAATCTGTACATTTTGTAACTTTCTCCCTATTTTCCCATCCAAATCTGGCTGGAGGTGTTTCCTTGCTCTCCTTACATGGATGACACAAAAATCTTGAGTCCCATATAACAAAGAACCCCAATTTCAGATAAACTACCATACAACTAAAATAATGGCATTATTTTACAGTCCCCATCACAATTATTTATGGCATATCAGCAAGATTTCCATTGCATGTGTCATTTTTAAAATATCATCGGGGACATTTCAGGACTCAAGTAAGCTAAAGACACAGGACAAATATGATAGCTCAACTTCTCAAAAGAGTTCAGTGATCATCTTGCAATTCTACCCTAAGAGGATGGAGGATACCATTATCCAGCCATACTTTAATTTTTCATTCAAGCAAAATCATTGGCCTACTCATGCATGGAGAAAATCATGGAGCATTTCCTAGATTTGGCCTATTGGAAATTCCTCTATCTCACATTTCCACATTTTTTTCTGGCTGTAAGATGCTCCTTTGTATTCAGCTCTGACCTCAGAATGATAATGTAGCACTTGGGGATGAAGATGCAGCCCAGCAGACCAGCACTGGAGGCCAGGATTGAGAAGACCTGCACAGCCACCATGTATTTCCCTTTGGTGCTCAGGTAGGTGGGCACAAAAGTGACCCAGACACTGCAGAAGACCAGCATGCTGAAGGTGATCAGCTTGGCTTCGTTGAAGGCCCCAGGCAGATTCCTGGCCAGGAATGCTACTGTGAAGCAGATGGCAGCCAGGAAGCCCAGGTAGCTGAGGGTGATGTAGAACATGACATCAGAACCCTCATTACATTGCAGGATGATCTCTCCAGGCTGAGAGTGGAGATCAGAGTCAGGAAATGGGGGAGATACTCCCAGCCAGATTGAGCAGATGATAAATTGGACACTAGAACAAGAAAGGATGATGGAGTTGGCCAAGCTCTTCCCCAACCATCTCTTCACTTGGTTGCCTGGTTTTGTGGCCAGGAAAGCCAGCACCACTGTGATGGTTTTGGCCAAGAGAGAAGAAATGGCAACTGAGAAGATGATGCTGAAAACTGTTTGTCGGAGAAGGCAGGTGGCTTTCCTTGGTTGACCAATGAAGAGGAAAGGAGACAAGAAGCAAAGCAGGAGGGAAGCCAGGAGGATGTAAGAGAGGTCTCGGTTGTTGGCTTTGACCATGGGAGTTTCTCTGTATTGAATGAATATGATTAAGAGAAGGCTTGTGGTTAGGAACAAGAGTAGTGCAAAAGAGGCCAGGATGATGCCCAAATGTTCTTCGTAAGACAGGAAGGATTGAACTTTGGGGATACATTGGACTCGGTCCTTATTTGGATATTTGTCATCTTGACACTTGGTGCATTTTTCTGTATCTGAGAAAACAAAAAACACAAGCAGTATTTCTTTAATATTCTGTCCATTTACATTTCAAAGAATACCTTCTTGGGACAACAACTGATAACTGGAGGTTTCTCAAGATTCTTATCATCGCTAGAGAAAGAAGATGAGAATAATAAGAATACCGTTTTCTAAAAAAAAGAAGAAGCTATATTTCTAATAATCTGTGAAATTGGGAAGCGTCCTGGGTTCACAGTGAGTTCTAATGTAATGTGCAGAACCTTCATATTAAACCTACATTATTGGAGGTAAGCAGTGAATCTTTTAATCTTTCTAGATTAATTATGAGCATTTTCACAAAAGCATTTGTTAGCGGTAGAACCAAAACATAAAAAAAGATTAAGAAATACATAACTCTCTCTGTACGTGTGTGTGTTTGTGCATGCATGTGTGTGTGTGTTTGTGTGTGTGTGTACACACATTGCTAAGGTCTATCAAATTAGAGGAAGTCCTAAGAGATAAATAATTTCCTCTGTAATGTGAAGAGCCCTCATAGAAAGCTACATAAAAAAACCCTCCCTTTTCACAACCATGTATTCCCTTAATTCAGGGTAAAGTCAGATGACTGGACAGAGCATTTACTGGCCAGATGCCCTTCCTGATGCCACATGGAGTTCACATCAGATATATTTTCTTTGCTCCCTCTGAGAAAGAAATATCTGCCCCTACTAGACAACTCAGTATCAACAGTAGAGACCTTCAAATTTCTAGGTTCTACCATATCTCACGACCTAAAATGGACACCCAACATCAAAAAAGCACAACAGAGAATGTTCTTTCTGTGCCAACTCAGAAAGCTCAAACTGCTCAAGGAGCTGCTGATACACTTCTACAGAGGAATTATTGATTCAGTCACCTGCACCTCTATAACTATCTGGTTTGGTTCTGCAACCCAACAAGACTGACACAGACTTCAGAGGATAATTAGAACTGCAGAAAAAAACATGGCTACCAACCTGCCTTCCATTGAGGACCTGTATACTGCACGAGTCAGAAAGACTGCTGTGAAAATATCCTGGACGTAAATTGTTTCAACTCCTACCCTCAAAAAGACACTATAGAGCACTGCACACCAGAACAACTAGACACAAGAGCAGTTTTTCCCTGAACGCCATCACTCTGCTAAACAAATAATTCCCTCAACACTGTCAAACTAGTTACTAAGTCTGCACTACTATTAATCTTCTCATCGTTCCTACCATCCATCTCCTTCCACTTATGACTGTATGACTGTAATCTTGTTGCTTGTATCCTTACGATTTATATTGATATTGTTTCCTGATTGCTTATTTGTACCCTATGACTATCATTAAGTGTTGTACCTTATGATTCTTGATGAACATATATTTTCTTTTATGTACACTGAGAGCATATCCACCAAGACAAATTATTGTGTGTCCAATCACACTTGACCAATAAAAAATTCTATTCTATTCTATTCTATTCTATTCTATTCTATTCTATTCTATTCTATTCTATTCTATTCTATTCTATTCTATCCTATCCTATCCTATCCTATCCTATCCTATCCTATCCTATCCTATCCTATCCTATCCTATTCTATGTCACTTCCCACTTGAATCAATATATCTCCATCCCACTTCTCCTTTAATTATTATTTATTTATTTTTTTACTATTCCTCCCTATGGATCATGGGTGTCAAACTCGTGGCATCAGGTTGCCATCATGTGATGTATCGTGACATTTTTTTCCCTTCCTGGAGCTGTGGAGGGTGTGGCCTGTGCATGATGCACCCATCCTGAAAATTAACAAGAAAGCAGCTGAGCTCCAAACTGTCTTTTAACTGTCCTTTTCTTTGGTGTCATCCACCTTCCTGAGTGGAGATGGTCCCCTCTGGACAAGGAACACAGTCATAGCAGCAAACTGGCTCTCCTTCTCGAGCCCTCTTGACAAATCCAGGGTGGCATTTCTCCACACATTTGGACCGAGGGGGAGACTAAGCAGAAAAACAAAGCATTCCAAAAGAAAATATGTTAGCATTAACCATCCTAACATGTCAACATGCTCTTGAAATAAGACTAAAAAGGAGTGTACAGTTTCTAGAACTATAATGATATGAGATAGAGGTGAGGTCATGAAAACATATCGCTCAAAAACCGTAACTCTTTTGCTGCAGCGTGTGGGACATGTGTATAAACCCTGGGTCAGAAAGAGATATTTCTAAAGCCCAGCTAGGCATCCAAAAATGTTCTTTTCTGCTGAAGAACTACAACTATGTAATAACCAGTGGTGGGATTCAAAATTTTTTACTACCGCTTCTGTGGACATGGCTTGGTGGGCATGGTGTGGCTTGGTGGGTGTGGCTTGGTGGGTGTGGCAGGGGAAGGATACTGTAAAATCTCCATTCCCTCCCCACTCGAGGGAAAGGTTACTGCAAAATCCCCTTTTTCTCCTGATCAGATGGGACTCGGGAGACAGAGAATAGATGGGGGTGGGGCCAGTCAGAGGTGGTATTTACTGGTTCTCCAAATTACTCAAGAATTACTGGTTCTCAAGAACTGGTCAGAACCTGCTGAAACCCCCCTCTGCTAATAACACCTAGCATAGAAGAACAAACCCATTTTCATTATTACATACATTTGGAGCCTCCTTTTATTTCAGAATACTTGAGGCAGGTAACAATCAAGACAAATAATTTGCATTCAAGAGGTTTTCAGATGGGGTGGCCTCTTACAATACTGCCTAACCGGAATCTAGGCAGTATTTCCTTTTAAATTATCTCTTATTATTTCAAATATCAGGAAGGGCTTTCTTCTGAATCAAAGTCATGTTTCAGTGCTTCAGTTTTTTGGGTCAGGGCATTATCTCTCATCCAAGCATGATTCTATGTGAACATAAATTCTTGGATTTCCTTCATAGGCCTTTTGCCCTATCCCAATGGGGTGTAAAATTGGACTAGATAACTCTGGCCAGGTCTGGGTTTCTTAACAACTTCTTGCCCTGTCCTTTTATGGGACACTGGACCCAACCAGGACAAGGTGAATCCCAATTCCAAAGTTAATTTGTCACTGGGCAACAGGACCTTCATCCAGTGCTGATTCAATTTCATTGAATTCAGTCCAAACCTGAACTCAGGCCCTGGTCAACAAATGTGTTGCCTTCTTTGCAATTTGCAGACAAGGAAGAAGCAAAGCTGAGGCTATCACTGAGCACTTGAGGGCCTCTCTTACCATTTTCATGTGGCTTCTCCATTTCAACACTTAACCATGGTGCATAGAGTCCCTTTCTGGACTGGGACTCCCTATGCATGGTCACTCAAGCACTTGTCACTTCTCGTCTGGACTATTGTAACGCTCTCTACATGGGGCTCCCCTTGGGGTACACACGGAGGCTCCAACTGGTGCAGAATGCGGCTGCGCGGGGGATTATGGGAGCGACGGGGCGCTCCCATGTGATTCCTCTCCTGCGCGAGCTGCATTGGCTTCCGGTGGACTTCTGGGTGCGCTTCAAGGTGTTGGTGATCACCTTTAAAGCGCTCCATGGCTTAGGGCCAGGGTACTTACGGGACCACCTTCTGCCACCAATAGCCTCCCACTGGCCGGTTCGCTCCCACAGAGAGGGCCTTCTCAGGGTGCCGTCGGCCAGACAATGCCGGCTGACGACCCCCAGGAGGAGAGCCTTCTCTGTGGTGGCACCTACCCTATGGAACAATCTACCCCCAGAGATACGAGTGATCTCCGACCTCCGGATTTTTTGTCGGGCCCTAAAAACTTATTTTTTTCAGTTAGCCGGTCTGTCTTGATTTTAGGGTTAGTTTTAAAATTTTAATATTGATTTTAATTGACAAGTTTTAAATTATGGGCCAAATTTATAAATTATTTTAACTTTATTTTTAACTGTGATGTTATATATAGATGTTTTTATCTTGGCTGTTCACCGCCCTGAGTCCGAAAGGAGAAGGGCGGTATAGAAATTTGAAAAATAAATAAATAAATAAATAAATAAATAAATAAATAAATAAATAGGTTTATCCCAATTGAAATGGATTGGAACCCTTTGCAAAATAGAGAAGGGACATCAATATTTGTCTCACCCTGCTGACTGACTTTAGCCGTGACACATAATCTTCAACAATGATGAGTCTCTTTTTTTCAAAAGACAACAGTTTCTCCATGAAGGCACCCTCCTTGATGGAAAACAGCCAGCTCGTGATCTCTAGATCAGCTGCTAAATCTCCATTTTGGTCCCAGTACAGTTCAAATTCAGAAAAATTGATGTACTCGTTCTTCTCCAGAAAGGGATGGAACTAGAATGGGAATCCAGGAATTTTAAAAGATAGTAAACTTGGCAACCTATTCCTTTTTGTCTGTTCTCAATTGAACCTTTCTTGTACAAGGATCTAACTTGCAAATATTCTTAGTTGGGAGAACACATTTTACAACAATCTTTAAAGGCAAAAAAAGAAAAGTTCAACAAAATTTATCAATTATATATTGACGATATATGTATTGAAAGAAAATATAATTGACAAAATTTGTCATTTAAGGAACATTCCAAAGCAGGTCAGAAATAAGGCAAATTAAAAAAAGCATAGCAATTAAAGTATTGAAGCGGGCAAGAGACGATGGATAGCTGAGCTCTCTTTTACAATAGAATCGAATCGAATCGAATTGAATTGAATCGAATCGAATCGAATCGAATCGAATAGAATAGAATAGAATAGAATATAAATCAAATTAAATAATAAAATATAAATCAAATTAAAAAAAGAATAGAATAGAATAGAATAGAATAGAATAGAATAGAATAGAATAGAATAGAATAGAATAGAATAGAATAGAATTCTTTATTGGCCAAGTGTGATTGGACACACAAGGAATTTGTCTTGGTGCATATGCTTTCGATGTACATAAAAAAACATACATTTGTCAAGAATCATAAGAATGATCATAATTTTTTGTTGTTGTTTTGATCTGATCTTTCTTTTCTCTCTCTTTTTTCTCTTTTTTCTCTTTTTTCTTTTTTTTTTTAGATAGGTGACATGACTAAAAGTTAGGTAGTATAGAAAGAAAATATTTTTCACTAAAAGGTAACATGACTAAAAGTCAGAATAAGTGATAGAAATAAGAGAAGAGGGAATGTTAGTGTAGATACTTCTATATAATAAAATAAAGTAACAATAGGAGAAAACATGGATAATAATTGAATAACATATTGCAATTTACTATAATTATGTAGAAATATATGTAGACTGAATGTAATAACTATGATTAATTTACACTAGTTTTATTTGTATTAGAATGTATGATACTCAGGTGCCACACTGTTCATGCATTGATTTCATATGTTTGTAAAAAAGCAACAAATAAAAAAAACCCTTAAAAATAATAATAATTTTAAAAAAATCGAAAGCATAGATTTGTCACAAAGAAAGTTGCCAGGTTAATCTTCTAGCAGGTAGACCAAATGAGAAATAGAACCAATAAGCTAATTCTTGGTGTTTTTTTGTAAGGCTACATTAAAATAATATTTATTTATTTATCCAACTGGTATTCCATTCATCTTATGGTGTGAATCACCACTGCATATTTGAAGATACAAATGTCCCACCAACTCTTTTTAGAGCCTGAGAAATGTCTGAGTTTCTTCCTCTGCCCATTATTCATTTGTAGGCTCCTCTCTCCCTTCTCTGATTACACACTTTAATAGATCGTGGAAATTGCTAGTGATATACTTTGATTTCAGCTAAGTATTAATGAACTAATGAACTAATTCCTGATGTGATGATTAGGAACCTAGGAAAAGGAGGGTTGGGTGGTATGATAATTAAGTGGATAAAACTGTCTTTCAAATTATATGTTTCAAAAACACAAAGCTTCTATAAAAGCATTTATGATTTCCTGATGGAAAAAAATGCTTAAATAAAATCAAATGGAAAATATCTGAGTTTTAACAACTAGTACTTGACAAACTATGGTAGCTCATATAAGAACAAAGCTGTAGGTAGCAGCTACAATGCAGACCATTCATTAAGATTTCAATTTACTTTTCTCATATTATTTTATATGTATACTTCAGTGATTATAATAAATTAGTATTATTTTAATTTGGGTTTTTTTTGATAATAATATAATTAATTTCATAATAATGTAATTAATGATTTGGATGAAAATGAATTGAATGACTACCAATTGGCAGCTCACATCAAACTCTGTGTCTAACGGTACATCTTGCAGAATTAGAGAATAATAGAGTTGGAAGGGACCTTGGAGGTCTTCTAATCTAACCCCATGCTCAGGAAGGATATACCATTCCAGACATGTGGCTGTCTTGTCTCTTCTTAAAAACTGCCAGCGATGGAGCACTCACAACTTCTGAAGGCAAGCCATTCAATTGATTGATAGTTTCTCTTTAGGTTTATGTTGGTTCTCTCCTTGATTAGTTTCCATCCATTGCTTCTTATCTTGCCTTCAAGTGCTTTGGAAAATAAGTTGACCCCCTCTTCTTTGTGGCAGCCCTACAGATACTGGAACACTGCTACCATGTCATCCCTAGTCCTTCTTTTCATTAAGCTAGACATCTTAAATCAAGATGTAAAATTCAAAACACATCTTGATGTCTTATCGAAATAGGCTGAATATAACCTCCAAATGGAATTTAAAAGAGAGAGAAATATGAAGTCTTCCAGACAGAAAAGAAAAAAACTGAATGCATTTTCCAACTAACACAATTGCTTAGTTAGTGAAGGGAGGATACAGTACTCTTTCAGTAACTCAAATTGTTACATAGAAGCTTAAACTCTGCTTAGCATTATTCCAGAGTGTAGGACATCATAAGATAAACTCAGTTGGAAGATTGTGGTTGAATGAGAGGAAAAACTTCCCCAAAGGAGAAGTTTCAGAGTTGAGCTAGTGAACCAGAGACTTGAAGTGTCCCCTTCACTGATTGTCTTCAATGCAAAGACTGAGCAGCTATCAGTCAGAGAAGTTTTAACTGGGATTCCTGCAGAAAGGAGGGATTGAGCTATGTAGTCTAAGTGGTCCCCAATCTTTGTGGTTTAGTGGCCCATTGGGGGGGGTTTAGAAACTGGGCCGCATGAGAGTTGGGCTGGTGCACATCACTGTTTGAATGAGTGGAGGTACATGTTTGCGTGCATGTCTGGGAGTTGGGGAGCTCTGGTCTAAAGTGATCCCTCAAATTTATGAAGGTAAAATTCTGCAATGCTAATCATAAAACCACACATGCAAGATTTTGTTTAGAAATGCGTACATCTTTTTTAAAATTACCCTTGTTTCATATTAAACCATATTTGTCATAGTTCCCACTCTTCGGAATATTATGCCCTGAGTGATTAGATTGGCCAAACTTGTTGGCCTCTTGTAGCATAAGAAGGTTGAGATGGTTCCCCTCTTTCTCCTTTGGATTCCTTCTCAAAAGGAACTACTGTAGTTTTTGGACTATAAGACGCACCTAAATTTAGAAGAGGAAATCAACAAAAAAAGTTTTTGGCCTCCGCAGGATCCATTTTTGGGTCTTTTTTCAGCCCATTTCCGAGGCTTTCTTTGGACCATTTTCAAGGCTTTTGGGGCAGTTTTTGAGGCCTTTTTTGGCCAGTTTTTGAGGCTTTTTTCAGGCCAATTGTTTGCCAAAAACAATTGGCAAAAAACCCTCAAAAATGGGAAGAAAAAATCCTTGAAAAGGGACTGAAAAAATCCTTGAAAATGGGCTGAAAAAAGCCCCAAAAATGGGCTGAAAAAAGCCCAAAAAATGGGCTGAAAAAAATGCTTGAAAAAGACTCGGAAATGAGGCATGCGGAGGCAAAAAAAAATGGCCGGTGGGTGGGCGGGACTTTGGCAATATTCAGTCTATAAGACGCAGAGACATTTTCACCCCCTTTTGGGAGACAAAAAAGTGCGTCTTATAGTCCGAAAAATATGGTAAATTGGATGGAACTTACCAAATCCCTTGTTGGGACTTCATACCTGCCATGGCTGCAGTATTGAGGCCCCAAAACTGTCTGTGTCCCTCTTCCTTCTTCTCTTGGATCTGGAGGAATACGCAGCTTTCAAGGCATAAGCCAGAGTCTTAATGGCACTGTAAAAACGGTGGAAATTTCTGGCCTTCTTCAAGTTGCTTTTATTTTGGGTCTCAAATGGTGCCTTCTGAGTGCATCTTCTCCGCCCTTTGACAGAAAAGATGTGTTTTGAAAAGGAACAATGAAACATTTGCTCCTCAAGCGGATGCTCCACAAAGTAATGGTTTACAAAGGCATCTGACATCCGTCTTTTTTTCCTCACAAAACCTAGGGTCCATATAGCATTCACATATTCGATAAGCTTCATGTTGAGCGGAAATAGTCCGATGACTGTTGTGATCCACACTTTCCCTTCAATGGGTCCTGATAAACCATCGAATATTAATTGGAAAGTGAGAAGTCTGTCCCAAATGGCTTGATATTCTATGTAGTGAACGTAGACGTTGACTTGTCTCCACTTAGAGAGGGCTTCCCTAAGGGGTGCTGTGGGTCGAGTTGTTGAGATCTGTTGTGATATAACAACACAGATTCCACTCCTGACAAGCATAGGAGTAAAAGTCCTCATGAAATTTTCTCCATTCTCTGTGTCTGAAGCAAAGAGGCCAATCAAGATCCATCCAAAATACAGAAGCACTTGGACAATTTCTGGGTAGAAGAAGCCTTTTTTGGGGAACAGGGAGTGGTAAAATGGCAAATGACTTTTATCGTGCAGGGACTCTGAAAATAATTCAAAATTCATCTAAAAGAGCAGCAAAGAATATTGTGTTATTTTTGGGATCAGATCAGTTCCAAACTATTAGCTTTAAAGAAATCCAATTTGGTTGTCATAAGCATATTCAAATAATTCACTTTAGATTAATCATTCATATGAAGATACAATTAAAAAAAAAACCAATAAAAAGAAAATACAGTTAAAAGAATAAGAAAAAAGAATGCAAATCATATTTCGGTATCACTCCTATTACTGACCACAATCGGACCCACATATGCAGATGTCAAAGAAATATTTTGGTCAAATAAAGAGCCAGATGATGTGTATTTTTTTTTTATTTTGGCCATAAAGGAAGTATTTTGTTTTCCTATAAGAATTCCAATAGACCATTCATCTAATCTGAAGTTCAAGATGCTGATCCCGCTCAGGCTCTGAATATCCCAGATTTTTTGTGTAGAAATCTTTCTAGGACATTCTCCAGCTGTACCAGAGACAGAAAGACCATAGCTGCTAGTATAATTTGTCAGTTGTACAATTCAAAAGATAATCCATTGGGATTCTTTTCATGAAGCTGGAATGTGGTTACCATTGGAAATATCATTGAAAATATAGCTATTCTTTTTTTTTACAAACAAAACATGAGTTTACCATCTCTGTTGCAACATCCATCTGTATGGAAGATCTTTTGATTGTACATAGAGCCTCTCCTAACCTTCCCAAACATCAAGAAGTAGACCCAAAGCAATGGAGATGATATCACGAGAGGTTACCCCTTCTGCACTATGGATCCCAATCCCTAACCATGACACCTAAAACGGCCATGGTGACAAGCAATGCTTAATTTTAAAGGAGAAGATATGGTTGTATCTATCACTCTTGCATCTTTACCGATAGAAAACACACATACAAACCTGAGGGATTTTGTACGTGCCTCCTAATCTTGACATCTCAACCGTGATGTCATCAGCAGATCCATCAACAAGAGCCAAAATGTTGTCCTTCCTTCCACAGCTGTAGTTGGGAACATTGGCTTCTCCAGTTGAGAGCATGTCCAGCAAGGCATCGGAAGTGCCAAGTATGTTCAAATAGTTGTCATGAATGTTGTAACCAAGTGTGAGATTTCCCAGATACTTTTGGTTGGCCACTTGAATGTTAAAAATGTACTGTAGAAATATTTCTTTACCAGAAGGGTTACTAATTTTAAAAAGTGTTCATGTTATAATGTTATCATCATCATCATCAGTAACAGCAATAACAACATAATTTTCAAATTTAGTCCTCTCTATCTCCACAAGCCTTCCAAGTCTTAAGCTAATATTGACCCAAAATCAAATGCAATTACCCATCACAATTTGCTTTTAATGAATTTTGGGAAGATGGGATTCAAATGATTCTTCCATTATGGTTAAGAATCAGAAACACAGCATTATTTGAAGAGTACTAATTTTTATCTGCCCAATGATGTCATTCAATCATTAAAGTAGAACCATCATAATAGCAAGAGACTGTTTTATCAGTAACTCTGAAAATAAATTGCATATATACAGACACACGTGTATGTATTTGTGTGTGTGTATACAAATACATACATACATATATACTACATACATATAAAACCATTCTCTATTCCTATAAGTATTAGGTATTGAATATGAATAATCAGAGCAATCCATTACTTTAAACTAAAGTCAATATTCAAGTGAACTACTCAGGTTTGAACTGGGAAAGTTTGAATCTCTTCCCCAAAATATGACAAAAAATAGAAATCATGGGAATCAAAATGATTTGGGAAATTAGCCATATTTGGAATAAGGGAAATAAGAAGAAAAGAAGGAGAACGTTAGAAAGGCAAATGGAAGGAATGCATCACATTGAATGACTTACAAGCTTCCCTGAATAGCAGGAGCCCTGTTGAATGGCAATATTGCATTATGCGATATTTTTGTTGTGGTGGTGATCATAGTAACCAGATGATCTCCTGGTCTGTAAAAGCTCCTTGGTCTTTTTTCATCCCGGTACTCCAAATTCAGTGGGCACTTCGTTCCAAGCTTCTCTGAGTTTGGCTGGAAGATCAGCAGCATCAGAACCAGGAGCAGGAGGTCCATGATTCATGGGCTGAATCGATGCCCTTCCTGTTTCTAAGCAAGAACAAGAAGAATTAGAATTCAAAGCTTCCTCACAAGATGGAAATGCCAGTGGCTTTCCTGATTGAGACAGAGAGAAACTGAGTTTCACCTAGAAAGGAGAGAAAGAGATACTCAAAAGCACCGCCCAGCCTGTCCCTTAACTTGTGCCACACAGAATATGACCTGAGGTATTTATCCTTTTCTGATGCAAGACCCCTTTCATCTTTCCTCAGTTTGATGTTTACATCAAAGTCAAGAAGTAGCAGAAGAGATCTCAAAGACCAGAATTGTGAAAATTACAGTGAGAAGAAACTTCTCCTCTTGGGACCCTGAACTTCTTCCAGGGCTCCACGTGTAAAGGGACAGCTGTAGAAAAGTGTCTTAGTGAAAAATCACAAATCCACCTCTGAGGGCACTCTTCTGTAGTGATTGTGGTCCTTCCTGTCAGGACATGTTGAGAAAGTGGTGCTGGAGGAAGATAGTTCCTTTTGGAGACAATATGCCATATTGAAGGACATTATCTATGTCCTTCAATATGGGATCTTGTCTCCAGAGACCACTGGAGATAACATCAGCCAAAGCTATGGAGTTTGGTGACATTCTAAGTTGGTGGCACTTAACTCTACTGGTCTCTTGTCTTCTAATGCCAATTAAGAAATCAGTAACATTGAACCCTGTCTAATGTTAAGAGTAGGACCTGCTTGGCATTTTCTTTCTATTAGATCTCCATATAGGAAACCTAATTGGAACTGATTTTCAAATTGCTTGTGACAGAAATGAAATTTTATTTACCTTCTTTTCTATCAATTATATATCAATTATCTATATAGTTTTATAGTGGAAGGTTGCTTTGAAATGTTATATTAATATATATAAAAGATTTGAATTAAGAGATATATGTATGGGGGAGGAGAAAAAGGGTAGATTATGAGTAGAAATTGCTAAACTGGGGGATATAATGACCTTTTTATTCCATCAGGCGGGCTTGGCCTAATTTTCTTCCCTTTTTAAATATGTAAATTTTAATCTGTTTTTAAATTATTGGGGTGTTTTAATCTGTCTGGGCCAAAATGATTTAATTTGATTTTATCTGGTTTTTAAATTTTTTGTATTTATGTATTTTATTGTTGGCTGTTCACCGCCCTGAGTACTTCGGGAGTAGGGCGGTATACAAATCAAATAAACCTAAACCTAAACCTAAATTAGGAGTTATTATATAATGTTATGGTTGAATGTTATTTTGAAATGTATAGTATAAGGGGGATATAATAATATTATTAGAAAGAAAGGGTCAGCGTATGGGGGGTGGAGCAAGGGGATGGTAAAGTATTATATAATCTGTTATGAATTTGGGTTTTATTTTGGAGAAGCCACAGGGGGAGGGGAGGGGGAGGGGGGAGGGAGGAGGGGGGGAAAAGGGGGAAAAATTTGTATTTGAAAAACTTTTTCAATAAAAAAATATTATATATCAATTATCTATCAAAATATCAATTTTTGCAAGAGAATTGACTAAAAGCAGGGAAATGACAGATTGTGGTCTATACCATGTCTGAAGTGGTGTAGGGTTTCCTGCCTAGGCAGGGGATTGGACTAGAAGATCTCCAAGGTCCCTTCCAACTCTGTTATTCTGTTATTTTTTCCACTTGGTGTAAGACATTGAGAAACTCCATATTTTAAAGTTTTTTTTTTAAATTTACTAAATTATCAGAGGGCTGTGATGGTTTTTTTATATAGTTTATTTATACAGTTATTTATACAGAACTATATATATATATATATAGTTCAATTAATATACATAAGTGCTTTGTGAATAGTGTATTGCCTTGGTCAATTGCTTACATAATAATGTTTTCCCGTCTCCTAATTTCTATTTCTATTATCCAACCTTTAATAAAACAAATCCCATATTTGAAAATATTCCGTATCTTCCTTCTCTTTTATCTTTAATGTCAGTCTATCCATTTCTGTGCAGTCTAATTGTTTTTTTAATTACATCTTCTCTCAGTGTTTCCTCATTTTTCCTATACTGTGCAAATATGAGGGCTGTGATGTTTATAGCTGTGATGAAGTTTGAAGTTATTAGATTTCTATACCGCCCTTCTCCCGAAGGACTCAGGCCGGTGTACAGCCATATTAAAACACATAGATTTATAAAATTAAAAACCAAATTAAAATCAATATATAAAATTGGCCCGCAAATTAAAACACACATACACCCATAATAAAATTCGTATTAGGCGAGTCTGGCTTGCTGGAACAGGAGGGTCTTAAGGGCGCGGCGAAAAGTATGCAGGTCAGGGCTAAGATGGAGCTCTAGGGGCAGCTCATTCCAGAGGGCTGGTGCCCCACAGAGAAGGCTCTCCCCCTGGGTGTCGCCAGTCAACATTGTTTGGCCAACGGCACCCTGAGGAGCCCCTCTCTGTGGGAGCATATTGGCCGGTGGGAGGTTGTTGATGGCAGAAGGCGGTCTCATATATACCCCGGTCCTAAGTCATGGAGCACTTTAAAGGTGGTGACCAACACCTTGAATCGCACCCGGAAGACCACCGGGAGCCAGTGCAGCTTGCGCAGGAGGGGTGTTATGTGGGTGCACCGAGTCGCACCCATAACCACCCATGCGGCTGCATTCTGGACCAGTTGGAGCCTCCGGGTGCTCTTCAAGGGGAGCCCCATGTAGAGAGCATTGCAGTAGTCCAGACGTGAAGTGACAAGGGCATGAGTGACCATGCGCAGGGCATCCGGGTCCAGAAAGGGACACAACTGGTGCATCAGGCGAACCCGATAGAAAGCTGCCCTGGCCATGGCTGTCATATGATCTTCCAAAGACAGCTGTGCATCCAGGAGAACACCCAAGTTGTGAGCCCTCTCTGTGGGGGCCAGGATCTCGCCCCCAATAGTCAGCGATGGAGTCAGCTGACTGTACCGGGACACTGGAAGCCACAGCCACTCGGTCTTGGAAGGGTTGAGCTTGAGCTTGTTTCTCCCCATCCAGATCCACATGGCCTCCAGGTAACGAGACATCACATCAAGGGCTGCAACTGGCATATCAGGCTGACCTGATAAAAAGCCCCCCTGGCCACGGCCATCATATGCTCTTCTAAAGACATCTGTGTATCCAGGAGGACGCCCAAGTTGCGAGCCCTCTCCGTGAGGGCCAATGATTCACCCCCAATAACCAGCGATGGCACCAGCTGGCTATATCGGGATGCCGGAAGCCACAGCCACTCGGTCTTGGAAGAGTTGAGTCAAAGTCTGTTTCTCCCCATCCAGGTAGCAGAAATCACAGGTGGGCCCACCCACCCACTGCGGCTCTATGCGATCCTATTTAGGCATGTTTTTGAGGCCAGGCGCATGTGTGGAAGGCACCCGTGTGAGCATAGTGCTAAAATTGTAGGATGAGCCAGGAATTCTCTACATTTAAAGCTTTCTGACTCAGGACCAGGGATGAGCTGCTGGGGTTCGCTGGGGTTCGGGAGAACCTCTAGCTAAGATTCTGTGCAGTTCAGAGAACTCCCAAATCCCACTCCTGGCTGGCCCTTCCCTTCCCGCCCCTCCAGGAGTCCCCACGCGGCTGGAATTAGATGCAGATAAGTGCAGGGTGTGCATGGAGGCTTGGGGAGGGCGAAAAACGAGCCTACCGGAAGTTTGGGAAGGCTGAAAATGGCCCCATTTCCGGACTCCAGAGGGCCTCCGGAGCCTGGGGAGGCCATTTTTGCCCTCCTGGAGGCTCAAGGAAAGCCTGCGGAGCCCAGGAAGGGAAAAAAATGCCCCCCTGCCATGGTGCAGGAGGCCGACTAGGCCACACCCACCATGGCCACACCTACCCAGCAACTAGGCAGAGACTGGATACAACTTTGCATTATTCCTTGTATTTGCCATTCACTGAACCAGTTTCAAAAGTGGTCCCCTGGAGAGAAAAAAGGAAGGAAGAAATCCACAGCACTTCCATAATTATAGGGGAGAAGTTGTACACCCGTCACAGTTCCTTTGCAGAGCTGGAAGTGAGCCAGTAAACAAGAACTCAATTCCAAAGACACAGAGACACTCTCCCATTTTGTGTGTGTGTGTGTGTGATTTTTTTTTTTAACTCTGCAAAGTTTTAATGACTGAACTTGATTTTGGACTTGCCACACAGTTGCATCAGTTTTTTTGTGGTGGTTCCCTTGAGCATCAGCTTTCAAAGTAAAGAATATTTTTCCTCCCACTTAGCAGGCAGCTATTTCAGATCTGTGACATGCTCAGGAATTAAATAGTCCCCAGAGTTTTCTCTTTAATCTCTGTGACAACAAACATCAGATTTCTTTTTCTTTTTTTCAGTCACAGTTGCCATGTATTCCCTCTGGGATCAGTTTCAAGAATGGAGCTCTCAAATCTCTCAATTCTTGATGACTTATTTAAGTCTCCCTCTGCTGTATAATTTTGAACTGGGGGACTTATGGTAAAATAATATCTTTTGATTTTGATGATCCTAACCTCAAGTCTAAAGTAGAGCTGGAATCAGAAGGACGTCTTTGCCACTGGTTTACATATCTACAATTGAAAGAAAGCAGTGATGAAATTCATTTTTTTTTAGTACCGGTTCTGTGGGTGTGGCTTTGTTGGGCATGGTGTGTCTTGGTGGGCGTGGCTTGGTGGGCATGATCATTGGCCCCCACGGAAAGGGCTCGCAACTTGGGCGTCCTCCTGGATTCACGGCTGTCTTTAGAAGAGCACTTGACGGCCATGACCAGGAGGATTTTTCATCAGGTTCTCCTGATCCGCCAGTTGTGTCCCTTTCTAGATCGGGACTCTCTACACACAGTCACTCATGCCCTTGTCACCTCTCGTCTGGACTATTGTAACGCTCTCTACATGGGGCTCCCCTTGAGGTGCACTTGGAGGCTCCAACTGGTGCAGATTGCAGCCGCGCGGGTGGTTATGGGAGCAACGTGGAGTTCCCATGTAACACCTCTCCTGCGCGAGCTGCACTGGCTCCCGGTGGTCTTCCGAGTGCGCTTTAAGGTTTTGGTTATCACCTTTAAAGCACTCCATGGCTTAGGACCTGGTTACCTACAGGACCACCTACTACTGCCAATAGCCTCCCACCAGCCAGTACGCTCCCATAGAAAGGGGCTCCTCCAGGTGCCATCAGTCAAACAATGTCAACTAGTGGCCCCTAGGGGGAGAGCCTTCTCTGTGGGGGCACCTACGATCTGGAACGAGCTCCCCCCAGAGATACGGAGGATCCCAGATCTGCGCACCTTCCGTCGCACGCTTAAGACTTTTTTATTTCATTAAGCTGGCCTGGCCTAAATCTTCTCCCCTTTTTAAATGTAAATTTTAATTTGTTTTTAAATTATGGGGTATTTTAAATTTGTTCAGCCAAATTATTTAATTCGTTTTTATTTTATTTTAAATTTTTGTGTTTATGTGTTTTATCTTGTGGCTGTTCACCGCCCTGAGTCCTTCGGGAGAAGGGCGGTATAGAAATTTAATAAAATAAATAAAAATAAATATCCCTTCTGTAAATTTCTTCCTATTTACCCAAGAATGTGTACATATGAAGTGACAGTTCATTTCCATCTGTTCTCCAGATAAGAAACATAATCTCAATAATAAATCACCCAGATAAACCAGGAACACAGGTCTCCCAACTGCTCCTCAAAGCACTTGGGTGTGTGTGGAGAGGTGTCACACAAAGCCTGAGAGATGGGAATCTTTTTTTTTTATTGAAAAAGTTTTCAAATACAAATTTTCCCCCCCTTTTTTCCCCCTCTCCCTCCCCCTCCCTAACCCCCCCTCCCCACCCATCCCCCCCTGTGACTTCTTCATAACAAAAAAAAAAAACCTAATTCATAACAGATTACTTACTCCCTCCTCTAGATATTGACCTTTACTTACTAAAAATATTATTAATATTATAACATCCCCCTTTATCCATACATTTCAGAAAAGAGAAAAGAAAGGGGGAAAAAAAAGACATTATACTATGACATTATAGAATAACTTCTCCACTTTAAAACTATACAATAAGTCCTACTTTAACATTTAATCTTCTATATATATTACTATAACATTTCAAAGCGGCCTTCCCCATAAAATCTAGTTTAACATTTATTCCACTCTATCCATTTCCTCCACTCCCCTAAATATATCACTTAAAAATCCCTTTTCTTAGACTAATCAATCTACTAACTAGCTTATTCACCCACTATCATGCAAAATTACCATACACAACATTTCTTAATATCTTTGATTCACTGCCCACACTACTTAAAAATATATGTCTATATTTTCCATTATATCTAAATAAAAAAAAGAAAAGACAATGACTTTAAATTTATAATCCATATAGTATCTTCTTTGAGGTCTTTCCACTGGATTGGTAGAACCAACATCCATAATCGGGTAACATAGCTTGCTTGTGCAACAGTTTATTCAGGATCTTCAATCATATCTGCCCCCATCAGTAGTAAATATCTTCTTATATGTATAAAAGTAAAAACAACCACCCGAGTGACATTATAATTATATTCCATATAGTAATAATTATGGGTTTCATCAGGATTATTAATTCCCATCATCGTAGTGGGTAACAACCCGATCTTCTGCATGCCCCAGCATAATTCTCTTGCCTTGTGATTCAAGATAATATAATATGTTTATCAACACAAAAAGAAATTCCAAAATGGATAATTCAAATCCATCAGTTTAAGGCTCGTTTCACGTCCCCAAATTACGGCCATGCAGAGATCTGCCACAATCCTCAGGATGATATTAACCAATACGTCGCCTCTTCTGTGTTTACACATAATCATTCATATTTTAAAGTCACTGGCTTCACTGTTGCCTGATTTAGAAATTTCTATTTTTATGCCACCTATTTCTTTTTTTCTTTTCTTTTTGTGGGTTTGGTTTCCATCCTGGTTTCCTTTCTACAAATTGTGTATCATCTGGTCGGTTTTTTTTCTGCTTTGTAGATTGGTCTTGTTGGTTTTGTTTTTGTATCTCATATTTCTTTTTTATCCCTTGTATATCCCCTAATTGGTTTCCATGCTTATTCTTGCCTTGATAAGTCATCACATTAAGGTTAGATGCCACTTCTCTCAAATTTGTAGATAGTCCAGCTGGGGTATCCAATAAATCCAAAGGCAATTCATCTGGTACAGTCTCTGTAATTCGATATTTTACCTTTATTTCCGGCTCCTTCTGCTTATCCTGTATTATACCTGAAGATGTTAAGTTCAATTTCAACCTATTTTGATAAAATTCTTCCGCTCTTTCAACAGTATTTAGCTGATATCTTTCTCCTTGGTATCTAAATATAATACCAACTGGGGCGTCCCACCTGAATGAGATATTTCTCTTTTTTAACTCATTCACCAGAAAACCAAATTTCTTCCTTTCCATCAATATCTTAGGTGGGAGTTCCTTGTAAATCCAAATCTTTCTTCCATACAATTGCAAATTAGAATTGAAGGAATTTTGCACGATATTATTCCTAATTTCTTTATCTGTAAAATAAATCACCACATCTCTAGGCAATTGCCTTTGCTTGGCAATCCAGGAGTTTATTCGATAAACTCTGTCAATCCTACAAAACACTTCGTCAGGTTGAACCTTTAGAATCCCAGCTAGAAATTCAGAAGATATTTTCCTTAAATCATCTCTATTATTTTCCTGCAAACCTCTTAATCTTATCGCATATTCTGTAAAATTATATTGTACCATTAAAATCTCTTTTTCAATCTTCTGTTGCAGATTTTCTGCATTACCATACTTTTGATCAGCATCCATTTTAGGTTTTTCTTCTAAGCTATTATCCTGAGTGTTTGTCAAATCATTTTCAATTTTTTGAATTCTATTGTCCAATTTATCTTGAATTTCTTCCATTTTAGACTCTAGTACATTAGTATTTGTGTCCAACTGTATCATAAATTCTGTAAAACTATTAGCCACTTTTGAGAGTTTTTTCTCCAAAAAATCAAACTTAGATTTCACCAATTCTTTAATTTCCTGCTTAAATTTTTCAAGTTGCTGATTCACAATCTCCTCCCTTCTTTCAATCTCCTCTATAAAAAATTCTATTATATTAAAATCAGGTTTCTGAGACTGAAGAGTTAAGACTTGTTCCTTTAAGTTGTTGGTGGGGGAATCCCCCCCCCTTCTTGTTTATCTGACTTTATGAGTCTCAGTGCCATGTTTCCGTCCAGGCAGGCTTTGTTAAAAAAAAGCAAGAAAGAAAAAAAAAAGGACTTCTTTCCAATCAACAACAATATCAGGTCTCCAAGGGAAAAAAAGAGAAAAAGACACAGGAGCGAAGTTTTGTCTACAAATGTAGCCAGTGGTATTTATTCCGCTACATTGTAGTAATAGAAAATGGAAGGACTTTCCCTTTCAGCCTCTCCTCCAGCCGACGCCATTTTAAAAGGCTTTTTTTCCTCTTTCTTTTCCTCCTCTCTCTTAAGTAATTTTTTAAAAAATCAGTAAAATACTTGCGGTTCAGTATTACAGGTCCAGCTCACATTTTCTTTGAGTAGTCTGTTAAATTTGCAGGCTTGCTTTTGACGCCTGGCTCTGCATCAGCAGAGGTCTCCCAAAGCCCGGAGCAGCGGCTGGGGATACGGGGCATCTCATCCGCTCCGTCCCAAAAGTAAAGGAAAAACTTTTGGGACTCCGCAGAGAGTTCTACCCACCCCTGCCAGCTCTATCTCCGTTTCCTCATGGAAACGGAGTTTTTTCGAGCCGCCATTCCGTTGTGAAGGCGGCTCTGACAGGCGATGGAAGCTGACGATCCCAAAGGAACGTCTGGCAGCGACAAACAGCAAACCGGAAGTCCGAGAGATGGGAATCTTGTTAAGGATCGACAGATCTAGCCCAATAACTCACAGGATAACCAGGTAATCGGTATAATCAGATTTATTCAGACATAGTATATATTTCAGGTTCAAGCATGCATAAATCTCTACCTGAACTCTCACGGGGTCATGGCTGGAAGTGGCTCTTGTGCCCAGGTGGCATCCTTATATACCCAAGGGGAGGAGTCAGGGGTGAGGTGAGACTAAGGGGTAGTGGTCTTGGGTGGCTTAACCCTTGCTAGACTGGTGTGGGGAGCTGCACGGGAGTCAGACATTTTAACTGACAAATCTCAAGTGGGGCCCATCCCACTAAGTGCATCCATAAAAGCAGAGAAAGGGCCACCGTGTATCCCTAAATGAGTTTCTGGGTGGGTCTGGCAAGAAATCAGGTCATACCATACATAATGCTGTGAGCACCACAACCATCTCAGCTGCAGACCTCACCCCCATTCTTTATTTAATAAACTATGAAACTTCAAAATATAAGGGATTTCAGTGTCTTCCATGAATATTGAAGGACAACAGAGGGTCAAGGAAAATAAAAATAAAAATTTCTATCCCTTCTGTAAATTTCTCCCTATTTACTCAAGAATAGTCTACAGACTGCCCCTTTTCTGCTTCTTAGTCAGCTCTCATCCAAAAAAATTATGCTTCTAGAACAGATGGAAATGAAATGTTACTTCAGGAACAAGGAATTTTAAAATCAGCTCCAAATAAGGATTAATATCTGGAGATCTCATAGAAAAGGAAATCACAAAGAAGACTTGCTCTTAACATTAGGCAGGGTTCAAGGGTGCAGAAGATGTCAGAGAGCACTAGAGTTAAGTGTCAAAAACCTAGATTGCCACCAAACTGCATAACTCTGAGTGACATTCTCCAGCATTCTCTGGAGACCATATGACACAATGGCGGACAACAGAAATCAATTCCATGGGTATTGAAGCATCTTCCTTCAGCATCACTTTCTGGACATGTCCTGACAGGAAGGATAACAGCCATTGTAGAAGAGTGTCTCCAGGGGTGTATCTGCAACATTTCACAAAAAAATCCTTTTCTCCAGATGCCCCTCAGTACATGGAGTCCTGGAAGAGGACAAATCATCACTCACAGTAATTATCACAATCCCAGACCTGGAGACGTCTACTGCTACTTTTCCAGTGGCTGCCTTTGATGTAACGTCAGACTGAAGCAACATGGAATGGATCTTGCATCAGAGAAAGATATAAGCCTCTACTCATGCTGAATGGTTTGCACAAGATTTAGGACATAGGCAGGGGCTGTGCTTCTGAGTGTACCTTCTTCTCTTTTCCACATGAAGCTCAGTTTGTTTCTGTTTGAATAAGGAAAGCTCCTGGATATCCCATTTTCTGAGAGTACTTTGAAATCATCTAACTCTTCTTTGGAAACAGGTGATTGATTCAGCTCCATGAATGGACCTCCTGCTTCTGCTTTCAATGCTACTGGTGTCCCAGCCAGTCTCTGGGAAGCTTAGAATGAAGTGCCCATTGCACCTCGATAGAGAAAGATTATGGAGCTACTACAGGCCAGGAGACCATCTCATCGGTATAGTCACCAGTGCAGCTACACTAAACCAGAAAATATTTTTTTTCGACCGGCTTCCTTATAGTCAATCTCACTAGTAAGTTATTCAGTGTGATGAAATTGCATTCCTTCCATCTGCAGTTCTAACTTTCATTCTTTTCTCCTAGTTCTGCTTACTCCTATATTTCAGGAAGTGATTAATTTTGTTGATTGATCAGATTTCTGTGGGTTTCCTCTTTGCCTTATTTAATGGAAGAGACACAAATAAAGAGATGGACAGAAAAAAGCACATGAAAGAAGTCCACAGTACTTTCCTCTTCACATCCAATCTGGAATTCATGACTTGAATAATGACTCTTGATTAAAGTACTGATTGTTGTAGTTAACTTTCACCAGCTCATTTCCATATTTTTATAACTGCTCATTGATATTCAATGCCTGATCCTTATAGGAATAAATAATTACTTGATTTTAGAACAGCTTTTCTAGGTCATTGATGAAATATCCTCTTCTTCTTATGATGGTTGTATTTTTTAAAAACGAATTCTTTTGCAGACTGCAAAATTACTGCTGAAAATTACTGCTGCTATAAATAATAGACTATTTCTTATCTCCTTCCTATTTTCTGAACATTTACAAATATTAAATGTTGATGGGTGACTATCATTTGCCTCTGGTTTTCGATCAGTATTGGCTTCAGACTCAATAGCCTTGTGTTGATAAAGATGATAAAATTGGAAAAGAAATGTATTTTATTACGGCTGTTGATGAAACTTGTATTAACCAAAATATTTTTTTACACTAGTGTACCTTATGATCGCAAAGGAATAGAACGCTTTATTTTCACCATTCAAGAGAGCAACAAGAATATCCAGCTCTTGTGCAATCTCACACTTGGCTACAATATCCATGACAATTATTTGAAAACTATTGGCACTTCAGAAGTCTTGCTGGACATGCTCTCTACTGGAGAAGCCAATGTTCCCAACTACAGCTGTGGAAAGAAGGACAACATTTTGGCTCTTCTTGATGCAGCTGACAGGGAGATTTCCATCCAGATGTCAACATTAGTAGGCCCCTACAAAGTCCCACAGGTTTGTGTGTGTGTTTCTCTATATAGTAACGTGAGTGAGGTGGTAGTGGGTAGATGATAGATCCATCCATATCTTCTCTATGGCATTCAAGAGCTGCTTTTCACTATGTCTATTGTAGGTGTCATGGCTGAGAACTGGGATACATGTTAGAATGGGAGCACATATTAAAACAGTCATATGCTCTCATGATAGCATGTCTATTGCTTTGGCGGCTTCTGATGCATACATGTGAAGGTGAGGAGAGACTCTGCATCCAATCAAATGGTCTTCTGTACAATAGGATAGTGCAACACTGATAGAAAGCTTATAATTTGTATATGATACCAATAGCAGTTAGACTTATATACCACTTCACAGTGCTTTACAGCCCTCTCTAAGTGGTTTACATAATCAGCATTTGCCCTCAACAATCTGGCTCCTCATTTTACAGACCTCAGGAGGATGGAAGACTGAGTCAACCTTGAGCCTGGTTCATGATCTTAGAAAAATGGTAATGCTGAACAAATGCCATATTCATGAAAATAATTGTGAAAGAGTTGTGAATGCTCCAACGCTGGAAGTTTTTAAGAAGAGATTGGACAACGATTTGTCTGAAGTGGTGTAGGGTTTCCTGCCCAAGCAGGAGATTGGACTAGAAGACCTCCAAGGCCCCTTCCAGCTCTGTTATTCTATACAATGAAATGCAATTCTCAGTGGTGAGAAAAGTAAGGTCCTATTCCTAGACAAGAAATACTAAATGCACGGTTATAGAATAGTTGATACCTGGCAGAACAGTTGCAACTGTGAGAGAAATCTAGGTTTCCTACTGGACCATGACTTACGTATGAGACACCAGTATGCTGCAGCCACCAAAAAAAGCAAATGTAGACCTAGGCTGCATCAATAGAGGGATGGGATCAAATTGACAAAGGAGAATATTTGTAGCTCGGGGTTGAAATGAGGGTTCTAAGAGTTCTAAGCTTGGTTATTTTCTTGCAGATATTTCATTACCCAAACTAGGTAAGATCATCAGTGCTAGTAAGGAGTGGGGTACGCGCTCAATTTTATCTTCTAGTGACTTGTCCTGTAAGCACTGATGGGAATGTTCTTGGAGGGTTTTTGGTGGTCTGTTTACTGTTACTTTGTTTGGCAGTTCCTTGATTGGGATATTGTTTACTTCTTGATTGTTGGTCTGATGTTAATCAACATCATGTTAATCAATGTCAATTATCATCATTAATTATTGGCGCAAAATGAAAGCTATAGAAACTATGGACTCCCAGAACTGTGTCTGCTAGAAGAGACAAAATTTCAGCTAAAGATCTCTTGGCTAATACAACTGACAAATTATATGAGGAATTACGGTCTCCCTGTCTCTTGTACAACTGGAGAAAAAAGTTAAAAAGGTGGCTGCACAAAGAATCTGAAATATAGAAGCAGAGATAGCTCTTATATACCGCTTCATAGTGCTTTACAGTCCACTCTAAGCAGTCAGCATCTTGCCCCCAACAATCTGGGTCCTCATTTTCCTGACCTCAGAAGGATGGAAGGCTGAGTCAACCTTGAGTCGGTGAGACTCGAACTGACAAACTGCAGGCAACTGGAAGTCAGCAGAAGTAGCCTGCAGTACTGCATTTTAACCACTATGCCATTGTGGCGCTTCTATTTCTATATAAAGTCTGCATCTTAATATTCTGCATTTAATATTTTAAACAATGGCCAATGAACAAATTATTCTAAGAAGTTTATCAAAATGAAGTTGGATTTATTAAAAACTTAAGAACTTGACCAAATATAACACACCCTTCTTCATTGCTTTTCCAGATTAGTGATAAAATTGCTTCAGAGACAATGAGTGATAAAAGTAAATTCCCTTTTTTCCACCAGATGCTCCCCAAAGAAGGGGTTCAGTATTCAGCAATTGTCCAAGTGCTTCTTTATTTCAAATGGAACTTGATTGGTCTCCTTGCTCCAGACACAGAGGAGGGAGAAAATTTCCTGATTACTTTTCCTGCATTTCTTGTCAGGAATGGAATTTGTGTCGTTATATCACAACGATTCTCAATGACTGGACTTCCAGCACCCTTCAGGGATTCCAGCTTTTCTCAGTGGAAACAAGTCAATGTCTTTGTTCACTTCATAGGACGTATTATTGTTTCAAGCACATTTAATATTTTTCAACTAACACTTGACACTTTGTCAGGACCCATTAGAGAGAAAGTCTGGCTCACCACAACTTTTGGAAAATATATAATGTATCACCGTGGACGTCACAAATACATGCATAGTATTTGGAGCTTTGCATTTATGCAAAAAACAGGCCCAAAATATGATGCTTTTGAAAACTATGCCTATATTGACCACCAATATGAAAAGAAGAATTTTCAGTGTTCTTTTTCGAAGCATGTTCTTTCTGTCAAAGGCCGGAAAAGATGCACCCAAAAAACTCCAGTGAAGACACAAGAGAAATGGAATGGGAAGGAGGTTGCAAATAGTGGCTCTATTTACCTTATCTATATGACTCTGGCCCAGGTCTTGAAGGCTGCGTATTCATCCAGATCCTGGAGAAGAAGGAAGGAGGCCCAAGGGATATTGGGGCCTCGAAGACTGCAGCCATGGCAGGTATGTGGTCCCAACAAAGAATTCAACAAACTAAGTTCCTTTGGAGAAGGAATCCATTAGAGAAAGTGGGAAATCTTATCAACATCCTTGTGCTACAAATGGCCAACAGATTTGATCAATCTAGAACAGAATAGAACAGAATAATAATAATAATAATAATAATAATAATAATAATAATAATAATAATTTTATTTCTATACCGCCCTTCTCCCGAAGGACTCAAGGCGGTGTACAGCCAATTTAAAAACACAAGACACAACAATGATTAAAAATTAAAATAATTAAATAGATTTGGCCGATTTAAAACCCCAAAAATTTAAAATACCCCAATTTAAAATTATTATGTTGATAGCCCGGCCTGGCGGAACAACAGGGTCTTCAATGCGCAACGAAACACCCGGAGGTCGGAGATCTTATGTATTTCCGGAGGCAGTTCATTCCACAGGGCTGGGGCTCCCACAGAGAAGGCCCTCCCCCTGGGTGTCGCCAGCCAACATAACTTGGCTGATGGCACCCTGAGGAGACCCTCTCTGTGGGAGCGGACTGGTCGGTGGGAGGCTATTGGTGGCAGAAGACGGTCTTGAAGGTACCCGGGTCCTATGCCATGGAGCGCTTTAAAGGTGGTAACCAACACCTTGAATCGCACCCGGAAGACCACTGGGAGCCAGTGCAGCTTGTGCAGGGGGGGGTCACGTGGGCACAATGAGTTGCGCCCATAACCACCCGCGCGGCCACATTCTGGACCAGTTGGAGCCTCCGAGTGCTCTTCAAGGGGAGCCCCATGTAGAGAGCATTACAATAGTCCAGCCGGGAGGTGACAAGGGCATGAGTGACCGTGCGCAAGGTGTCCCAGTCCAGAAAGGGCTGCAACTGGAGGATCAGGCAAACCTGATAAAAGGCCCCCCTGGCCACAGCCGTCATATGCTCTTCTAAAGACAGCCGTGCATCCAGGAGGACACCCAGATTGCGAGCCCTCTCTGTGGGGGCAAAGATTCACCCCCAATAGTCAGTGATGGCACCTGCTGACTATATCAAGACGCCGGCAGCCACAGCCACTCGGTCTTGGATGGGTTGAGTCTGAGCCTGTTCCTTCCCATCCAGACCCGCACGGCCTCCAGGCAGCGAGACATCACATCAAGGGCATCGTTGGGGTGGTCTGGGGTGGAGATGTACAGCTGAGTATCATCAGCGTACAGATGACACTTCACCCCAAAACCACGGATGATCTCACCCAGCGGCTTCACATAAATGTTGAACAGAAGGGGTGAGAGGACCAACCCTTGTGGCACTCCCCATGCGAGACGCCTTAAGGTCGACCTCTGCCCCCCTGCCAACATGAACTGCGAGCGGTCGGAGAGGAAGGAGGAGAACCACCGCAGAATGGTGCCCCCTATTCCTAACTCTCTCAACCGCCGCAGCATGATACCATGGTCGATGGTATCAAAAGCCGCTGAGAGATCTAATAGGACTAGGACAGAGGAGCAACCCCTGTCCCGAGCCCTCCAGAGATCATGCACCAACGCGACCAATGCCGTTTCTGTGCTGTGCCCCTGCCTGAAGCCCGACTGGCACGGGTCTAGATAGATAGCTTCATCCAGGTGCCCGGGCAGTTGTCGTGCCACCACACTCTCAACAACCTTTGCCACAAAACGAAGGTTGGAGACTGGACGATAGTTAGCTAATTCAGCCGGGTCCAGGGAAGGCTTCTTGAGGAGGGGCCTCACCACTGCCTCTTTCAAGGCAGCGGGAAAGGCACCCTCACTCAGAGAAGCAGTTATAATCCCCTGGAGCCAGCCTCATGTAACCTCCCGGGAGGCCAGTACCAACCAGGAGGGACACAGGTCCAATAAACTATGGCGGCACTAATCCTACCCAGAACCCTGTCCACATCCTCAGGAGCCACAGGATCAAACTCCTCCCAGATAATATTCTCAAGACCTGCCCTGGTCTCCTCCCGTGGACTCATCCAATCGGAGTCCAAGCCATCCCGAATCTGAGCGACTTTATCGTGTAGGAATTGCACAAAATCCTCAGCACGACCCTGCAAGGGATCTTCCTGCACTCCCCCCCGAAGAAGGGAGTGGGTCACCCTAAACAGGGTGGCTGGGCGGTTCTCTGCAGATGTGATAAGAGCAGAGAAATGGTTAGATTTCGCCACTTTTATCACCACTAGGTAGGTCTTGATATAAGACCTCACCTGTGTCCGGTCGGAATCGGATTGACTAGTCCTCCAAATGCTCTCTAGGCGTCTTTTCCGACGCTTCATCTCTCTCAGCTCCTCGGAGAACCAAGGAGCCAATTGAGATCAGCATCGGGTCAGAGGCCGCAAAGGCACGACGCGGTCCAAAGCTCTGGTGGCCGCACTCTCCCAGGCGGCCACCAGCTCTTCAGTCGAGTCATGTGCCAGAGTCTCAGGAAACGGCCCAAGCTCCGTCAGGAACCTTTCGGGGTCCATCAGGCACCTGGGATGGAACCATTTGGTCGGTTCCGTCTCCCTGCGGTGGGGGAAAGCGGTAGGAAAGTCTAAGTGAAGGAGCGAATGATCTGTCCATGACAAGGGTTTGATATCTAGGTCCCCTCTACCAAGATCATTCAACCACTGACCAGAGACGAAAATCAGGTCCAGAGTGTGTCCCCCTATGTAAGTTGGGCCTTGAACTAACTGGGTCAGGTCCATGGCCGTCATGGAAGCCATGAACTCCCGAGCCGCCTCTGATGCCTCACCCGCGGATGGGAGGTTGAAATCCCCCATGACAAGTCTGGGGGTATCAACCGCCACCCCGGCAATGACGTCGAGTAGCTCGGGCAGGGTCGCTGCCACGTGGCAGGGAGCCAGGTACGTAGTCAGCAAACCCATCTGCACCCCACAGCCCCACTTCACACAAAGGGACTCACATCCGGCTATCTGAGGAACAGTGGTCTCCCTCGGACAAAGACTTTCCCTAATAATCACCGCCACTCCCCCACCCCTCCCCTGGGCCCTTGGCTGATGAAATGCATGGAAACCTGGTGGGCACATTTCAATGAGGGGAACCCCCCCTCTTGGCCCAACCAGGTCTCCGTAATGCCCGCCAGGTCCGCACCCCCCTCTAAAATAAGATCACAAATGAGGGGGGCTTTATTAACGACCGACCTGGCATTACACAACATCAGCCATGGACCCTGGGCCTGAGACTCTGCACAACCCAGGACACGAGTTGTGCATTGGGGGCCGGGGTGCGTAAAAAAAGAACAGAATCTTGGAGGTTTTCTAGTCCAGGCCCCTGCTCAAATAGAAGACCCTATACCATTTCAGATAAGTCACTGTCCAGTCCCTTCTTAAAAATCTCCAATGATGGAGCACCCATGATTTCTGAAGGCAAGCTCTTCCATTGGTTGATTGTTCTCACTGTCAGAAAATTTATCCTTATTTCTAGGTTGAATCTCTTTTTGATCAGTTTCCATCCATTATTCCTTTTCTGGTGTTCGGGTGCCTTGACTCCTTCCTCTCTGTAGCAATTCAAAAGCATGCAAATGCAAATAGACACATAGGTACCACTTCAGTGGAAGGTAACAGTATTCTGTGTGCTTTGGTGTACAGACATGTCGGCCACATGACCATGGAAGCATTTTCAAACAATGGTAGCTATCTTGGCTAGGAAACAGAAATGAGCACTGCCCCCTAGAGTCACACACGTCTGGTTAGGGAAAACCTTTACCCCCCCCCCCCACATTTGAAGGATGTCATTATTTTATATTTAGCCGTCATCAAGCTATCACATATAGCTAAACCCTTCCTCTCTGCAAGAATTCTTGTTAAATATTCTCTAACTGATGGCTGCTCGGTTTTCCCATTAAGCCAATAAATGAAGGTGAGACTGAACTTCTCTGGTTCACTTGATAAGCTGTAAAATTGCTTCTCTTCTTAGGATGGTTTATTTTTTCCCCTTTCATGTAGCCAGAATCTGCTCTCTTCTGACTGAGTTGATATTGCCATATCAAGAGCCATGGTGGCGCAATGGTTAGAGTGCAGTACTGCTGGCTACTTCTGCTGACTGCCGATTGCCAGCAGTTCGGCAGTTCAAGTCCCACTGGCTCAAGGTTGACTCAGCCTTCCATCCTTCCGAGGTGGGTAAAATGAGGACCCAGATTGTTGGGGGCAATAGGCTGACTCTGTAAACCACTTAGAGAGAGTTGTAAAAGAACTATGAAGTGGTATATACTGTAAATCTAAGTGCACTAAGTGCCTGTGCTTATTCCAGACTCTGGAACAACAGTGTTTAACTTTCAACATAAGATATTTCAGTTATTGGAAGAGTGATGTATTCTTCCTTCTCAATTAAGACACTGTGTTAGTTGGAAAAGGTGCTTCTAGACTCCTGATTTTTTTTCTTTCTTTCCTTCCTTCCTTCCTTCCTTCCTTCCTTCCTTCCTTCCTTCCTTCTTTCTTTCTTTCTTTCTTTCTTTCTTTCTTTCTTTCTTTCTTTCTTTCTTTTTTATAAGTTTTTTTTATTTTTTAAACACACAGACAAACATATAATGTATCTTTTCTGAACAGAACATTCAGCTGGTCATAAATTTGTACAATTTTTTGTTCATCTTTAATACAATTTTATATATTCAATTTTTACCATAGCATTTATTCTTCTCTAATTTTAAGAAACCAATATTACCCTTCATCTTAACTTCTAATCCTGATATCATTCAATTTTTTTCCTTTTCCTCCCTAAAATTTGAACCCTTAAGTTTAAATTCACACAAACATAATTCCATCCTCAATTATTTGACAACTACTCCAAATAGTACAATTATATTACATTTCTGCACCATTCAACGTATTAATGAAAGCCAATTAAATATAATATTCATAATCCCATATCATTTCAACTTTCTTTTTTTTTATTAAATTCCAGATATATAATTAAAAATATTCCAATTGTTACATTTGTTAGGGTGTGTGTAAAAAGTATTTGTTGCTTGTGCAACGAGCAGAGCAGAAACACACAGGGAAGGAGATAAACGTACAGCTCGTGTGAGAAAAATACGTAAATTTTCTTGAATAATACAATCCAACACCTTAATAAAAATCAATTAGTTATATAACTATCTTTTCTCTCATAATTTCCCTATATACTTTTTAATATAAGTTCCAGCACCATCTTAAACTTATTCATATTTCTGAAAACTTATCATTATCTTTTTTTGTTATTTCACCTATGAGTTGGCTGTCACTCACCTGGCTTCAAAACTCTGTTCCAGTCACCGCTCCTGCTCAATATTTAGCCCGGTTGCCCCAGCTTCCTGGCAGCTGCAATGGCCGCCGCCCCCGCTGCCAAGTCGGAGAGGAAGACCCCTTGCAGTGGCTTGTCAGTCCGAGTTTTCACGGAGCTCGATGGAGCATGCTAATTCCCCTACTGTCTCGCCGCTATGCTTCCAGTTTCCAGACTCCTGATTTTCAGATCCTGTAGATCAACATGGCTCTTCTCCTTCTGGTCTTTCCTGAAGGTTAAGAGCAGCTCCTTTGATCTCTTCCTGGACTTCATTGCCCTTCCAAGTTGATCCAGGTTTCATGAAATGTCTTCTCCAAGCATTGTGCCTTCAAGGGGAGCTGAGATGAGTTGGGGTCTCCCCAAATCAGGATGTTCACATCCTGAGATTCTTATGGGTGCATTTGCCTCTTTTACATGAGCATCTCAGTGCTGACTCACATTTAGTTCACAATCTTCTACTATTTTGATATTTTCACAAATATTCATATCACATTTGGTCATCCTTTTTCAGTGCATCATTTAAGTTCTTGTACAAAATATTATAGTTCTTGTTACTATTTATGTATATGGTTTTTTTTTCTTTTTATGCACATTTTTGTGTTGTTTTGTCTAGTTCTTTTATCTATTACCTTTTCTTTTTTTTTTTTTTTGGAGTTTGTATTTTAATGTTTCAGATAGAATAAAATAAAATTTAAAGGAAAAGAGTAACATGAAAGTACGAAGTAGGATTTAAAAAACCCAAAGTTTTCTGCTTTTAAAATTCCTGATGTGTTTCCATTCTAGTTCCACCCCTTTCTGGAGAAGAATGAGTTCTACAACCTTTCCCACTGGAAACTCTACCTGGACCAAAATGGAGAAGTAACTGCAGACATGGACATTGAGTTCCAGGTGTTTATGCATCAGGGGAATTTGATCAAAAGGAAACTGGGAAGTATTGAAAGACAGAAACTTGTTGTCAACCAAAGAACTCTTTTGTGGCTAAAGTTGCACAGAAATGTATGTGAAATATTGCTGTGTTTTCCTTTTTTCTGAAGATTATGACCCATTTCAAGTGGGTTAACTTTACTCATCGTGGTGAATGACCTTCACTGAGAGTTTAATGTATCCTAGGAGAAAACTTACTGTTTTCTTAGACTGCTGTGTTTTGTTTTTTTTTGAGGGGGGGGCACTTCAGTACTATTCACAAAGATGTCATTCAGCTGCTAAAATATAGAATAGAAGAACAGAGTTGGAAGGGACATTGGAGGTCTTCTAGTCCAACCCCCTACACCACTATGGAACCCTGTTTCAAACTAATTCAACCATAACCAACATTTGATGCTGCATGATTATCCATTAGGACACAGACCGTGATTCTTTTGTATTTCTTCTATAATTTAGTATCTCTATCAAACTGGTGAGAAACCTTCAAGTGCTGGCATTTGTGGTATGAAACCTCAGTTTATTTCTTTCTCAGTTTCTTCATTAAAGTTTGGACTGAATTGGATGAATAGAATACAGTAATAGAATTGGAAAGGACCTTGGAGGACTTCAAGTCAAATCCCCTGCCTAGGCAGGAAATCCTACACCCGTGATGGTGAACCTACGGCATGCGTGCCACAGGTGGCAAGCGTAGCCATATCTGTGGGCACGCAAGTGTTGCCCTAGCTCAGCTCCAGTGCACATGTGCGCACTGGCCAGCAGATTTTTGGGCCTTCCAGGCCCACTGGAAGTTGGGGAATGGGCTGTTTCTGGCCTCCAGAGGGGTAAGGAAGGCTTTTTTTGCCCTCCCCAGGCTCCTAGAAAGACTCTGGAGCCTGGGGAGGGTGAAAAATGGGCCTACCAGGCCCACCGTGCCATCATATGCCTAAAGTGGGGGGGGACCACAGGGGGTCCCACATGCATGTGCGGGGAGGGACGCATTGAATTATGGGTGTGGGCCCATGTGCGTGTGATCCCCCCATGCTCCCCCCATTTTTTGGCACGCGATGGCAAAAAGGTTAGCCATCACTGCCCTACATCACTTCAGACAAATGATTATCCAACATCTTCTTAAAAACTTCCAGTGTTGGAGCATTCACAACTTCTGGAGGCAAGCTGTTCCACTGATTAATTGTTCTAACTGTCAGGAAATTTCTCCTTAGTTCTAAGTTGCTTCTCTCCTTGATTAGTTTCCACACGTTGCTTCTTGTTCTACCCTCAGGTGCTTTGAAGAATAGTTTGACTCCCTCTTCTTGGTGGCAACCCCTGAGATATGGGGACACTGCTATCATGTCTCCCCTAGTCCTTCTCTTCATTAAACTAGACATACCCAGTTCCTGCAACTGTTCTTCATATGTTTTAGCCTCCAGTCCCCTAATCATCCTTGTTGCCCTTCTCTCTATATGATCATAATTGTGAATATGAATGGTTAGAGGCTCGGATTAGGGTTCCTATTTCTCAAAGTAAAGGCCAGAGAGACTACTTAGCTAAACTTCATTCTTCTCCATACCTCCATTTTCCACGTATATTTAGCACAGGCACATTTTCTTTAGTATTCCTTGTTTTTCTCCTTAGCCTTTGCCTCAGTCCAAATGTGTGGAAAGTTGTCGTCCTGGATTTGTCAAGCGGAAGCGAGAAGAAGAGCCAATTTGCTGCTATGATTGTGTTCCTTGTCCAGAGGGGACTATCTCCACTCAGGAAGGTGGGTGACTCCAAAGAAGTTGGGAGGTTTGTGATTCATCCAGAGAACTTTCAAGAAAGTAAAAGTTAAATGGGAAAAAGAACCTCAATTGATTTTTTGTTTATTTTTAACCTGCACAATTTCTTTTCAAAATGGAAGAATAGCAAAATTCCAGCCCTGGAATTGGGATTGGAGAGTATGGCTAGCTTTACTACTGCCCGAGAAAATATCTCTTCTGCTTCTTAGCTTGGATATTTCTTTCCACATTTATGTTTCTATGAATAGAATCTGAGATCTTTGAAATGTGAGGAATTGTCTTAGAATTTAGAGCTTAGAATAATTTTATTGTCACTTTGAATGTATACTAATCGGCATACATTAAAATTAAATTCCGTTGCATACAGCTCTCAAAGGGTCACCAAATCCAATATACACTACATAAACATCACAAAATAAATACAAAATTATGCATGTACCCACTGAATAATAGGAAGCAAGCTTCCTATAATCTTCTCCGATGTCCTCACCATTCTCTTTATGGACTTTCTATTTGAGGCACAGCTGCCTCCAAACCAAATAGTGATGCAGTTTGTTAAAATGCTCTTGATTGTGCCTCTGTAAAAAGTGGCCAGGACAGAAGGAGAAAGGTGTGCAGGAAATGCAGATGCTGGTTTGCACGCTTCACTAAGGATGACATGTGGAGATACCAGTTCAGATTGTTAGTTATCTGCACCCCCAGATACTTAATACCGTTGGCCACATTTATAGCTTCAGCGTTGATACTGAGTGGAGTAAGACCATGCCAGCTCTTTCTAAAATCTACAGTGATCTCCTTTCTTTTATTAGCATTCAGATCTACCTCCTGGAAGAGTTATGGGTGCATCTCATTACAATCTGGTCCACTAGCCATTCAAGATTATTTACATATTTGAACTAGTTTTCTTTATCAAGCAACTAGATTTCAGAAGATTGGCATCTCTGTGTTCAGAATATTAAAAAGTGCCATTTGGCACAATTCAGTTTTTTTGCTTAGAAGTGTAACTGACTCATTATTTAGCTCTTTTAATATACATTCTGTGAAGGTTCTGCACATTACACAGGAAATCTTTCAAGCCCAAAGCTTCCCCCAATTTCATAGGGTACATTGAAATTTTGGAGATTTTAATAAAAGCATCTTGAAAAATGCTCCTCTGAATCAATTCTCATCCCAAAATGATATTTCATAAAGATGAAAGTATAGAATATTAAAGAAAGGTTTCTTTTGGGTTTTCTCAGATACAGAAAAATGTACCAAGTGTCCAGATGATAAATATCCAAATAAGGACCGAGTTCAATGTATCCCCAAAGTTATAACATTCCTGTCTTATGAGGAACCCCTGGGCATCATCCTGGTCTCTTTTGCACTACTCTTGTTCCTAACTGCACTGTTTATATTAATCATATTCTTTAAATACCGAGAGACACCCATTGTCAAAGCCAACAACCGAGACCTCTCCTACATCCTCCTGGCCTCTCTCCTGCTTTGCTTTTTGTCTCCTTTTCTCTTCATTGGTCAACCAAGGAAAATGACCTGCCTTTTCCAACAAACAGTTTTCAGCAACACCTTCTCAGTTGCCATTTCTTCTCTCTTGGCCAAAACAATTATGGTGGTGCTGGCTTTCCTTGCCACAAAACCGGGAAATCTAGTAAAAAGATGGTTGGGGAAGAGCTTGGCCAACTCCATCATCCTTTCTTGTTCTACTGTGCAAATTATCATCTGTTCCATCTGGATGGGAATTTCACCCCCATTCCCTGACTCTGACCTCCACTCTCAGCCTGGAGAGATCATCCTGCAATGCAACGAAGGAGTTGTTGTCATGTTCTACATTACTCTCAGCTACATGGGCTTCCTGGCTGCCATTTGCTTTGTGGTGGCTTTCCTGGCCAAGAATCTTCCTGGGGCCTTCAATGAAGCCAAGCTGATCACCTTCAGCATGCTGGTCTTCTGCAGTGTCTGGGTGACTTTTGTGCCCACCTATCTGAGCACCAAAGGAAAATTTATGGTGGCTGTGCAGGTCTTCTCCATCTTGTCTTCCAGTACTGGTCTGCTGGGCTGTATCTTCATCCCCAAGTGCTTCATTATCCTTCTGAGGTCAGATCTGAATACAAAGGAGCAGCTGGCAACCAGAAGAAATGCTGAAATGTGAAACACAGGAATGTCAACTCTCAACATGTTCCAATAATAAGCCATACCTAGAAAATGGTCCAAGCTGTTCTCCATGGATGACAAGGCTTCAAATCATGATGGCTTCCAGTCATCATAAAGGGTGACTGGAAGACAGGATTGTTAGGAAGGGAAGTTCCTGGAGTAGTGGGTGGATTTTAACAAGCTGGAAATACTATATAGAAGGATTGCATGTGGCAACCACCACACCCTTGTTTCTCAAAATGTTTTACCAAACCTGCTACGGCAAATGCAACTGATATGTTTCTTTTTATTTAGACAATAACTGTTTCTTGAGGGTAGTAACAGTATATGGGTGAAAAAGTAACTTGATGGTTACTAATTAGGAATATTTCTTACACCACATATTAAATATGCATGTGTACTGTTATCATTTCATCTCCTTTTCCTGAAATGTAGAAATATGAGTGCCTCATCTCGTCTGTTGGACTCCCTACCACTATTTTCTGGAGAAAAAATCCTTCAGTGTAGACTGAATAAATAATCTGCAGTGAGTCTGGATTATTGTTTTTTTTTGGGGGGGGGAGGGGGGGTGTCCTGTATTTTTTTCTACAGAAATTGGTGCCAGCAGTGAGATTCACAGTCTAAATCTTGGTGAACTCTGTATGATCACAGACATTCAGATTTGAGACCAGGTCTTGCTTACAAATGACAAGGATGGGATGTTAGTTTTCTCCAATTGTTTGGTGTGCCTGAGTTCATCGGAGGCCAAGGAAGAAGCATAATAAAGATGGCATGGGTTTGTATGTCTTCCTGTAATCTCACAATTGTTGGGTTTGTCTCACAACTGACAAACACAACTAAAGCAAGCTTGTTCTAGACCTTCAGAAGTCTGAATGCAAAACTTTATTGAGTACATCATATCGGCACTGATGAAGGCAAAACCAGTTCTATCTAATTCCCGCTCAAATCCACATAGTTACAAATTTGATTTCCTCCACCCCTATTAGGAAAGGTCATATTGTCCAATTGCGTGTCATTATTTTATTATGAGAAAGAGTCTCTGATCTTGGCAAACACCTGCTGATGTGTCCTTGACTCTCACAGCTCTTCTTCTTGAAGAGTGAGTGAAGGAGCCTGCATTCTATCTCACCCTTCCATCCCCACTAGTTCTTGGGAAAGTTGAGAAGCGATAATGGTTGCAATAACATAAGCACGCTTTGAACTTGACAACAATCCTTCTTCTACGTGTGTGTGTGTGTGTGTGTGTGTGTGTGTGTGTGTGTGTGTGTGTATGTGTGTGTGTTTTGGTATGTGTGTGTGTGCATAACCAGTATATTTTATTCACAACCAAATTGTCAGGGTTCCAAGGAACACTCCCAATGAAATAAAGCTCTGAGGCCTGAGGTTCCTTAAAGTTCCAATTTATTAGAGATGTCATGTTGGCACATCTGGAAAAACCCGAATCTGAAAGCTTCCAGGTTTTCCAGACCCAGCTGACAGTTCACAACCCTGCCCCACACCCACAAGTTCATCACATTGTCCAATCAACTCTTCACACTCAACTGGATACAATCTTCATGCAGTCTCCAGCATGCACAGGCAAAAGTCCTTGAATATGGAATGTTGTTATGACTAACTTTCTACTGCTCCAACAACAGCCCCCTCCCAACTTCCCCAGCTAAAATATGTGGCAGTTTAGAAACAAAAAGAAAATTGTCTTCCAAAACTGACACCAGAGTTATGCTGGAACATACATACATACATACATACATACATACATACATACATACATTCTTTTAGATAGATAGATAGATAGATAGATAGATAGATAGATAGATAGATAGATAGATGGATGGATGAATCCTATTGGTTAGAGAAGGCTCAGACCACCTCTTACAAGGGTGTGCGGAGGAATTTGTTCTCCATCTGTTTTACAGTTGCATTGATTTGCTCATACTTTGATGACAGGTCCAGTGGAGGCTCCTGGGGGGATCACTTGGTTTTCTAGGAACAGTTTGAACCTCTTGGGTCTCAGGAAATAGGCAGGATCCTTAGACTGGGAGCTTGACTCCCTGATGTTTCGATCTACAGTATGCACCTCCTGACTTTGAAGAAAGGTATAGGAAAGTCCAAATGCATTCCAAAAGTCACAAAAAAGTCAAAATTGGATGGTCACCTCATCGGTCAAAGGATCATGAACAAAAAGCAGGAGTCCTACTCAGAGCCAGAAAGCCCAAAAAAGACTGCAAGCAAATAATAATAATAATAAAATATAGTTACAGCAAATATTCATGACATGCCTTTTGTGCCAACTCAGAAAGTTCAAACTGCCCAAGGAGCTGCTGATTCGGTTCTACAGAGGAATTATTGAGTCTGTCATCTGCACCTCCATAACTGTCTGGTTTGGTTCTGCAACCCAACAAGAGAGACACAGACTTCAGAGGATAATTAGAACTGCAGAAAAAAACAGTGGCTACCAACCTGCCTTCCACTGAGGATCTGTATACTGCACAAGTCAAAAAGAGGGCTGTGAAAATATTTACAGACCCCTCACATCCTGGACATAAACTGCTTCAACTTCTACCTTCAAAATGACACTATAGAGCACTGCACACCAGAACAACTAGATACAAGGACATTTTTTTCCCAAATGCCATCACTCTGCTAAACAACTAATTCCCACAACATTTATCTACTAATTCCCACAACATTATATACTAAGACTGTGTTACTATTCTTCTTCTCATCCTTACTAGGAGCTATCTCTTCCCACTTATGGCTAGTTTCAAGTTGCTTGTATCTTTACAACTTATATTGTTTTTATTGTTTCCTAGTATGATTTGATTGCTTATTAATATCCTGTGACTATCACTAAGTGTTGTATCTTATGATTCTTGACAAATATATTTTATTTTTTCTTTACGTACACTGAGAGAAGTGGTTAATGCCTTATTCTATTGCACTAAAGCGAATACGTTTTGACAAGGGCACATATATGACCGAAAAGGGGAATTCTACCCCTGAGAGTAGAAGCTGAAGGTCATATAGTGGAAAAACTTTCTCACTTTCTCTGTTCCTCACTTCAGGATGGACCTGCCTATCCCCTCAGCTCTCCCCTGACACTCAACCCCCCCTCCCATTCTCCACTCAAAGACAAGCTGTACATATGAAGTGAAGTTCTTTTCCATCTTTTATCCAGGTAAGAAACATAAACTCAATAATAAATCACCCAGATAAACCAGGAACACAGGTCTCCCAACTGCTCCTCAAAGCACTCGGGTGTGTATGGAGAGGTGTCACACAAAGCCTGAGAGATGGGAATCTCAAATGGGGCCCATCCCACCAAGTACATCCATAAAAGCAGAGAAAGGGCCACTATGTATCCCTAAATGAGTTTCTGGGTGGGTCTGGCAAGAAATCAGGTCATACCATACACAATGCTGTGAGCACCACAACCATCTCAGCTGCAGACTTCATCCCCCATTCTTTATTTAATAAATTATGAAACTTCAAAATATAAAGAATTTAAGGGTTCCGGTCTGGCGCCGCGGTGGTACAGTCGGGGAAATAGCAGGCTCGAGCCCGCAAAAACCCCTACTGACAAACCACCAATCAATGGGTCTTCAGACCATCCCATCCTGAAGGGATGGGGGGAAGAAGAGGAGCACCTCGGAAGGCCAAGAGGAATAGGCAAATTCCTCGGAGGTCAGAGGGAATCCTCGGAGTTGGCGGTGAGGGTAGGCAGTCATGGAGGCTGCCACAAAGCTGCGGCAGACCGTGAAAAGATCGTGCAGGAGGGAAGAAGAAAGGACGATTTTTTTCAAAGCCGGGTGAGTGACACCAACCCAGGCAAGAAACAACGTAATAGCATATATTTTTATAAATAAGACCCCAAAATTTAAATAGCGGCTGTAGATCTTTGGGGATTGAAGATTTGGTAAAAAACAATAATTGGAAATAAAGACCCATGATAGATTTTGCTTTAGTAAAATTGACTTGGAAGAATTAGCTTTTAATGAATTAGAAAATTGGGTTTCTCTTTCAATTGGAATGGATTGGAAAAATGTTTCTTTGGGAGTTAACACCTTTAGAAAGTTAATGAAGAAAGGCAAACAGATGTTATATAATAGCTATGGAGACTGCAGTGACTAAGTGGGAATGTGGATTGTAGAGATTCCCCTTCTATTTGGAAAAGAAATATTTTGAATGGCTTTTTACTTTGGATTACTTTGAAATTAACTTTAGACTTATGGATTTTGGAGATTCCTATTCTGTCTTTGGGTGATTTTATGAAGAAAGAAGAAATACTCTGGATTTATTACAATCAAAACTAACTGGCTTAGCAATAAAAGGCATGGCGCAGGAACAAAAGAGAGGAAGTTGATGTATTATACATGGAACAGATGTTACAAAAGTATTAAAGTGACATACAGAGTTTTCAGTTTGGACATATGGATTTTTAAGTGGAACATTCACAGACAGATAGGGAAAGGAAGAAACAAAGCAGATAAAATTAAAATGTAATGTTTAAAAGCTTAAATATATAAATGATTTTTGGATAAAAACAGGAGGGCTCTTGGAATAATAAAGATGGAAAACAAGAGATGGTAAGTAAAATAGAGGATTGATGTATAGGTGGTTAAAAATAAAAATAATAAAAATAAGAGTATACACTAATATGAGACAACTTTAAGAAAATTTATTGTTTGATGTAATATGTTTTAATTTTAATTTGCAAACAAACTTCAGATTGGTGAATATGATTGATTAATGTATTATTGGATGAAACTATAAGATACACAGACTTTAGGAACAAATTGTGATTTAATTCAATGTATGCTGGAAATGATTAATACTATGAAACATGTTGAGAATTAATTTGGAAGAGTATGCTGGAAAACTGATATATAATAGATAAATATATTGCAAGGGAAAGTTAAAATAAGAGATGATGGGCACCAACAAAATAAGAGTTTGAGATTTGGAGGAGAATATGCTGGAAACCAGTCAAAATGGAAAATGCTGGAAATCAGCCAAATATAATATGCTGGAAATCAGCCAAATAGTAGTTGGAGGTATGGAGGAGATTATGCTGGAAATCAGCCAAAATACAATATGATGGAAATCAGCCAAACAACAGATGGAGGTATGGAGGAGAATATGGTGGAAATCAGCCTAAATAAAACATGCTGGATACCAGCTAAATAATAATAGGTGATATGGAGGAGGATATGGATCGTGAGATAAATCTGTGTAACATGAAATGTGTAATAGATGATAAGCATGAAAAAAATCAAAGGTAAATTGAAAAAGTTCAAGATTTTAAGATTTGATGAAATGGGCCTAGAGACTAAGAAATATGGATAGAATTTTGTTTTATAAACTGAAATAAAAATAGAGTTGTATTGAATCTGAAATTAAGATTTGTGGTGATAAAATTGTAAGGTAAATAATTAGATTAAGAGGTTAGAATATTGTTAAAATTTATATTTTGATATTGATGTTAAAAGATGTAATGAAGGCAATTTGGAGAAGAACCAGATATAATTTGGTTTAATACACGGATATAAAAATGAGTTAAGTTTATCTGGAAACTAAATCTGTGGTGATATAATAGAATTGTTTAGATTAAGATGCTAGAACTATGTTAAAAAATTTTTTTATGTTTTGATTATGTTTTGATTTCTACTTTTAAAAGATGTAATGGGAAATGTGGTCTTCCGGGTGCGCTTCAAGGTTTTGGTTACCACCTTTAGAGCACTCCATGGCTCAGGACCAGGGTACTTACGAGACCGCCTTCTGCCACCAGTAGCCTCTCACCGACCAGTTCGCTCCCATAGAGAGGGGCTCCTCAGGGTGCCGTCGGCCAAACAATGTCGACTGGCAGCCCCCAGGGGGAGAGCCTTCTCTGTGGGGGCACCTGCCATCTGGAACGAGCTCCCCCCGGAGATACGGAGGATCCAAGACTTACGCATCTTCCGCCGCGCCCTAAAAACGTTTTTATTCCAACAGGCTGGTCTGGCCAAACTCTCCCTTTTAAATTGGCTTTTAAATTGGGTTTTAAAATGTTTTTTAGATAAATTGGATGTTTTTTAATTTGTTTTTTGAGCCTAAATTATTTAATCTGTTTTTAATAGTTTTTTAACTTTTGTATATCTCTTTATTTTATTTTGGCTGTTCACCGCCCTGAGTCCTTCGGGAGTAGGGCAGTATACAAATATGATAAATAAATAAATAAATTGTGAATGGAGCTTGTTAAAAAAATGTAAGCGTTGTACCTATCTATGACCGGATCGAGACTTCGTTCTTGAAAGATATATTTTATGTTTATGTCTGAAAAAATAAAAAAAAATATTTATATATATAAAAAAATATAAAGGATTTCAGTGTCTTCCATGAATATTGAAGGACAACAGAGGGTCAAGGAAAATAAAACTAAAAATTTCTATCCCTTCTGTAAATTTCTCCCTATTTACTCAAGAATACAGTCTACAGGCTGCCCCTTTTCTGCTTCTTAGTCAGCTCTCATCCCAAAAATTATACTTCTAGAACAGATGGAAATGAAATGTCACTTCAGGTGCAAGGAATTTTAAAATCAGATCCAGATTAGGATTAATATCTGGAGAAAAGAAAATCACAAAGAAGATCTGCTGTTAATATTAGGCAGGGTTCAAGGGTGCAGATGATGTTAGAGGACACAAGAGTAAAGTGTCAAGAACCTAGATTGTCACCAAACTGCATAGCTCCAGGTAACCTTCTCTAGCATTCTCTGGAGACCATATGACACAATGGCGGACAACAGAAATCAATTCCATGGGTATTGAAGCATCTTCGTCCAGCATCACTTTCTGGACATGTCCTGACAGGAAGGATAACAGCCATTGTGGAAGAGTGTCTCCAGGGGTGTATCTGCAACATTTCACAAAAAAATCCTTTTCTCCAGCTGCCCCTCAGTACATGGAGTCCTGGAAGAGGACAAATCATCACTCACAGTAATTATCACAATCCCAGACCTGGAGACGCCTACTGCTACTTTTCCAGTGTCTGCCTTTGATGTAACATCAGACTGAAGCAACGTGGAATGGATCTTGCATCAGAGAAAGATATAAGCCTCTACTCATGCTGAATGGTTTGCACAAGATTTAGGACATAGGCAGGGGCTGTGCTTCTGAGTGTACCTTCCTCTCTTTTCCACATGAAGCTCAGTTTGTTTCTGTTTGAATAAGGAAAGCTCCTGGATATCCCATTTTCTGAGAGTACTTTGAAATCATCTAACTCTTCTTTAGAAACAGGTGATTGATTCAGCTCCATGAATGGACCTCCTGCTTCTGCTTTCAATGCTACTGGTGTCCCAGCCAGTATCTGGGAAGTTTGTAATGAAGTGCCCGCTGAATATGGTGCATCTGGATAGAAAAAGACTATGGAGCTACTACAGGCCAGGAGACCACCTCATCGGTATAGTCACCAGTGCAGCTACACTAGATCAGAAAATATTGTTTTTCAATCAGCTTCCTCATAGTCAGTCTCGCTTGTAAGTTATTCAGCGTGATGAAATTGTATTCCTTCCATGTGCGGTTCTAACACTCTCATTCTTTTCTCCTTGTTCTGCTTACTCCTGTATTTCAGGAACTGATTAATTTTGTTGATTGATCGGATTTCCGTGGGTTTCCCCTTCTGTTTTATTTAGTGGAAGAGACACAAATACAGAGATGGAGCAGAAAAAAAAACACCTGAAAGAAATCCACATTATTTTCCTCTCTATGTCCAATCTAGAATTTATGACTTGAATAATGACTTTTGTTTAAAGTAGTGATTGTTGTAGTTACCCCTGACCAGCTTATTTCCATATTTTTATAACTGTTCCTTCCTATTCTTATAGGAATAATGAATGACTTGTTTTTAGAACAGCTTTTCTGGGTCACTTATGAAATATCCTCTTCCTTTTGTGATGGCTGTACCTTAAAAAAAAGGAATTATTTTGCAGAGTGGATACTGTGCTGATGAAAATTACTGCTGCTATAAATAATAGACTATTTCTTATCTCCTTCCTATTTTCTGAACATTTACAAATATTAAATGTTGATGGGTGACTATCATTTGCCTCTTGTTTTTGATCAGTATTGGCTTCAGACTCAATAGCCTTGTGTTGATAAAGATAATGAAATTGGGAAAGAAATGTATTTTATTATTGCTGTTGATGAAACTTGTATTAACCAAAGCATTTTTTACACTAGTGTACCTTATTATCACAAAGGAATAGAACGCTTTATTTTCACCATTCAAGAGAGCAACAAGAATATCCAGCTTTTGTGCAATCTCACACTTGGCTACAATATCCATGACAACTATTTGAAAACTCTTGGCACTTCAGAAGTTTTGCTGGACATGCTCTCTACTGGAGAAGTCAATGTTCCCAACTACAGCTGTGGAAGGAAGGACAACATTTTGGCTCTTCTTGATGCAGCTGACAGAGAGATTTCCATCCAGATGTCAACATTAGTAGGCCCCTACAAAGTCCCACAGGTTTGTGTGCATGTTTCTCTATATAGTCAAGTGAGTGGAGTGATAGTGGGTGCAGGATAGTTCCATCCATATCTTCTCTATGGAATTCAAGAGCTGCTTTTCACTATGTCTATTGTAGGTGTCATGGCTGAGAATTGGGATACAAGTTAGAATGAGAGCACATATTAAAACAGTCATATCCTCTCATGATAGCATGTCTATTTCTTTGGGGGCTTCTGATGCATACATGTGAAGGTGAGGAGAGGCTCTGCGTCCAATCAAATGGTCTTCTGTATAATAGGATAGTGCAACACTGATAGAAAGCTCATAATTTGTATATGATAGCATTTAGACTTATATACTGCTTCACAGATCTTTACAGCCCTCTCTAAGTGGTTTACAGAGTCAGCATTTGCCCCCCACAATCTGGGTCCTCATTTTCCTGATCTCAGAAGGATGGAAGGCTGAGCCAACCTTGAGTCGGTGAGACTCGAACTGACAAACTGCAGGCAACTGGAAGTCAGCAGAAGTAGCCTGCAGTACTGCATTTTAACCACTATGCCATTGTGGTGCTTCTATTTTTATATAACGTCTTCTTAATATTCTGCATTTAATATTTTAAACAATGGCCAATAAACAAATTATTCTAAGAAGTTTATCAAAATGAAGTTGCATTTATTAAAAACTCATATTTTGAACTTGACCAAATATAACACACCCTTCTTCATTGCTTTTCCAGATTAGTGATAAAATTACTTCAGAGATCCTGAGTGATAAAAATAAATTCCCCTTTTTCCACCAGATGCTCCCCAAAGAAGGGGTTCAGTATTCAGCAATTGTCCAAGTGCTTCTTCATTTCAGATGGACCTTGATTGGTCTCCTTGCTCCAGACACAGAGGAGGGAGAGAATTTCCTGAGGACATTTCCTCCTTTGCTTGTCAGGAATGGAATTTGTGTCATTATATCACAACGATTCTCAATGACTGGATTTAAAACACCCTTCAGGGATTCCAGCTTTTCTCAGTGGAAACAAGTCAATGTCTTTGTTCACTTCATTGAACATATTATCGTTTCAAGCACATTTTATATTTTTCAACTAACACTTGACACTTTGTCAGGACCCATTAGAGGGAAAGTCTGGATCACCACAACTGTGGGAAAATATATAATTTTTCATCGTGGACGTCACAAATACATGCATAGTATTTGGAGCTTTGCATTTATACAAAAAACAAGCCCAAAATATGATGCTTTTGAAAACTATGCCTATATTGACCACCAATATAAAAAGAAGAATTTTCAGTGTTCTTTTTCGAAGCATGTTCTTTCTGTCAAAGGCCAGAAAAGATGCACCCAAAAATCTCCAGTGGAGACACAAGTGAAATTTAACGTGAAGCAGGTTGCAAATAGTGACTCTGTTTACCTTATCTATATGACTCTGGCCCACGTCTTGAAGGCTGCGTATTCATCCAGATCCTGGAGAAGAAAGAAGAAAACCCAAGGGACATTGGGGCCTCCAAGACTGCAACCATGGCAGGTATGTGGTCCCAACAAAGGATCCAACAAACTAAGTTCCTTTGGAGAAGGAATCCATTAGAGAAAGTGGGAAATCTTATCAACATCCTTGTGCTACAAAAGGCCAACAGATTTGGTCAATCTAGAACAGAATAGAACAGAACAGAATCTTGGAGGTCTTCTAGTCCAGCTCCCTGCTCAAGCAGGACACCTTATACCATTTCAGATAAGTCACTGTCCAGTCTCTTCTTAAAAATCTCCAGTGATGGAGCGCCCATCATTTCTGAAGGCAAGCTGTTCCACTGGTTAATTTTCCTCACTGTTAGGAAGTTTCCCCTTAATTCCAGGCTGTGTCTCTTTGGTTTCCAACCATTGTTTCTTGTCTTGCCCTCTGATGCTTTGTAAAATAATTTCACCCTGTGTTCTTTGTGGCAGCTCCTCAAGTACTGGAATACTGCAATCATGTCACCCCTAATTCTTCTTTTCTCTAGGCTAGCCAAACCCAAATCCTACAACCGTTCTTCATAGGTTTTAGTCTCCAGGCCTTTGATCATCTTAGTTGCTCTTCTCTGAGCTTTTTCCAATGTCTCAATATCTTTTTTTATAGTTTGGTGACCAGAATAGGTTGCAGTATTTCAGATGTAGTCTTATCATCCTTAGTAAACCGTGCAAACCATCATTTGCATTTCCTGCATTGGATGAAGACAGCACATCTTTCTCCTTCTGTCCTAGCCACTTTTTACAGAGGCACGATTGAGAGGGTTTTAACAAACGGCATCACTATTTGGTTTGGTGGCACTTGTGCCTCAGATAGAAAGTCCATTCAGAGAGTGGTGAGGAGAGTGGAGAAGATTATAGGAAGCTCACTTCCTCTCATTCAGGATACTGCTTGTAAGCACTATGTGCTTAGAAGCATTGTTAGAGACCTCACACACCCACTTTATGTTCTGTTTCTGTTGCTTCACTCTGGGAGGAGGTTTTGAAGTAACATTAACAGTAACAGAGTTGGAAGAGACCTTGGAGATCATCTAGTCCAAACCCCTGCTCATGCAAGAGACCTGTATTAGGTAATCGAACCGCTGAACTGCCAACCTTTCTAATTGACAAGCTCAGTGTCTTAGCCACTGAACCACCTAGTCAGGCTAAGTATTTCTAGCAGGACTACCAGATTCTGTAACAGCTTTTTTTGCTATGAAATCCATCTAGTAAACTTGCAAGATTCATTTTTCTCTCCATTTACATGTACACATCTGAACTAGACTGAGTTGTTCCTCTGTTTCCTATAATATATGTGGGTATATGCATAATTTTTTATTTATTTATTTATGTCATGTTTATGTAGACTCTGGAATAACAGTCTTTAACTTTCAACATAACATATTTCAGTTATTGAAAGAGTGTTGTATCCTTCCTTCTCAATTAAGGCACTGTGTTAGTTGGAAAAGGTGCTTCCAGACTCCTGATTTTCAGATCCTGTAGATCAACATCGCTCTTCTCCTTCTGGTCTTTCCTCAAGGCTAAGAGCAGCTCCTTTGGTCTCTTATTGGATTTCATTGCCTTTCCAAGTTGATCCAGGTTTCGTGAAATGTCTTCTCCAAGCATTGTGCCTGCAAGGGGAGCTGAGACTTGAGTTGGGATCTTCCCAGATCAGAACATTCACCTCCTGAGATTCTTATGGGTGCATTTGCCGTCATCCTTTTTTTTTTTTTTTTATTTGATTTATATGCCGCCCTTCTCCGGAGACTCAGGGTGGCTTACAGTGCGTTAAGCAATAGCCTTCATACTTTTGTATATTTATACAAAGTCAGCTTATTGCCCCCACAAACTGGGTCCTCAATTTACCTACCTTAGAAAGGATGGAAGGCTGAGTCAACCTTGAGCCTGGTGAGATTCGAACTTACAGTAATTGCAGACAGCTGGTGTTAATCACAATGCTATCAGTCTGCTGAGTCACCAGGCCCTTCCATGAACATCTCAATGCCGACTCACATTTAGTTCACAATCATCTAGTATTTTTATATTTTCACAAATATTCTTATCAAGTTTGGTTTTCCTTTTTTAGTGCATCATTGAAGTTCTTGTACAAAATATTATAGTCCTTGTTACTATTTATGTATATGTTTTTTTTTCCTTTTTATGCACATTTTTGTGTTGTTTTGTCTATTACTTTTTCTTCTTTTCTTTTTTGGAGTTTATATTTTAACGTTTCAAATAGAATAGAATAAAATTTAAAGGGGTAACATCAGGGGTGAAATCCAGCAGGTTCTGACAGGTTCTGGAGAACCGGCAGCGGAAATTTTGAGTAGTTTGGAGAATCAGCAAATACCACCTCTGGCTAGCCCCAGAGTGGGGTGGGAATGGAGATTTTGCGATATCCTTCCCCCAGGAGTGGGGAGGGAATGAGGATTTTGCAATATCTTTCCCCTGCCCACCAAGCCATGTCCACAGAACCTGTATTAAAAAAAATGGATTTCACCACTGGGTAACATGCAAGTACCATGTAGGTAAGAAACAAAGTTTTCTGCTTCTAAAATTCCTGATGTGTTTCCATTCTAGTTCCATCCCTTTCTGGAGAAGAATGAGTTCTACAACCTTTCCCATTGGAAACTCTACCTGGACCAAAATGGAGAAGTAACTGCAGACATGGACATTGAGTTCCAGGTGTTTTTGCACAAGGGGAATTTGATGAAAAGGAAAATGGGAAGTGTTGAAAGTCAGAAACTTGTTATCAACCAAAGAACTCTGTTGTGGCTAAAGTTGATCAAAAAGGTATGCGAAATATTGCTGTGTTTTCTCTTTTTTCCTAAAGATTGTGACCCATTTCAAGTGGGTTAACTTTACTCATCATGATGAACTCACCTTCACTGAGAGTTTAATGTATCCACGAGAAAACTTACTGTTTTCTTAGACTGCTGTTGTTGTTTTTTTGAGGGGGGGGGCACTTCAGTACTATTCACAAAGATGTCATTCATCTGCTAAGATATAGAATAGAAGAACAGAGTTGGAAGGGACCTTGGAGGTCTTCTAGTCCAACCCCCTGCTTAGGCAGGATACCCTACACCACTATGGAACCCTGTTTTAAACTGATTCAACCATAACCAATACAGCATGATTATCCATTAGGATACAGACCGAGGTTCTTTTGTATTTCTTCTATAATTTAGTATCTCCATCAAACTGGTGAGAAACCTTCACGTGCTGGCATTTGTGGTGCTGAAACCTCAGTTTATTTCTTTCTCAGTGTCTTCATTAAAGTTTGGATTGAATTGGATGAATAGAATACAGATATAGAATTGGAAAGGACCTTGGAGGACTTCTAATCCAAACCCCTGCTCAGCCAGGAAACCCTGCACCATTTCAGACAAAGGATTGCCCAATCTCTTCTTAAAAACTTCCAGTGTTGGAGCATTCATGACTTCTGGAGACAAGTTGTTCCACTGGTTAATTGTTCTAAATGTCAGGAAGTTTCCCCTTAGTTCTAGGTTGCTTCTCTCCTTGATGAGTTTCCATCCATTGCTTCTTGTCCTACCCTCAGGTGCTTTGGAGAATAGCTTGACTCCCTCTTCTTTGTGGCAACCCCTGAGATATTGGAAGACTGCTATCATGTCTCCCCTAGTCCTTCTTTTCATCAAATTAGACGTACCCAATTCCAGCAATTGTCCTTTATGTGTTTTAGCGTCCAGGCGCCTAATCGTCTTTGCTGCCCTTCTCTCTATATGATCATAATTGTGAATATGATCATAAATGGTTAGAGGCTCGGATTAGGGTTCCTATTTCTCAAAGTGAAGGCCAGAGAGACTACTTAGCTAAACTTCATTCTCCTCCATACCTCCATTTTCCACGTCTATTTAGCACAGGCACATTTTCTTTAGCATTCCTTGTTTTTCTCCTTAGCCTTTGCCTCAGTCCAAATGTGTGGAAAGTTGTCGTCCTGGATTTGTCAAGCGGAAGCGAGAAGGAGAGCCTGCTTGCTGCTATGACTGTATTCCTTGTCCAGAGGGGACCATCTCCACTCAGGAAGGTGGGTGACTCCAAAGACGTTGGGAGGCTTGTGATTCATCCAGAGCACTTTCATGAAAGTGAAACCTCAATTGATTTTTTGTTTATTTTTAACCTGCACAATTTCTTTTCAAAATGGAGGAATAGCAAAAAAACCTTAATAGGGATTAGAGAGTATGGCCAGCTTTACTACTGCCAGAGAAAATATCTCTTCTGCTTCTTAGCTTGGATATTTCTTTCCACATTTATGTTTCTATGAATAGAATCTGAGATCTTTGAAATGTGAGGTATTGTCTTAGAAGTTACAACTTAGAATAATTTTATTGTCACTTTGAATGTACACTAATCGGCATACATTAAAATTAAATTCCGTTGCATACAGCTCTCAAAGGGTCACCAAATCCAATATACACTACATAAACATCACAAAATAAATACAAAATTATTCATGTACCCACTGAATAACAGGAAGCAAGCTTCCTATAATCTTCTCCGCTGTCCTCACCACTCTCTTTATGGACTTTCTATTTGAGGCACAGCTGCCTCCAAACCAAATAGTGATGCAGTTTGTTAAAATGCTCTCGATTGTGCCTCTGTAAAAAGTGGCCGGGACAGAAGGAGAAAGGTGTGCAGAAAATGCAGATGCTGGTTTGCACACTTCACTAAGGATGACATGTGGAGATACCAGTTTAGATTGTTAGTTATCTGCACCCCCAGATACTTAATACCGTTGGCCACATTTATAGCTTCAGCCTTGATACTGAGTGGAGTAAGACCATGCCAGCTCTTTCTAAAATCTACAATGATCTCCTTTCTTTTATTAGCATCCAGATCTACCTCCTGGAAGAGTTATGGGTGCACCTCATTACAATCTGGTCCACTAGCCATTCAAGATTATTTACATATTTGAACTAGTTTTCTTTTTTTTTTTATTGAAAAAGTTTTCAATTACAAATTTTTTTCCCCTTTCCCCCCCTCCTCCCTAACCCCCCCCACCCCATCCCCCCTGTGACTTCTTCAAAATAAAAAACCTAATACATAACAGATTATATAATATTTTAACATCCCCTTACTCCCTCCTCCAAATACTGACCCTTACTTCTAGTAATATTATTATTATTACTTCCCCCTCTTACCATACACATCAAAATAACATTCCATTATAACACTATATAATAACTTCTGATTTAACACAGTAATATTATTATAACTCCCAATTTATTGATAATCTGCCCTTTTTTCTCCTCCCCCTTACTTATGTCTGTGTATTAATATATAAAAACAACCTTCCACTTTAGAACTATATAACAAATCCTACTTTAACATTTAATCTTTTGTGTATATTAACATGACATTTCAAAGCAGCCTTCCCCATGAATTCTAGTTTTACATTTATTCTACTCTATCCATTTCCTCCACTCCCATAAATATATCTCTTAAGCATCCCTTTTCTTAATCTATACAATCAATACACTAGCCTGTCACCACCCACTTTCCTACAAAATTACCATACACAACAATTCTTAATATCTTTATTCTTCTGCCCATCCTACTAAAAAGTATTCCCTTATATAAACAAAATCAATGACTTTAAACTTATAATCCATATAATATCTTCTTTGATGTCTTTCCACTGGATTGCTGACTCCATCATCCGGATTAGGGTAACATAACATCCCAGTTGCAACAGAATATTCAAAGTCCTCAATTATCATCTGCCCCCATCAATAATGAATATCTTCGTGTATATATATATAAAAACAACCACCCGAGTGACTTTATAATTGTAATCCATATAATATATGTAGTAGTGGCTTTCTTCAGGATTAATAATTCCCATCATCATAATGGGGTAACAGCCAGATCTCCTGCATGCCCCAGCATGACTCTCTTGCCTTATAGCTCAGCATAGATATAATATGTTAATCAATGAAAAAAAACCCAAAAATAGATAATTCCAATCCAACAATTTAAGGCCCTTTTCACATCCCAAAATTACAGCATTGCAGAGGTCTGTCACTCTCCTCAGGATGATATTAACCACTACTTCGCCTCAACCATCTTTTCATATATTCAGTCATGTATTTTTTAAAAATAACTGGCTTCTCTGTTGCTTAATTTAGAAATTTTTATTTTTGTGAGACCTGTTTCTCTTTTTCCTTTCTTTTTGTGGGTTTGATCTCCATCCTAATTTCCTTTCTGCAAGTTGTGTATCAATTGATCGGTTTTCATTCTGATTTATAACTTGATCTTGTTGGTTTTGCTTTTGTGAGTCATATTTCTTTTGTGTAAGTTGTGTATCAATTAGTTGATTTCCATGGTTGCCTGTAACTTGGTGAGTCATCACGTTGGAATCCGATGCCACTTCTCTCTTATTTATAAATAATCCAGCTGAGGTGTCTGGAGAATCCAAAGGCAATTCATCTACAAAGGCCTCTGTAACTCGATATTTTTCCTTTATTTCTAACTCCTTCTGCTTATCTTGTGTTGTGCATAAAGATGTTAAGTTCATTTTTAAAAAATTTTGATAGAATTCTTCCGCTTTTTCAACAGTATTTAATTGATATCTTTCTCCTTGATATCTCAATATTATACCAACTGGAGCATTCCATCTGAATAAGATATTTCTTTTTTTAAGCTCGGCCACCAGAAAACCAAATTTCTTTCTTTCCAATAACATCTTAGGCGGTAGTTCTTTATATATCCAAATCTTTCTTCCAAACAATTGCAAAGTAGACTTAAAAGATTTCTGCACAATATTATTTCTTATTTCCTTATCTGTAAAATAAATCACCACATCTCTAGGCAATTGCCTTTGCTTTGCAATCCAGGAGTTTATTCTATAAACTCTATCGATCCTGCAGAATACCTCCTCAGGTTGAACCTTTAAAATCCCAGCCAGAACTTCAGAAGATATTTTCCTTAAGTCATCTCTGTTATTTTCCTGTAATCCTCTCAGTCTAATCGCATATTCAGTAAAATTATATTGCATCATTAAAACTTCCTTTTCAATACGTTGTTGTATATTTTCTACATTACAAATCTTTGGATCAGCTTCCATTTTAGGTTTTTCTTCTAAACTATTGTCTTGCATGTTTATCAAATCATTTTCAATTTTCTCTATTTTATTTTCCAAATTGTCCTCAGTTTCCTCCATTTTAGACTCTAATAGATTAATATTTGTATCCAACTTGATCAAAAGTTCTGAGAAACCATTGGCCATTTTTATGATCTTTTGTTGCAAAATATCAAAATTAATTGCACCAATTCTTTAGTTTCCTGCTTAAATTTCTCAAAGTTCTGATTCATAATCTCATCCCTTCTTACAATCTCCTCCAGAAGAAACTCAATCATATTAAAATCAGCTTTCTGAGACTGTAAGTTAAGAACTTGTTCATATAGTTTGTGGATGGGGGAATCCCCCCCCCTACTTGTTTGTCCGGCTTTGTAAGCCTAAACGCCATATTTCCACACAGGCAAACTTTTTTAGAAAAGAAAAAAAAAGCAAAGCTTCTTTCCAAACGGGATCAATATCAAATCAAATCTCCAGGAAGGAGAAAACACAAAAGTGGAGCTTTTTCTTCAATTGTAGCCAGGAGCATTTATTCCGCTACTTTGTGGCTTAATAAGAAACAGAAGGACTTTCCCTTTTCAGCTTCCCTGCTCAAATTTCGGCAGTCGCCATTTTAAAAGTCCTTTTTTACTTTATTCAATATCCTTTGCTAAATAAGTATAAATACTTGCAATTTAGGGTCACAGGTCCAGATCCAGATCTCTTCCTCTTTGCTTAATCTGTTAGTTATCTTGAAAAGCTTGTTTTCGTAGCCTTGCTCTGCATTTTGCAGAGGTCTCCCAACGCCCGGAGCAAACGGCGAGTGATATAGGGAGCCTCATCCGCTTGCCCCCAAGAGTAAAAAAAAACCTCTGGGGGCTATGCGGAGAGCTCTACCTACACTCACCTGCTCTCCCTCACATTTCCTCCTGGAAATGGAGTTTTTCGAGCCACCTTTCCGTTGTAAAGGCGGCTCTTTACAGGCGATGGGGCTGGCGGTCCCAAGGGACCGTCTGGCGGCTACAAAAAGCAAACCGGAAGTCCAAGAATTATTTGAACTAGTTTTCTTTACCAAGCAACTAGATTTCAGAAGATTGGCATCTCTGTGTTCAGAATATTAAAAAGTGCCATTTGGCACAACTCAGTTTTTTTGCTTAGAAGTGTAACTGACTCATTATTTAGCTCTTTTAATGTACATTCTGTGAAGGTTCTGCACATTACACAGGAAATCTTTCAAGCCCAAAGCTTCCCCCAATTTCATAGGGTACATTGAAATTTTGGAGATTTTAATAAAAGCATCTTGAAAAATGCTCCTCTGAATCAATTCTCATCCCAAAAAGATATTTCATAAAGATGAAAGTATAGAATATTAAAGAAAGGTTTCTTTTGGGTTTTCTCAGATACAGAAAAATGTACCAAGTGTCCAGATCATAAATATCCAAATAAGGACCGAGTTCAATGTATCCCCAAAGTTATAACATTCCTGTCTTATGAGGAACCCCTGGGCATCATCCTGGTCTCTTTTGCACTACTCTTGTTCCTAACTGCACTGTTTATATTAATCATATTCTTTAAATACCGAGAGACACCCATTGTCAAAGCCAACAACCGAGACCTCTCCTATATCCTCCTGGTCTCCCTCCTGCTTTGCTTTTTGTCTCCTTTTCTCTTCATTGGTCAACCAAGGAAAATGACCTGTCTTTTCCAACAAACGGTTTTCAGCAACACCTTCTCAGTTGCCATTTCTTCTCTCTTGGCCAAAACAATTATGGTGGTGCTGGCTTTCCTTGCCACAAAACCGGGAAATCGAGTAAAAAGATGGTTGGGGCGGACCTTGGCCAACTCCATCATCCTTTCTTGTTCTACTGTGCAAATTATCATCTGCTCCATCTGGATGGGAATTTCACCCCCATTCCCTGACTCTGACCTCCACTCTCAGCCTGGAGAGATCATCCTGCAATGCAACGAAGGAGTTGTTGTCATGTTCTACATTACTCTCAGCTACATGGGCTTCCTGGCTGCCATTTGCTTTGTGGTGGCTTTCCTGGCCAAGAATCTTCCTGGGGCCTTCAATGAAGCCAAGCTGATCACCTTCAGCATGCTGGTCTTCTGCAGTGTCTGGGTGACTTTTGTGCCCACCTATCTGAGCACCAAAGGAAAATTTATGGTGGCTGTGCAGGTCTTCTCCATCTTGTCTTCCAGTACTGGTCTGCTGGGCTGTATCTTCATCCCCAAGTGCTTCATTATCCTTCTGAGGTCAGATCTGAATACAAAGGAGCAGCTGGCAACCAGAAGAAATGCTGAAATGTGAAACACAGGAATGTCAACTCTCAACATGTTCCAATAATAAGCCATACCTAGAAAATGGTCCAAGGTGTTCTCCATGGATAACAAGGCTTCAAATCATGATGGCTTCCAGTCATCATAAAGGGTGACTGGAAGACAGGATTGTTAGGAAGGGAAGTTCTTGGAGTAGTGGGTGGATTTTAACAAGCTGGAAATACTGTATAGAAGGATTGCATGTGGCAACCACTACAACCTTGTTTCTCAAAATGTTTTACCAAACCTGCTATGGCAAATGCAACTGATACGTTTCTTTTTATTTAGACAATAACTGTTTCTTGAGGGTAGTAACACTATATGGGTGGGAAAGTAACTTGATGGTTACTAATTAGGAATATTTCTTACACCACATATTAAATATGCATGTGTACTGTTATCATTTCATCTCCTTTTCCTGAAATGTAGAAATATGAGTGCCTCATCTCGTCTGTTGGACTCCCTACCACTATTTTCTGGAGAAAAAATCCTTCAGTGTAGACTGAATAAATAATCTGCAGTGAGTCTGGATTATTGTTTTTTTTTTGGGGGGGGGGGCTGTATTTTTTTCTACAGAAATTGGTGCCAGCAGTGAGATTCACAGTCTAAATCTTGGTGAACTCTGTATGATCACAGACATTCAGATTTGAGACCAGGTCTTGCTTACAAATGACAAGGATGGGATGTTAGTTTTCTCCAATTGTTTGGTGTGCCTGAGTTCATCGGAGGCCAAGGAAGAAGCATAATAAAGATGGCATGGGTTTGTATGTCTTCCTGTAATCTCACAATTGTTGGGTTTGTCTCACAACTGACAAACACAACTAAAGCAAGCTTGTTCTAGACCTTCAGAAGTCTGAATGCAAAACTTTATTGAGTACATCATATCGGCACTGATGAAGGCAAAACCAGTTCTATCTAATTCCCGCTCAAATCCACATAGTTACAAATTTGATTTCCTCCACCCCTATTAGGACAGGTCATATTGTCCAATTGCATGTCATTATTTTATTATGAGAAAGAGTCTCTGGTCTTGGCAAACACCTGCTGATGTGTCCTTGACTCTCATAGCTCTTCTTCTTGAAGAGTGAATGAAGGAGCCTGCATTCTATCTCACCCTTCCATCCCCACTAGTTCTTGGGAAAGTTGAGAAGCGATAATGGTTGCAATAGCATAAGCACACTTTGAACTTGACAACAATTCTTCTTCTACATATGTGTGTGTGTGTGTGTGTGTGTGTGTGTGTGTTCCAAGGGACACCCCCAATGAAATAAAGCTCTGAGGCCTGAGGTTCCTCAAAGTTCCAATTTATTAGAGATGTCATGTTGGCACATCTGGAAAAACCCGAATCTGAAAGCTTCCAGGTTTTCCAGACCCAGCTGACAGTTCACAACCCTGCCCCACACCCACAAGTTCATCACATTGTCCAATCAACTCTTCACACTCAACTGGATACAATCTTCATGCAGTCTCCAGCATGCACAGGCAAAAGTCCTTGAATATGGAATGTTGTTATGACTAACTTTCTACTGCTCCAACAACAGCCCCCTCCCAACTTCCCCAGCTAAAATATGTGGCAGTTTAGAAACAAAAAGAAAATTGTCTTCCAAAACTGACACCAGAGTTATGCTGGAACATACATACATACATACATACATACATACATACATACATACATTCTTTTAGATAGATAGATAGATAGATAGATAGATAGATAGATAGATAGATGGATGGATGGATGAATCCTATTGGTTAGAGAAGGCTCAGACCACCTCTTACAAGGGTGTGCGGAGGAATTTGTTCTCCATCTGTTTTACAGTTGCATTGATTTGCTCATACTTTGATGACAGGTCCAGTGGAGGCTCCTGGGGGGATCACTTGGTTTTCTAGGAACAGTTTGAACCTCTTGGGTCTCAGGAAATAGGCAGGATCCTTAGACTGGGAGCTTGACTCCCTGATGTTTCGATCTACAGTATGCACCTCCTGACTTTGCAGGAAGGTATAGGAAAGTCCAAATGCATTCCAAAAGTCACAAAAAAGTCAAAATTGGATGGTCACCTCATCGGTCAAAGGATCATGAACAAAAAGCAGGAGTCCTACTCAGAGCCAGAAAGCCCAAAAAAGACTGCAAGCAAATAATAATAATAATAAAATATAGTTACAGCAAATATTCATGACATGCCTTTTGTGCCAACTCAGAAAGTTCAAACTGCCCAAGGAGCTGCTGATTCGGTTCTACAGAGGAATTATTGAGTCTGTCATCTGCACCTCCATAACTGTCTGGTTTGGTTCTGCAACCCAACAAGAGAGACACAGACTTCAGAGGATAATTAGAACTGCAGAAAAAAACAGTGGCTACCAACCTGCCTTCCACTGAGGATCTGTATACTGCACAAGTCAAAAAGAGGGCTGTGAAAATATTTACAGACCCCTCACATCCTGGACATAAACTGCTTCAACTTCTACCTTCAAAATGACACTATAGAGCACTGCACACCAGAACAACTAGATACAAGGACATTTTTTTCCCAAATGCCATCACTCTGCTAAACAACTAATTCCCACAATACTTATCTACTAATTCACACAACATTATCTACTAAGACTGTGTTACTATTCTTCTTCTCATCCTTACTAGGAGCTATCTCTTCCCACTTATGGCTAGATTCAAGTTGCTTGTATCTTTACAACTTATATTGTTTTTATTGTTTCCTAGTATGAATTGATTGCTTATTAATATCCTGTGACTATCACTAAGTGTTGTATCTTATGATTCTTGACAAATATATTTTATTTTTTCTTTACGTACACTGAGAGAAGTGGTTAATGCCTTATTCTATTGCACTAAAGCGAATACGTTTTGACAAGGGCACATATATGACCGAAAAGGGGAATTCTACCCCTGAGAGTAGAAGCTGAAGGTCATATAGTGGAAAAACTTTCTCACTTTCTCTGTTCCTCACTTCAGGATGGACCTGCCTATCCCCTCAGCTCTCCCCTGACACTCAACCCCCCCTCCCATTCTCCACTCAAAGACAAGCTGTACATATGAAGTGAAGTTCTTTTCCATCTTTTATCCAGGTAAGAAACATAAACTCAATAATAAATCACCCAGATAAACCAGGAACACAGGTCTCCCAACTGCTCCTCAAAGCACTCGGGTGTGTATGGAGAGGTGTCACACAAAGCCTGAGAGATGGGAATCTCAAATGGGGCCCATCCCACCAAGTACATCCATAAAAGCAGAGAAAGGGCCACTATGTATCCCTAAATGAGTTTCTGGGTGGGTCTGGCAAGAAATCAGGTCATACCATACACAATGCTGTGAGCACCACAACCATCTCAGCTGCAGACTTCATCCCCCATTCTTTATTTAATAAATTATGAAACTTCAAAATATAAAAAATTTAAGAGTTCCGGTCTGGCGCCGCGGTGCTACAGTCGGGGAAATAGCAGGCTCGAGCCCGCAAAAACCCCTACTGACAAACCACCAATCAATGGGTCTTCAGACCATCCCATCCTGAAGGGATGGGGGGAAGAAGAGGAGCACCTCGGAAGGCCAAGAGGAATAGGCAAATTCCTCGGAGGTCAGAGGGAATCCTCGGAGTTGGCGGTGAGGGTAGGCAGTCATGGAGGCTGCCACAAAGCTGCGGCAGACCGTGAAAAGATCGTGCAGGAGGGAAGAAGAAAGGACGATTTTTTTCAAAGCCGGGTGAGTGACACCAACCCAGGCAAGAAACAACGTAATAGCATATATTTTTATAAATAAGACCCCAAAATTTAAATAGCGGCTGTAGATCTTTGGGGATTGAAGATTTGGTAAAAAACAATAATTGGAAATAAAGACCCATGATAGATTTTGCTTTAGTAAAATTGACTTGGAAGAATTAGCTTTTAATGAATTAGAAAATTGGGTTTCTCTTTCAATTGGAATGGATTGGAAAAATGTTTCTTTGGGAGTTAACACCTTTAGAAAGTTAATGAAGAAAGGCAAACAGATGTTATATAATAGCTATGGAGACTGCAGTGACTAAGTGGGAATGTGGATTGTAGAGATTCCCCTTCTATTTGGAAAAGAAATATTTTGAATGGCTTTTTACTTTGGATTACTTTGAAATTAACTTTAGACTTATGGATTTTGGAGATTCCTATTCTGTCTTTGGGTGATTTTATGAAGAAAGAAGAAATACTCTGGATTTATTACAATCAAAACTAACTGGTTTAGCAATAAAAGGCATGGCGCCGGAACAAAAGAGAGGAAGTTGATGTATTATACATGGAACAGATGTTACAAAAGTATTAAAGTGACATACAGAGTTTTCAGTTTGGACATATGGATTTTTAAGTGGAACATTCACAGACAGATAGGGAAAGGAAGAAACAAAGCAGATAAAATTAAAATGTAATGTTTAAAAGCTTAAATATATAAATGATTTTTGGATAAAAACAGGAGGGCTCTTGGAATAATAAAGATGGAAAACAAGAGATGGTAACTAAAATAGAGGATTGATGTATAGGTGGTTAAAAATAAAAATAATAAAAATAAGAGTATACACTAATATGAGACAACTTTAAGAAAATTTATTGTTTGATGTAATATGTTTTAATTTTAATTTGCAAACAAACTTCAGATTGGTGAATATGATTGATTAATGTATTATTGGATGAAACTATAAGATACACAGACTTTAGGAACAAATTGTGATTTAATTCAATGTATGCTGGAAATGATTAATACTATGAAACATGTTGAGAATTAATTTGGAAGAGTATGCTGGAAAACTGATATATAATAGATAAATATATTGCAAGGGAAAGTTAAAATAAGAGATGATGGGCACCAACAAAATAAGAGTTTGAGATTTGGAGGAGAATATGCTGGAAACCAGTCAAAATGGAAAATGCTGGAAATCAGCCAAATATAATATGCTGGAAATCAGCCAAATAGTAGTTGGAGGTATGGAGGAGATTATGCTGGAAGTCAGCCAAAATACAATATGATGGAAATCAGCCAAACAACAGATGGAGGTAGGGAGGAGAATATGGTGGAAATCAGCCTAAATAAAACATGCTGGATACCAGCTAAATAATAATAGGTGATATGGAGGAGGATATGGATCGTGAGATAAATCTGTGTAACATGAAATGTGTAATAGATGATAAGCATGAAAAAAATCAAAGGTAAATTGAAAAAGTTCAAGATTTTAAGATTTGATGAAATGGGCCTAGAGACTAAGAAATATGGATAGAATTTTGTTTTATAAACTGAAATAAAAATAGAGTTGTATTGAATCTGAAATTAAGATTTGTGGTGATAAAATTGTAAGGTAAATAATTAGATTAAGAGGTTAGAATATTGTTAAAATTTATATTTTGATATTGATGTTAAAAGATGTAATGAAGGCAATTTGGAGAAGAACCAGATATAATTTGGTTTAATACACGGATATAAAAATGAGTTAAGTTTATCTGGAAACTAAATCTGTGGTGATATAATAGAATTGTTTAGATTAAGATGCTAGAACTATGTTAAAAAATTTTTTTTATGTTTTGATTATGTTTTGATTTCTACTTTTAAAAGATGTAATGGGAAATGTGGTCTTCCGGGTGCGCTTCAAGGTTTTGGTTACCACCTTTAGAGCGCTCCATGGCTCAGGACCAGGGTACTTACGAGACCGCCTTCTGCCACCAGTAGCCTCTCACCGACCAGTTCGCTCCCATAGAGAGGGGCTCCTCAGGGTGCCGTCGGCCAAACAATGTCGACTGGCAGCCCCCAGGGGGAGAGCCTTCTCTGTGGGGGCACCTGCCATCTGGAATGAGCTCCCCCCGGAGATACGGAGGATCCAAGACTTACGCATCTTCTGCCGTGCCCTAAAAACATTTTTATTCCAACAGGCTGGTCTGGCCAAACTCTCCCTTTTAAATTGGCTTTTAAATTTGGTTTTAAAATGTTTTTTAGATAAATTGGATGTTTTTTAATTTGTTTTTTGAGCCTAAATTATTTAATCTGTTTTTAATAGTTTTTTAACTTTTGTATGTCTCTGTATTTTATTTTGGCTGTTCACCGCCCTGAGTCCTTCGGGAGTGGGGCGGTATACAAATATGATAAATAAATAAATAAATTGTGAATGGAGCTTGTTAAAGAAATGTAAGCATTGTACCTATCTATGACCGGATCGAGACTTAGTTCTTGAAAGATATATTTTATGTTTATGTCTGAAAAAATAAAAAAAAATATTTATATATATAAAAAAAATATAAAGGATTTCAGTGTCTTCCATGAATATTGAAGGACAACAGAGGGTCAAGGAAAATAAAACTAAAAATTTCTATCCCTTCTGCAAATTTCTTCCTATTTACTCAAGAATACAGTCTACAGGCTGCCCCTTTCCTGCCTCTTAGTCAGCTCTCATCCCAAAAATTATACTTCTAGAACAGATGGAAATGAAATGTCACTTCAGGTGCAAGGAATTTTAAAATCAGATCCAGATTAGGATTAATATCTGGAGAAAAGAAAATCACAAAGAAGATCTGCTGTTAATATTAGGCAGGGTTCAAGGGTGCAGATGATGTTAGAGGACACAAGAGTAAAGTGTCAAGAACCTAGATTGTCACCAAACTGCATAGCTCCAGGTAACCTTCTCTAGCATTCTCTGGAGACCATATGACACAATGGTGGACAACAGAAATCAATTCCATGGGTATTGAAGCATCTTCGTCCAGCATCACTTTCTGGACATGTCCTGACAGGAAGGATAACAGCCATTGTAGAATAGTGTCTCCAGGGGTGTATCTGCAACATTTCACAAAAAATCCTTTTCTCCAGTTGCCCCTCAGTACATGGAGTCCTGGAAGAGGACAAATCATCACTCACAGTAATTATCACAATCCCAGACCTGGAGACGTCTACTGCTACTTTTCCAGTGGCTGCTTTTGATATAACGTCAGACTGAAGCAACGTGGAATGGATCTTGCATCAGAAAAAGTTATAAGCCTCTACTCATGCTGAATGGTTTGCACAAGATTTAGGACATAGGCAGGGGCTGTGCTTCTGAGTGTACCTTCCTCTCTTTTCCACATGAAGCTCAGTTTGTTTCTGTTTGAATAAGGAAAGCTCCTGGATATCCCATTTTCTGAGACTTCTTTGAAATCGTCTAACTCTTCTTTGGAAACAGGTGATTGATTCAGCTCCATGAATGGACCTCCTGCTTCTGCTCTCGATGCTACGGGTGTCCCAGCCAGTATCTGGGAAGCTTGTAATGAAGTGCCCACTGAATATGGTGCATCTGGATAGAGAAAGACTATGGAGCTACTACAGGCCAGGAGACCACCTCATCGGTATAGTCACCAGTGCAGCTACACTAAAACAGAAAATATTGTTTTTCAATCAGCTTCCTCATAGTCAGTCTCACTTGTAAGTTATTCAGTGTGATGAAATTGTATTCCTTCCATGTGCGGTTCTAACACTCTCATTCTTTTCTCCTTGTTCTGCTTACTCCTGTATTTCAGGAACTGATTAATTTTGTTGATTGATCGGATTTCCGTGGGTTTCCCCTTCTGTTTTATTTAGTGGAAGAGACACAAATACAGAGATGGAGCAGAAAAAAAAACACCTGAAAGAAATCCACATTATTTTCCTCTCTATGTCCAATCTAGAATTTATGACTTGAATAATGACTTTTGTTTAAAGTAGTGATTGTTGTAGTTACCCCTGACCAGCTTATTTCCATATTTTTATAACTGTCCCTTCCTATTCTTATAGGAATAATGAATGACTTGTTTTTAGAACAGCTTTTCTGGGTCACTTATGAAATATCCTCTTCCTTTTGTGATGGCTGTACCTTAAAAAAAAGGAATTATTTTGCAGAGTGGATACTGTGCTGATGAAAATTACTGCTGCTATAAATAATAGACTATTTCTTATCTCCTTCCTATTTTCTGAACATTTACAAATATTAAATGTTGATGGGTGACTATCATTTGCCTCTTGTTTTTGATCAGTATTGGCTTCAGACTCAATAGCCTTGTGTTGATAAAGATAATGAAATTGGGAAAGAAATGTATTTTATTATTGCTGTTGATGAAACTTGTATTAACCAAAGCATTTTTTTACACTAGTATACTTTATTATCACAAAGGAATAGAACGCTTTATTTTCACCATTCAAGAGAGCAACAAGAATATCCAGCTCTTGTGCAATCTCACACTTGGCTACAATATCCATGACAACTATTTGAAAACTCTTGGCACTTCAGAAGTCTTGCTGGACATGCTCTCTACTGGAGAAGTCAATGTTCCCAACTACAGCTGTGGAAGGCAGGACAACATTATAGCTCTTCTTGATGCAGCTGACAGGGAGTTTTCCATCCAGATGTCAACATTAGTAGGCCCCTACAAAGTCCCACAGGTTTGTGTGCATGTTTCTCTATATAGTCAAGTGAGAGGGGGGGTAGTGGATGCAGGATAGTTCCATCCATATCTTCTCTATGGAATTCAAGAGCTGCTTTTCACTATGTCTATTGTAGGTGTCATGGCTGAGAACTAGGATACTAGGATTAGAATGGGAGCACGTATTAAAATAGTCATATCCTCTCTTGATAGCATCTTTATTGCTTTGGGGGGCTTCTGATGCATACATGTGAAGGTGAGGAGAGGCTCTGCATCCAATCAAATGGTCTTCTGTACAATAGGATAATGCAACACTGATAGAAAGCTCATAATTTGTATATGATAGCATTTAGACTTATATACTGCTTCACAGATCTTTACAGCCCTCTCTAAGTGGTTTACAGAGTCAGCATTTGCCCCCACAATCTGGGTCTGGGTCCTCATTTTCCTGATCTCAGAAGGATGGAAGGCTGAGTCAACCTTGAGTCGGTGAGACTCGAACTGACAAACGGCAGGCAACTGGAAGTCAGCAGAAGTAGCCTGCAGTACTGCATTTTAACCACTATGCCATTGTGGCGCTTCTATTTTTATACGAAGTCTTCTTAATATTCTGCATTTAATATTTTAAACAATGGCCAATGAACAAATTATTCTAAGAAATTTATCAAAATGAAGTTGGATTTATTAAAAACTCATATTTTGAACTTGACCAAATATAACACACCCTTCTTCATTGCTTTTCCAGATTAGTGATAAAATTGCTTCAGAGACCCTGAGTGATAAAAGTAAATTCCCTTTTTTCCACCAGATGCTCCCCAAAGAAGGGGTTCAGTATTCAGCAATTGTCCAAGTGCTTCTTCATTTCAGATGGACCTTGATTGGTCTCCTTGCTCCAGACACAGAGGAGGGAGAGAATTTCCTGAGGACTTTTCCTCCTTTGCTTCTCAGGAATGGAATTTGTGTTGTTATATCACAACGATTCACAATGACTGGATTTAAAACACCCTTCAGGGATTCCAGCTTTTCTCAGTGGAAACAAGTCAATGTCTTTGTTCACTTCATAGAACATATTATCGTTTCAAGCACATTTTATATTTTTCAACTAATACTTGACACTTTGTCAGGACCCATTAGAGGGAAAGTCTGGATCACCACAACTGTGGGAAAATATATAATTTTTCATCATGGACGTCACAAATACATGCATAGTATTTGGAGCTTTGCATTTATGCAAAAAACAAGCCCAAAATATGATGCTTTTGAAAACTATGCCTATATTGACCACCAATATGAAAAGAAGAATTTTCAGTGTTCTTTTTCGAAGCAAGTTCTTTCTGTCAAAGGCCAGAAAAGATGCACCCAAAAATCTCCAGTGGAGACACAAGTGAAATTTAACGTGAAGCAGGTTGCAAATAGTGACTCTGTTTACCTTATCTATATGACTCTGGCCCACGTCTTGAAGGCTGCGTATTCATCCAGATCCTGGAGAAGAAAGAAGAAAACCCAAGGGACATTGGGGCCTCCAAGACTGCAGCCATGGCAGGTATGTGGTCTCAACAAAGAATTCAACAAACTAAGTTCCTTTGGAGAAGGAATCCATTAGAGAAAGTGGGAAATCTTATCAACATCCTTGTGCTACAAAAGGCCAACAGATTTGGTCAATCTAGAACAGAATAGAACAGAACAGAATCTTGGAGGTCTTCTAGTCCAGCTCCCTGCTCAAGCAGGACACCTTATACCATTTCAGATAAGTCACTGTCCAGTCTCTTCTTAAAAATCTCCAGTGATGGAGCGCCCATCATTTCTGAAGGCAAGCTGTTCCACTGGTTAATTTTCCTCACTGTTAGGAAGTTTCCCCTTAATTCCAGGCTGTGTCTCTTTGGTTTCCAACCATTGTTTCTTGTCTTGCCCTCTGATGCTTTGTAAAATAATTTCACCCTGTGTTCTTTGTGGCAGCTCCTCAAGTACTGGAATACTGCAATCATGTCACCCCTAATTCTTCTTTTCTCTAGGCTAGCCAAACCCAAATCCTACAACCGTTCTTCATAGGTTTTAGTCTCCAGGCCTTTGATCATCTTAGTTGCTCTTCTCTGAACTTTTTCCAATGTCTCAATATCTTTTTTTATAGTATGGTGACCAGAATAGGTTGCAGTATTTCAGGTGTGGTCTTATCATCCTTAGTAAACCGCGAAAACCATCATTTGCATTTCCTGCAATGGATGAGGACAGCACATCTTTCTCCTTCTGTCCTAGCCACTTTTTACAGAGGCACGATTGAGAGGGTTTTAATAAACGGCATCACTATTTGGTTTGGTGGCACCTGTGCCTCAGATAGAAAGTCCATTCAGAGAGTGGTGAGGAGAGTGGAGAAGATTATAGGAAGCTCACTTCCTCTCATTCAGGATACTGCTTGTAAGCACTATGTGCTTAGAACTGAAAGCGTTGTTAGAGACCTCACACACCCACTTTATGTTCTGTTTCTGTTGCTTCACTCTGGGAGGAGGTTTTGAAGTAACATTAACAGTAACAGAGTTGGAAGAGACCTTGGAGGTCATCTAGTCCAACCCCCTGCTCATGCAAGAGACCTGTATTAGGGAATCGAACCGCTGAACTGCCAACCTTTCTAATCGACAAGCTCAGTGTCTTAGCCACTGAGCCACCTAGTCAGGCTAAGTATATCTAGCAGGACTGCGAGATTCTGTAACAGCTTTTTTTGCTATGAAATCCATCTAGTAAACTTGCAAGATTCATTTTTCTCTCCATTTACATGTACACATCTGAACTAGACTGAGTTGTTCCTCTGTTTCCTATAATATATGTGGGTATATGCATAATTTTTTATTTATTTATTTATGTCATGTTTATGTAGACTCTGGAATAACAGTCTTTAACTTTCAACATAACATATTTCAGTTATTGAAAGAGTGTTGTATCCTTCCTTCTCAATTAAGGCACTGTGTTAGTTGGAAAAGGTGCTTCCAGACTCCTGATTTTCAGATCCAGATTTCAGATTTTCATACTTTTGTATATTTATACAAAGTCAGCTTATTGCCCCCACAAACTGGGTCCTCAATTTACCTACCTTAGAAAGGATGGAAGGCTGAGTCAACCTTGAGCCTTGGAGAGATTCGAACTTACAGTAATTGCAGACAGCTGGTGTTAATCACAATGCTATCAGTCTGCTGAGTCACCAGGCCCTTCCATGAACATCTCAATGCCGACTCACATTTAGTTCACAATCATCTAGTATTTTTATATTTTCACAAATATTCTTATCAAGTTTGGTTTTCCTTTTTTAGTGCATCATTAAAGTTCTTGTACAAAATATTATAGTCCTTGTTACTATTTATGTATATATTTTTTTTTCCTTTTTATGCACATTTTTGTGTTGTTTTGTCTACTACTTTTTCTTCTTTTCTTTTTTGGAGTTTATATTTTAACGTTTCAAATAGAATAGAATAAAATTTAAAGGGGTAACATCAGGGGTGAAATCCAGCAGGTTCTGACAGGTTCTGGAGAACCGGCAGAAAAATTTTTGAGTAGTTTGGAGAATCAGCAAATACCACCTCTGGCTAGCCCCAGAGTGGGGTGGGAATGGAGATTTTGCAATATCCTTCCCCCAGGAGTGGGGAGGGAATGAGGATTTTGCAATATCCTTCCCCTGCCCACCATGCCATGTCCACAGAACCTGTAGTAAAAAAAATGGATTTCACCACTGGGTAACATGCAAGCACCATGTAGGTAAAAAACAAAGTTTTCTGCTTCTAAAATTCCTGATGTGTTTCCATTCTAGTTCCATCCCTTTCTGGAGAAGAATGAGTTCTACAACCTTTCCCATTGGAAACTCTACCTGGACCAAAATGGAGAAGTAACTGCAGACATGGACATTGAGTTCCAGGTGTTTTTGCACAAGGGGAATTTGATGAAAAGGAAAATGGGAAGTGTTGAAAGTCAGAAACTTGTTATCAACCAAAGAACTCTTTTGTGGCTAAAGATGATCAAAAAGGTATGCGAAATATTGCTGTGTTTTCTCTTTTTTCCTAAAGATTGTGACCCATTTCAAGTGGGTTAACTTTACTCATCATGATGAACTCACCTTCACTGAGAGTTTAATGTATCCACGAGAAAACTTACTGTTTTCTTAGACTGCTGTTTTTTTTTGAGGGGGGGGCACTTCAGTACTATTCACAAAGATGTCATTCATTTGCTAAGATATAGAATAGAAGAACAGAGTTGGAAGGGACCTTGGAGGTCTTCTAGTCCAACCCCCTGCTTAGGCAGGATACCCTACACAACTATGGAACCCTGTTTTAAACTGATTCAACCATAACCAATACAGCATGATTATCCATTAGGATACAGACCGAGGTTCTTTTGTATTTTTTCTATAATTTAGTATCTCCATCATACTGGTGAGAAACCTTCACGTGCTGGCATTTGCGGTGCTGAAACCTCAGTTTATTTCTTTCTCAGTGTCTTCATTAAAGTTTGGATTGAATTGGATGAATAGAATACAGATATAGAATTGGAAAAAAACCTTGGAGGTCTTCTAATCCAAACCCCTGCTCAGCCAGGAAACCCTGCACCATTTCAGACAAAGGATTGCCCAATCTCTTCTTAAAAACTTCCAGTGTTGGAGCATTCATGACTTCTGGAGACAAGTTGTTCCACTGGTTAATTGTTCTAAATGTCAGGAAGTTTCCCCTTAGTTCTAGGTTGCTTCTCTCCTTGATGAGTTTCCATCCATTGCTTCTTGTCCTACCCTCAGTTGCTTTGGAGAATAGCTTGACTCCCTCTTCTTTGTGGCAACCCCTGAGATATTGGAAGACTGCTATCATGTCTCCCCTAGTCCTTCTTTTCATCAAATTAGACATACCCAATTCCAGCAATTGTCCTTTATGTGTTTTAGCGTCCAGGCGCCTAATCGTCTTTGTTGCCCTTCTCTCTATATGATCATGATTGTGAATATGATCATAAATGGTTAGAGGCTCGGATTAGGGTTCCTATTTCTCAAAGTGAAGGCCAGAGAGACTACTTAGCTAAACTTCATTCTCCTCCATACCTCCATTTTCCACGTATATTTAGCACAGGCACATTTTCTTTAGCATTCCTTGTTTTTCTCCTTAGCCTTTGCCTCAGTCCAAATGTGTGGAAAGTTGTCGTCCTGGATTTGTCAAGCGGAAGCGAGAAGGAGAGCCAATTTGCTGCTATGATTGTGTTCCTTGTCCAGAGGGGACCATCTCCATCCATGAAGGTGGGTGACTCCAAAGAGGTTGGGAGGCTTGTGATTCATTCAGAGCACTTTCATGAAAGTGAAACCTCAATTGATTTTTTGTTTATTTTTAACCTGCACAATTTCTTTTCAAAATGGAGGAATAGCAAAAAAAACCTTAATAGGGATTAGAGAGTATGGCCAGCTTTACTACTGCCAGAGAAAATATCTCTTCTGCTTTTTAGCTTGGATATTTCTTTCCACATTTATGTTTCTATGAATAGAATCTGAGATCTTTGAAATGTGAGGTATTGTCTTAGAAGTTACAACTTAGAATAATTTTATTGTCACTTTGAATGTACACTAATCGGCATACATTAAAATTAAATTCCGTTGCATACAGCTCTCAAAGGGTCACCAAATCCAATATACACTACATAAACATCACAAAATAAATACAAAATTATTCATGTACCCACTGAATAACAGGAAGCAAGCTTCCTATAATCTTCTCCGCTGTCCTCACCACTCTCTTTATGGACTTTCTATTTGAGGCACAGCTGCCTCCAAACCAAATAGTGATGCAGTTTGTTAAAATGCTCTCGATTGTGCCTCTGTAAAAAGTGGCCGGGACAGAAGGAGAAAGGTGTGCAGAAAATGCAGATGCTGGTTTGCACACTTCACTAAGGATGACATGTGGAGATACCAGTTTAGATTGTTAGTTATCTGCACCCCCAGATACTTAATACCGTTGGCCACATTTATAGCTTCAGCCTTGATACTGAGTGGAGTAAGACCATGCCAGCTCTTTCTAAAATCTACAATGATCTCCTTTCTTTTATTAGCATTCAGATCTACCTCCTGGAAGAGTTATGGGTGCACCTCATTACAATCTGGTCCACTAGCCATTCAAGATTATTTACATATTTGAACTAGTTTTCTTTTTTTTTTTATTGAAAAAGTTTTCAATTACAAATTTTTCCCCCCTTTTCCCCCCTCCTCCCTAACCCCCCCCACCCCATCCCCCCTGTGACTTCTTCAAAATAAAAAACCTAATACATAACAGATTATATAATATTTTAACATCCCCTTACTCCCTCCTCCAAATACTGACCCTTACTTCTAGTAATATTATTATTATTACTTCCCCCTCTTACCATACACATCAAAATAACATTCCATTATAACACTATATAATAACTTCTGATTTAACACAGTAATATTATTATAACTCCCAATTTATTGATAATCTGCCCTTTTTTCTCCTCCCCCTTACTTATGTCTGTGTATTAATATATAAAAACAACCTTCCACTTTAGAACTATATAACAAATCCTACTTTAACATTTAATCTTTTGTGTATATTAACATGACATTTCAAAGCAGCCTTCCCCATGAATTCTAGTTTTACATTTATTCTACTCTATCCATTTCCTCCACTCCCATAAATATATCTCTTAAGCATCCCTTTTCTTAATCTATACAATCAATACACTAGCCTGTCACCACCCACTTTCCTACAAAATTACCATACACAACAATTCTTAATATCTTTATTCTTCTGCCCATCCTACTAAAAAGTATTCCCTTATATAAACAAAATCAATGACTTTAAACTTATAATCCATATAATATCTTCTTTGATGTCTTTCCACTGGATTGCTGACTCCATCATCCGGATTAGGGTAACATAACATCCCAGTTGCAACAGAATATTCAAAGTCCTCAATTATCATCTGCCCCCATCAATAATGAATATCTTCGTGTATATATATATAAAAACAACCACCCGAGTGACTTTATAATTGTAATCCATATAATATCTGTAGTAGTGGCTTTCTTCAGGATTAATAATTCCCATCATCATAATGGGGTAACAGCCAGATCTCCTGCATGCCCCAGCATGACTCTCTTGCCTTATAGCTCAGCATAGATATAATATGTTAATCAATGAAAAAAAACCCAAAAATAGATAATTCCAATCCAACAATTTAAGGCCCTTTTCACATCCCAAAATTACAGCATTGCAGAGGTCTGTCACTCTCCTCAGGATGATATTAACCACTACTTCGCCTCAACCATCTTTTCATATATTCAGTCATGTATTTTTTAAAAATAACTGGCTTCTCTGTTGCTTAATTTAGAAATTTTTATTTTTGTGAGACCTGTTTCTCTTTTTCCTTTCTTTTTGTGGGTTTGATCTCCATCCTAATTTCCTTTCTGCAAGTTGTGTATCAATTGATCGGTTTTCATTCTGATTTATAACTTGATCTTGTTGGTTTTGCTTTTGTGAGTCATATTTCTTTTGTGTAAGTTGTGTATCAATTAGTTGATTTCCATGGTTGCCTGTAACTTGGTGAGTCATCATGTTGGAATCCGATGCCACTTCTCTCTTATTTATAAATAATCCAGCTGAGGTGTCTGGAGAATCCAAAGGCAATTCATCTACAAAGGCCTCTGTAACTCGATATTTTTCCTTTATTTCTAACTCCTTCTGCTTATCTTGTGTTGTGCATAAAGATGTTAAGTTCATTTTTAAAAAATTTTGATAGAATTCTTCCGCTTTTTCAACAGTATTTAATTGATATCTTTCTCCTTGATATCTCAATATTATACCAACTGGAGCATTCCATCTGAATAAGATATTTCTTTTTTTAAGCTCGGCCACCAGAAAACCAAATTTCTTTCTTTCCAATAACATCTTAGGCGGTAGTTCTTTATATATCCAAATCTTTCTTCCAAACAATTGCAAAGTAGACTTAAAAGATTTCTGCACAATATTATTTCTTATTTCCTTATCTGTAAAATAAATCACCACATCTCTAGGCAATTGCCTTTGCTTTGCAATCCAGGAGTTTATTCTATAAACTCTATCGATCCTGCAGAATACCTCCTCAGGTTGAACCTTTAAAATCCCAGCCAGAACTTCAGAAGATATTTTCCTTAAGTCATCTCTGTTATTTTCCTGTAATCCTCTCAGTCTAATCGCATATTCAGTAAAATTATATTGCATCATTAAAACTTCCTTTTCAATACGTTGTTGTATATTTTCTACATTACAAATCTTTGGATCAGCTTCCATTTTAGGTTTTTCTTCTAAACTATTGTCTTGCATGTTTATCAAATCATTTTCAATTTTCTCTATTTTATTTTCCAAATTGTCCTCAGTTTCCTCCATTTTAGACTCTAATAGATTAATATTTGTATCCAACTTGATCAAAAGTTCTGAGAAACCATTGGCCATTTTTATGATCTTTTGTTGCAAAATATCAAAATTAATTGCACCAATTCTTTAGTTTCCTGCTTAAATTTCTCAAAGTTCTGATTCATAATCTCATCCCTTCTTACAATCTCCTCCAGAAGAAACTCAATCATATTAAAATCAGCTTTCTGAGACTGTAAGTTAAGAACTTGTTCATATAGTTTGTGGATGGGGGAATCCCCCCCCCCTACTTGTTTGTCCGGCTTTGTAAGCCTAAACGCCATATTTCCACACAGGCAAACTTTTTTAGAAAAGAAAAAAAAAGCAAAGCTTCTTTCCAAACGGGATCAATATCAAATCAAATCTCCAGGAAGGAGAAAACACAAAAGTGGAGCTTTTTCTTCAATTGTAGCCAGGAGCATTTATTCCGCTACTTTGTGGCTTAATAAGAAACAGAAGGACTTTCCCTTTTCAGCTTCCCTGCTCAAATTTCGGCAGTCGCCATTTTAAAAGTCCTTTTTTACTTTATTCAATATCCTTTGCTAAATAAGTATAAATACTTGCAATTTAGGGTCACAGGTCCAGATCCAGATCTCTTCCTCTTTGCTTAATCTGTTAGTTATCTTGAAAAGCTTGTTTTCGTAGCCTTGCTCTGCATTTTGCAGAGGTCTCCCAACGCCCGGAGCAAACGGCGAGTGATATAGGGAGCCTCATCCGCTTGCCCCCAAGAGTAAAAAAAAACTCTGGGGGCTATGCGGAGAGCTCTACCTACACTCACCTGCTCTCCCTCACATTTCCTCCTGGAAATGGAGTTTTTTGAGCCACCTTTCCGTTGTAAAGGCGGCTCTTTACAGGCGATGGGGCTGGCGGTCCCAAGGGACCGTCTGGCGGCTACAAAAAGCAAACCGGAAGTCCAAGAATTATTTGAACTAGTTTTCTTTACCAAGCAACTAGATTTCAGAAGATTGGCATCTCTGTGTTCAGAATATTAAAAAGTGCCATTTGGCACAACTCAGTTTTTTTGCTTAGAAGTGTAACTGACTCATTATTTAGCTCTTTTAATGTACATTCTGTGAAGGTTCTGCACATTACACAGGAAATCTTTCAAGCCCAAAGCTTCCCCCAATTTCATAGGGTACATTGAAATTTTGGAGATTTTAATAAAAGCATCTTGAAAAATGCTCCTCTGAATCAATTCTCATCCCAAAAAGATATTTCATAAAGATGAAAGTATAGAATATTAAAGAAAGGTTTCTTTTGGGTTTTCTCAGATACAGAAAAATGTACCAAGTGTCCAGATCATAAATATCCAAATAAGGACCAAGTTCAATGTATCCCCAAAGTTATAACATTCCTGTCTTATGAGGAACCCCTGGGCATCATCCTGGTCTCTTTTGCACTACTCTTGTTCCTAACTGCACTGTTTATATTAATCATATTCTTTAAATATCGAGAGACACCCATTGTCAAAGCCAACAACCGAGACCTCTCCTATATCCTCCTGGTCTCCCTCCTGCTTTGCTTTTTGTCTCCTTTTCTCTTCATTGGTCAACCAAGGAAAATGACCTGTCTTTTCCAACAAACGGTTTTCAGCAACACCTTCTCAGTTGCCATTTCTTCTCTCTTGGCCAAAACAATTATGGTGGTGCTGGCTTTCCTTGCCACAAAACCGGGAAATCGAGTAAAAAGATGGTTGGGGCGGACCTTGGCCAACTCCATCATCCTTTCTTGTTCTACTGTGCAAATTATCATCTGCTCCATCTGGATGGGAATTTCACCCCCATTCCCTGACTCTGACCTCCACTCTCAGCCTGGAGAGATCATCCTGCAATGCAACGAAGGAGTTGTTGTCATGTTCTACATTACTCTCAGCTACATGGGCTTCCTGGCTGCCATTTGCTTTGTGGTGGCTTTCCTGGCCAAGAATCTTCCTGGGGCCTTCAATGAAGCCAAGCTGATCACCTTCAGCATGCTGGTCTTCTGCAGTGTCTGGGTGACTTTTGTGCCCACCTATCTGAGCACCAAAGGAAAATTTATGGTGGCTGTGCAGGTCTTCTCCATCTTGTCTTCCAGTACTGGTCTGCTGGGCTGTATCTTCATCCCCAAGTGCTTCATTATCCTTCTGAGGTCAGATCTGAATACAAAGGAGCAGCTGGCAACCAGAAGAAATGCTGAAATGTGAAACACAGGAATGTCAACTCTCAACATGTTCCAATAATAAGCCATACCTAGAAAATGGTCCAAGCTGTTCTCCATGGATGACAAGGCTTCAAATCATGATGGCTTCCAGTCATCATAAAGGGTGACTGGAAGACAGGATTGTTAGGAAGGGAAGTTCTTGGAGTAGTGGGTGGATTTTAACAAGCTGGAAATACTGTATAGAAGGATTGCATGTGGCAACCACTACACCCTTGTTTCTCAAAATGTTTTACCAAACCTGCTATGGCAAATGCAACTGATACGTTTCTTTTTATTTAGACAATAACTGTTTCTTGAGGGTAGTAACACTATATGGGTGGGAAAGTAACTTGATGGTTACTAATTAGGAATATTTCTTACACCACATATTAAATATGCATGTGTACTGTTATCATTTCATCTCCTTTTCCTGAAATGTAGAAATATGAGTGCCTCATCTCGTCTGTTGGACTCCCTACCACTATTTTCTGGAGAAAAAATCCTTCAGTGTAGACTGAATAAATAATCTGCAGTGAGTCTGGATTATTGTTTTTTTTTGGGGGGGGCTGTATTTTTTCTACAGAAATTGGTGCCAGTACTGAGATTCACAGTCTAAATCTTGGTGAACTCTGTATGATCACAGACATTCAGATTTGAGACCAGGTCTTGCTTACAAATGACAAGGATGGGATGTCAGTTTTCTCCAATTGTTTGGTGTGCCTGAGTTCATCGGAGGCCAAGGAAGAAGCATAATAAAGATGGCATGGGTTTGTATGTCTTCCTGTAATCTCACAATTGTTGGGTTTGTCTCACAACTGACAAACACAACTAAAGCAAGCTCATTCTAGACCTTCAGAAGTCTGAATTCACAACTTTATTGAGTACATCATATCGGCACTGATGAAGGCAAAACCAGTTCTATCTAATTCCCGCTCAAATCCACATAGTTACAAATTTGATTTCCTCCACCCCTATTAGGAAAGGTCATATTGTCCAATTGCGTGTCATTATTTTATTATGAGAAAGAGTCTCTGATCTTGGCAAACACCTGCTGATGTGTCCTTGACTCTCACAGCTCTTCTTCTTGAAGAGTGAGTGAAGGAGCCTGCATTCTATCTCACCCTTCCGTCTGCACTAGTTCTTGGGAAAGTTGAGAAGCGATAATGGTTGCAATAGCATAAGCACACTTTGAACTTGACAACAATCCTTCTTCTACGTGTGTGTGTGTGTGTGTGTGTGTGTGTGTGTGTGTGTGTGTGTGGGTTCCAAGGGACACCCCCAATGAAATAAAGCTCTGAGGCCTGAGGTTCCTCAAAGTTCCAATTTATTAGAGATGTCATGTTGGCACATCTGGAAAAACCCGAATCTGAAAGCTTCCAGGTTTTCCAGACCCAGCTGACAGTTCACAACCCTGCCCCACACCCACAAGTTCATCACATTGTCCAATCAACTCTTCACACTCAACTGGATACAATCTTCATGCAGTCTCCAGCATGCACAGGCAAAAGTCCTTGAATATGGAATGTTGTTATGACTAACTTTCTACTGCTCCAACAACAGCCCCCTCCCAACTTCCCCAGCTAAAATATGTGGCAGTTTAGAAACAAAAAGAAAATTGTCTTCCAAAACTGACACCAGAGTTATGCTGGAACATACATACATACATACATACATACATACATACATACATACATTCTTTTAGATAGATAGATAGATAGATAGATAGATAGATAGATAGATAGATAGATAGATGGATGAATCCTATTGGTTAGAGAAGGCTCAGACCACCTCTTACAAGGGTGTGCGGAGGAATTTGTTCTCCATCTGTTTTACAGTTGCATTGATTTGCTCATACTTTGATGACAGGTCCAGTGGAGGCTCCTGGGGGGATCACTTGGTTTTCTAGGAACAGTTTGAACCTCTTGGGTCTCAGGAAATAGGCAGGATCCTTAGATTGGGAGCTTGACTCCCTGATGTTTAGATCTATGCACCTCCTGACTTTGAAGGAAGGTATAGGAAAGTCCAAATGCATTCCAAAAGTCACAAAAAAGCCAAAATTGGACTGTCACCTCATCGGTCAAAGGATCATGAACAAAAAGCAGGAGTCCTACTCAGAGCCAGAAAGCCCAAAAAAGACTGCAAGCAAATAATAATAATAATAAAATATAGTTACAGCAAATATTCATGACATGCCTTTTGTGCCAACTCAGAAAGTTCAAACTGCCCAAGGAGCTGCTGATTCGGTTCTACAGAGGAATTATTGAGTCTGTCATCTGCACCTCCATAACTGTCTGGTTTGGTTCTGCAACCCAACAAGAGAGACACAGACTTCAGAGGATAATTAGAACTGCAGAAAAAAACAGTGGCTACCAACCTGCCTTCCACTGAGGATCTGTATACTGCACAAGTCAAAAAGAGGGCTGTGAAAATATTCACAGACCCCTCACATCCTGGACATAAACTGCTTCAACTTCTACCTTCAAAATGACACTATAGAGCACTGCACACCAGAACAACTAGATACAAGGACATTTTTTTCCCAAATGCCATCACTCTGCTAAACAACTAATTCCCACAATACTTATCTACTAATTCACACAACATTATCTACTAAGACTGTGTTACTATTCTTCTTCTCATCCTTACTAGGAGCTATCTCTTCCCACTTATGGCTAGATTCAAGTTGCTTGTATCTTTACAACTTATATTGTTTTTATTGTTTCCTAGTATGATTTGATTGCTTATTAATATCCTGTGACTATCACTAAGTGTTGTATCTTATGATTCTTGACAAATATATTTTATTTTTTCTTTACGTACACTGAGAGAAGTGGTTAATGCCTTATTCTATTGCACTAAAGCGAATACGTTTTGACAAGGGCACATATATGACCGAAAAGGGGAATTCTACCCCTGAGAGTAGAAGCTGAAGGTCATATAGTGGAAAAACTTTCTCACTTTCTCTGTTCCTCACTTCAGGATGGACCTGCCTATCCCCTCAGCTCTCCCCTGACACTCAACCCCCCCTCCCATTCTCCACTCAAAGACAAGCTGTACATATGAAGTGAAGTTCTTTTCCATCTTTTATCCAGGTAAGAAACATAAACTCAATAATAAATCACCCAGATAAACCAGGAACACAGGTCTCCCAACTGCTCCTCAAAGCACTCGGGTGTGTATGGAGAGGTGTCACACAAAGCCTGAGAGATGGGAATCTCAAATGGGGCCCATCCCACCAAGTACATCCATAAAAGCAGAGAAAGGGCCACTATGTATCCCTAAATGAGTTTCTGGGTGGGTCTGGCAAGAAATCAGGTCATACCATACACAATGCTGTGAGCACCACAACCATCTCAGCTGCAGACTTCATCCCCCATTCTTTATTTAATAAATTATGAAACTTCAAAATATAAAGAATTTAAGGGTTCCGGTCTGGCGCCGCGGTGCTACAGTCGGGGAAATAGCAGGCTCGAGCCCGCAAAAACCCCTACTGACAAACCACCAATCAATGGGTCTTCAGACCATCCCATCCTGAAGGGATGGGGGGAAGAAGAGGAGCACCTCGGAAGGCCAAGAGGAATAGGCAAATTCCTCGGAGGTCAGAGGGAATACTCGGAGTTGGCGGTGAGGGTAGGCAGTCATGGAGGCTGCCACAAAGCTGCGGCAGACCGTGAAAAGATCGTGCAGGAGGGAAGAAGAAAGGACGATTTTTTTCAAAGCCGGGTGAGTGACACCAACCCAGGCAAGAAACAACGTAATAGCATATATTTTTATAAATAAGACCCCAAAATTTAAATAGCAGCTGTAGATCTTTGGGGATTGAAGATTTGGTAAAAAACAATAATTGGAAATAAAGACCCATGATAGATTTTGCTTTAGTAAAATTGACTTGGAAGAATTAGCTTTTAATGAATTAGAAAATTGGGTTTCTCTTTCAATTGGAATGGATTGGAAAAATGTTTCTTTGGGAGTTAACACCTTTAGAAAGTTAATGAAGAAAGGCAAACAGATGTTATATAATAGCTATGGAGACTGCAGTGACTAAGTGGGAATGTGGATTGTAGAGATTCCCCTTCTATTTGGAAAAGAAATATTTTGAATGGCTTTTTACTTTGGATTACTTTGAAATTAACTTTAGACTTATGGATTTTGGAGATTCCTATCCTGTCTTTGGGTGATTTTATGAAGAAAGAAGAAATACTCTGGATTTATTACAATCAAAACTAACTGGCTTAGCAATAAAAGGCATGGTGCAGGAACAAAAGAGAGGAAGTTGATGTATTATACATGGAACAGATGTTACAAAAGTATTAAAGTGACATACAGAGTTTTCAGTTTGGACATATGGATTTTTAAGTGGAACATTCACAGACAGATAGGGAAAGGAAGAAACAAAGCAGATAAAATTAAAATGTAATGTTTAAAAGCTTAAATATATAAATGATTTTTGGATAAAAACAGGAGGGCTCTTGGAATAATAAAGATGGAAAACAAGAGATGGTAAGTAAAATAGAGGATTGATGTATAGGTGGTTAAAAATAAAAATAATAAAAATAAGAGTATACACTAATATGAGACAACTTTAAGAAAATTTATTGTTTGATGTAATATGTTTTAATTTTAATTTGCAAACAAACTTCAGATTGGTGAATATGATTGATTAATGTATTATTGGATGAAACTATAAGATACACAGACTTTAGTAACAAATTGTGATTTAATTCAATGTATGCTGGAAATGATTAATACTATGAAACATGTTGAGAATTAATTTGGAAGAGTATGCTGGAAAACTGATATATAATAGATAAATATATTGCAAGGGAAAGTTAAAATAAGAGATGATGGGCACCAACAAAATAAGAGTTTGAGATTTGGAGGAGAATATGCTGGAAACCAGTCAAAATGGAAAATGCTGGAAATCAGCCAAATATAATATGCTGGAAATCAGCCAAAATACAATATGATGGAAATCAGCCAAACAACAGATGGAGGTATGGAGGAGAATATGGTGGAAATCAGCCTAAATAAAACATGCTGGATACCAGCTAAATAATAATAGGTGATATGGAGGAGGATATGGATCGTGAGATAAATCTGTGTAACATGAAATGTGTAATAGATGATAAGCATGAAAAAAATCAAAGGTAAATTGAAAAAGTTCAAGATTTTAAGATTTGATGAAATGGGCCTAGAGACTAAGAAATATGGATAGAATTTTGTTTTATAAACTGAAATAAAAATAGAGTTGTATTGAATCTGAAATTAAGATTTGTGGTGATAAAATTGTAAGGTAAATAATTAGATTAAGAGGTTAGAATATTGTTAAAATTTATATTTTGATATTGATGTTAAAAGATGTAATGAAGGCAATTTGGAGAAGAACCAGATATAATTTGGTTTAATACACGGATATAAAAATGAGTTAAGTTTATCTGGAAACTAAATCTGTGGTGATATAATAGAATTGTTTAGATTAAGATGCTAGAACTATGTTAAAAAATTTTTTTATGTTTTGATTATGTTTTGATTTCTACTTTTAAAAGATGTAATGGGAAATGTGGTCTTCCGGGTGCGCTTCAAGGTTTTGGTTACCACCTTTAGAGCGCTCCATGGCTCAGGACCAGGGTACTTACGAGACCGCCTTCTGCCACCAGTAGCCTCTCACCGACCAGTTCGCTCCCATAGAGAGGGGCTCCTCAGGGTGCCGTCGGCCAAACAATGTCGACTGGCAGCCCCCAGGGGGAGAGCCTTCTCTGTGGGGGCACCTGCCATCTGGAACGAGCTCCCCCCGGAGATACGGAGGATCCAAGACTTACGCATCTTCTGCCGTGCCCTAAAAACATTTTTATTCCAACAGGCTGGTCTGGCCAAACTCTCCCTTTTAAATTGGCTTTTAAATTGGGTTTTAAAATGTTTTTTAGATAAATTGGATGTTTTTTAATTTGTTTTTTGAGCCTAAATTATTTAATCTGTTTTTAATAGTTTTTTAACTTTTGTATGTCTCTGTATTTTATTTTGGCTGTTCACCGCCCTGAGTCCTTCGGGAGTGGGGCGGTATACAAATATGATAAATAAATAAATAAATTGTGAATGGAGCTTGTTAAAGAAATGTAAGCATTGTACCTATCTATGACCGGATCGAGACTTAGTTCTTGAAAGATATATTTTATGTTTATGTCTGAAAAAATAAAAAAAAATATTTATATATATAAAAAAAATATAAAGGATTTCAGTGTCTTCCATGAATATTGAAGGACAACAGAGGGTCAAGGAAAATAAAACTAAAAATTTCTATCCCTTCTGTAAATTTCTCCCTATTTACTCAAGAATACAGTCTACAGGCTGCCCCTTTTCTGCTTCTTAGTCAGCTCTCATCCCAAAAATTATACTTCTAGAACAGATGGAAATGAAATGTCACTTCAGGTGCAAGGAATTTTAAAATCAGATCCAGATTAGGATTAATATCTGGAGAAAAGAAAATCACAAAGAAGATCTGCTGTTAATATTAGGCAGGGTTCAAGGGTGCAGATGATGTTAGAGGACACAAGAGTAAAGTGTCAAGAACCTAGATTGTCACCAAACTGCATAGCTCCAGGTAACCTTCTCTAGCATTCTCTGGAGACCATATGACACAATGGCGGACAACAGAAATCAATTCCATGGGTATTGAAGCATCTTCCTCCAGCATCACTTTCTGGACATGTCCTGACAGGAAGGATAACAGCCATTGTAGAATAGTGTCTCCAGGGGTGTATCTGCAACATTTCACAAAAAAATCCTTTTCTCCAGTTGCCCCTCAGTACATGGAGTCCTGGAAGAGGACAAATCATCACTCACAGTAATTATCACAATCCCAGACTTTGAGATGTCTACTGCTACTTTTCCAGTGGCTGCTTTTGATATAACGTCAGACTGAAGCAACGTGGAATGGATCTTGCATCAGAAAAAGTTATAAGCCTCTACTCATGCTGAATGGTTTGCACAAGATTTAGGACATAGGCAGGGGCTGTGCTTCTGAGTGTACCTTCCTCTCTTTTCCACATGAAGCTCAGTTTGTTTCTGTTTGAATAAGGAAAGCTCCTGGATATCCCATTTTCTGAGAGTACCTTGAAATCATCTAACTCTTCTTTAGAAACAGGTGATTGATTCAGCTCCATGAATGGACCTCCTGCTTCTGCTTTCAATGCTACTGGTGTCCCAGCCAGTATCTGGGAAGCTTGTAATGAAGTGCCCACTGAATATGGTGCATCTGGATAGAAAAAGACTATGGAGCTACTACAGGCCAGGAGACCACCTCATCGGTATAGTCACCAGTGCAGCTACACTAGACCAGAAAATATTGTTTTTCAATCAGCTTCCTCATAGTCAGTCTCGCTTGTAAGTTATTCAGCGTGATGAAATTGTATTCCTTCCATGTGCGGTTCTAACACTCTCATTCTTTTCTCCTTGTTCTGCTTATTCCTGTATTTCAGGAACTGATTAATTTTGTTGATTGATCGGATTTCCGTGGGTTTCCCCTTCTGTTTTATTTAGTGGAAGAGACACAAATACAGAGATGGAGCAGAAAAAAAAACACCTGAAAGAAATCCACATTATTTTCCTCTCTATGTCCAATCTAGAATTTATGACTTGAATAATGACTTTTGTTTAAAGTAGTGATTGTTGTAGTTACCCCTGACCAGCTTATTTCCATATTTTTATAACTGTTCCTTCCTATTCTTATAGGAATAATGAATGACTTGTTTTTAGAACAGCTTTTCTGGGTCACTTATGAAATATCCTCTTCCTTTTGTGATGGCTGTACCTTAAAAAAAAGGAATTATTTTGCAGAGTGGATACTGTGCTGATGAAAATTACTGCTGCTATAAATAATAGACTATTTCTTATCTCCTTCCTATTTTCTGAACATTTACAAATATCATTTGCCTCTTGTTTTTGATCAGTATTGGCTTCAGACTCAATAGCCTTGTGTTGATAGAGATAATGAAATTGGGAAAGAAATGTATTTTATTATTGCTGTTGATGAAACTTGTATTAACCAAAGCATTTTTTACACTAGTGTACCTTATTATCACAAAGGAATAGAACGCTTTATTTTCACCATTCAAGAGAGCAACAAGAATATCCAGCTTTTGTGCAATCTCACACTTGGCTACAATATCCATGACAACTATTTGAAAACTCTTGGCACTTCAGAAGTTTTGCTGGACATGCTCTCTACTGGAGAAGTCAATGTTCCCAACTACAGCTGTGGAAGGAAGGACAACATTTTGGCTCTTCTTGATGCAGCTGACAGAGAGATTTCCATCCAGATGTCAACATTAGTAGGCCCCTACAAAGTCCCACAGGTTTGTGTGCATGTTTCTCTATATAGTCAAGTGAGTGGAGTGATAGTGGGTGCAGGATAGTTCCATCCATATCTTCTCTATGGAATTCAAGAGCTGCTTTTCACTATGTCTATTGTAGGTGTCATGGCTGAGAATTGGGATACAAGTTAGAATGAGAGCACGTATTAAAACAGTCATATCCTCTCATGATAGCATGTCTATTGCTTTGGGGGCTTCTGATGCATACATGTGAAGGTGAGGAGAGGCTCTGCGTCCAATCAAATGGTCTTCTGTATAATAGGATAGTGCAACACTGATAGAAAGCTCATAATTTGTATATGATAGCATTTAGACTTATATACTGCTTCACAGATCTTTACAGCCCTCTCTAAGTGGTTTACAGAGTCAGCATTTGCCCCCCACAATCTGGGTCCTCATTTTCCTGATCTCAGAAGGATGGAAGGCTGAGCCAACCTTGAGTCGGTGAGACTCGAACTGACAAACTGCAGGCAACTGGAAGTCAGCAGAAGTAGCCTGCAGTACTGCATTTTAACCACTATGCCATTGTGGTGCTTCTATTTTTATATAACGTCTTCTTAATATTCTGCATTTAATATTTTAAACAATGGCCAATAAACAAATTATTCTAAGAAGTTTATCAAAATGAAGTTGCATTTATTAAAAACTCATATTTTGAACTTGACCAAATATAACACACCCTTCTTCATTGCTTTTCCAGATTAGTGATAAAATTACTTCAGAGATCCTGAGTGATAAAAATAAATTCCCCTTTTTCCACCAGATGCTCCCCAAAGAAGGGGTTCAGTATTCAGCAATTGTCCAAGTGCTTCTTCATTTCAGATGGACCTTGATTGGTCTCCTTGCTCCAGACACAGAGGAGGGAGAGAATTTCCTGAGGACATTTCCTCCTTTGCTTGTCAGGAATGGAATTTGTGTCATTATATCACAACGATTCTCAATGACTGGATTTAAAACACCCTTCAGGGATTCCAGCTTTTCTCAGTGGAAACAAGTCAATGTCTTTGTTCACTTCATTGAACATATTATCGTTTCAAGCACATTTTATATTTTTCAACTAACACTTGACACTTTGTCAGGACCCATTAGAGGGAAAGTCTGGATCACCACAACTGTGGGAAAATATATAATTTTTCATCGTGGACGTCACAAATACATGCATAGTATTTGGAGCTTTGCATTTATACAAAAAACAAGCCCAAAATATGATGCTTTTGAAAACTATGCCTATATTGACCACCAATATAAAAAGAAGAATTTTCAGTGTTCTTTTTCGAAGCATGTTCTTTCTGTCAAAGGCCAGAAAAGATGCACCCAAAAATCTCCAGTGGAGACACAAGTGAAATTTAACGTGAAGCAGGTTGCAAATAGTGACTCTGTTTACCTTATCTATATGACTCTGGCCCACGTCTTGAAGGCTGCGTATTCATCCAGATCCTGGAGAAGAAAGAAGAAAACCCAAGGGACATTGGGGCCTCCAAGACTGCAACCATGGCAGGTATGTGGTCCCAACAAAGGATCCAACAAACTAAGTTCCTTTGGAGAAGGAATCCATTAGAGAAAGTGGGAAATCTTATCAACATCCTTGTGCTACAAAAGGCCAACAGATTTGGTCAATCTAGAACAGAATAGAACAGAACAGAATCTTGGAGGTCTTCTAGTCCAGCTCCCTGCTCAAGCAGGACACCTTATACCATTTCAGATAAGTCACTGTCCAGTCTCTTCTTAAAAATCTCCAGTGATGGAGCGCCCATCATTTCTGAAGGCAAGCTGTTCCACTGGTTAATTTTCCTCACTGTTAGGAAGTTTCCCCTTAATTCCAGGCTGTGTCTCTTTGGTTTCCAACCATTGTTTCTTGTCTTGCCCTCTGATGCTTTGTAAAATAATTTCACCCTGTGTTCTTTGTGGCAGCTCCTCAAGTACTGGAATACTGCAATCATGTCACCCCTAATTCTTCTTTTCTCTAGGCTAGCCAAACCCAAATCCTACAACCGTTCTTCATAGGTTTTAGTCTCCAGGCCTTTGATCATCTTAGTTGCTCTTCTCTGAGCTTTTTCCAATGTCTCAATATCTTTTTTTATAGTTTGGTGACCAGAATAGGTTGCAGTATTTCAGATGTAGTCTTATCATCCTTAGTAAACCGTGCAAACCATCATTTGCATTTCCTGCATTGGATGAAGACAGCACATCTTTCTCCTTCTGTCCTAGCCACTTTTTACAGAGGCACGATTGAGAGGGTTTTAACAAACGGCATCACTATTTGGTTTGGTGGCACTTGTGCCTCAGATAGAAAGTCCATTCAGAGAGTGGTGAGGAGAGTGGAGAAGATTATAGGAAGCTCACTTCCTCTCATTCAGGATACTGCTTGTAAGCACTATGTGCTTAGAAGCATTGTTAGAGACCTCACACACCCACTTTATGTTCTGTTTCTGTTGCTTCACTCTGGGAGGAGGTTTTGAAGTAACATTAACAGTAACAGAGTTGGAAGAGACCTTGGAGATCATCTAGTCCAAACCCCTGCTCATGCAAGAGACCTGTATTAGGTAATCGAACCGCTGAACTGCCAACCTTTCTAATTGACAAGCTCAGTGTCTTAGCCACTGAACCACCTAGTCAGGCTAAGTATTTCTAGCAGGACTACCAGATTCTGTAACAGCTTTTTTTGCTATGAAATCCATCTAGTAAACTTGCAAGATTCATTTTTCTCTCCATTTACATGTACACATCTGAACTAGACTGAGTTGTTCCTCTGTTTCCTATAATATATGTGGGTATATGCATAATTTTTTATTTATTTATTTATGTCATGTTTATGTAGACTCTGGAATAACAGTCTTTAACTTTCAACATAACATATTTCAGTTATTGAAAGAGTGTTGTATCCTTCCTTCTCAATTAAGGCACTGTGTTAGTTGGAAAAGGTGCTTCCAGACTCCTGATTTTCAGATCCTGTAGATCAACATCGCTCTTCTCCTTCTGGTCTTTCCTCAAGGCTAAGAGCAGCTCCTTTGGTCTCTTATTGGATTTCATTGCCTTTCCAAGTTGATCCAGGTTTCGTGAAATGTCTTCTCCAAGCATTGTGCCTGCAAGGGGAGCTGAGACTTGAGTTGGGATCTTCCCAGATCAGAACATTCACCTCCTGAGATTCTTATGGGTGCATTTGCCGTCATCCTTTTTTTTTTTTTTTTATTTGATTTATATGCCGCCCTTCTCCGGAGACTCAGGGTGGCTTACAGTGCGTTAAGCAATAGCCTTCATACTTTTGTATATTTATACAAAGTCAGCTTATTGCCCCCACAAACTGGGTCCTCAATTTACCTACCTTAGAAAGGATGGAAGGCTGAGTCAACCTTGAGCCTGGTGAGATTCGAACTTACAGTAATTGCAGACAGCTGGTGTTAATCACAATGCTATCAGTCTGCTGAGTCACCAGGCCCTTCCATGAACATCTCAATGCCGACTCACATTTAGTTCACAATCATCTAGTATTTTTATATTTTCACAAATATTCTTATCAAGTTTGGTTTTCCTTTTTTAGTGCATCATTGAAGTTCTTGTACAAAATATTATAGTCCTTGTTACTATTTATGTATATGTTTTTTTTTCCTTTTTATGCACATTTTTGTGTTGTTTTGTCTATTACTTTTTCTTCTTTTCTTTTTTGGAGTTTATATTTTAACGTTTCAAATAGAATAGAATAAAATTTAAAGGGGTAACATCAGGGGTGAAATCCAGCAGGTTCTGACAGGTTCTGGAGAACCGGCAGCGGAAATTTTGAGTAGTTTGGAGAATCAGCAAATACCACCTCTGGCTAGCCCCAGAGTGGGGTGGGAATGGAGATTTTGCAATATCCTTCCCCCAGGAGTGGGGAGGGAATGAGGATTTTGCAATATCTTTCCCCTGCCCACCAAGCCATGTCCACAGAACCTGTATTAAAAAACATGGATTTCACCACTGGGTAACATGCAAGTACCATGTAGGTAAGAAACAAAGTTTTCTGCTTCTAAAATTCCTGATGTGTTTCCATTCTAGTTCCATCCCTTTCTGGAGAAGAATGAGTTCTACAACCTTTCCCATTGGAAACTCTACCTGGACCAAAATGGAGAAGTAACTGCAGACATGGACATTGAGTTCCAGGTGTTTTTGCACAAGGGGAATTTGATGAAAAGGAAAATGGGAAGTATTGAAAATCAGAAACTTGTTATCAACCAAAGAACTCTTTTGTGGCTAAAGATGATCAAAAAGGTATGCGAAATATTGCTGTGTTTTCTCTTTTTTCCTAAAGATTGTGACCCATTTCAAGTGGGTTAACTTTACTCATCATGATGAACTCACCTTCACTGAGAGTTTAATGTATCCACGAGAAAACTTACTGTTTTCTTAGACTGCTGTTGTTGTTTTTTTGAGGGGGGGGGCACTTCAGTACTATTCACAAAGATGTCATTCATTTGCTAAGATATAGAATAGAAGAACAGAGTTGGAAGGGACCTTGGAGGTCTTCTAGTCCAACCCCCTGCTTAGGCAGGATACCCTACACCACTATGGAACCCTGTTTTAAACTGATTCAACCATAACCAATACAGCATGATTATCCATTAGGATACAGACCGAGGTTCTTTTGTATTTCTTCTATAATTTAGTATCTCCATCAAACTGGTGAGAAACCTTCACGTGCTGGCATTTGCGGTGCTGAAACCTCAGTTTATTTTTTTATTTTTTTTTTTATATTGGATTTCTATACCGCCCTTCTCCCTGAGGACTCAGGGCGGTGTACAGCCAGATTAAAAAACATGCAGAACAAATATTAAAAACAATTAAAAGATATATAAATTTGGCCCAATTAAAACTCGTTTGCCAATTAAAAACGTTTAAAACATTTAAAAACAGTTAAAAATTTCATCTTAAGCCAGCCCGGCTTGTTTAAATAAATGGGTTTTAAGGGCGCGACGGAAGGCACTGAGGTCTTGGATTCTCCTTATCTCTAGGGGGAGCTGATTCCAGAGGGTGGGAGCCCCCACAGAGAAGGCCCTCCCCCTGGGGGTCACCAGCCTACATTGTCTGGCTGATGGCACCCCGAGGAGGCCCTCTCTGTGGGAGCGCACGGGTCGATGGGAGGTCGTTGGTAGCAGCAGGCGGTCTCGAAGATAGCTAGGCCCTATGCCATGGAGCGCTTTAAAGGTGATAACCAACACCTTGAAGCGCACCCGGAAGACAACTGGGAGCCAGTGCAGCTCGCGCAGGAGCGGTGTTACATGGGAGCGCCATGCTGCTCCCGTCACTACCTGCGCTGCTGCGTTCTGGACCAGCTGGAGCCTCCGGGTGCTCCTCAAGGGGAGCCCCATGTAGAGAGCGTTGCAATAGTCAAGGCGAGAGGTGACGAGGGCGTGAGTGACTGTGCACAGGGAATCCCGATCAAGAAAGGGCCGCAACTGGCGAATCAGGCGAACCTGATAAAAGGTCCCCCTGGTTACAGCCGTCAGATGTTCCTCCAAGGACAGCTGCATATCCAGGAGGACTCCCAGATTGCGAGCCCTCTCTGTGGGGGCCAATGACTCGCCCCCAATAGTCAGTGATGGAGTCAACTGACTATATCGGGATGCCGGGAGCCACAGCCACTCAGTCTTGGAAGGGTTGAGCTTGAGCCTGTTCCTCCCCATCCAGATCCGTACAGCCTCCAGGCACTGGGACATCACTTCAAGGGCATCGTTGGGGTGGCCTGGGGTGGAGATGTACAGCTGGGTGTCATCAGCATACTGGTGGTATCTCACCCCAAAGCCACGGATGACCTCACCCAGCGGCTTCACATAAATGTTGAACAGGAGAGGCGAGAGGACCGATCCCTGCGGCACTCCACAAATGAGAGGCCTCGAGGTCGACCTCTGCCCCCCTGCCAACACAAACTGCGACCGGTCGGAGAGAAAGGAGGAGAACCACCGCAACACGGTGCCTCCCACCCCCAACTCTTCCAGCCGGTGCAGCATGATACCATGGTCGATGGTATCAAAAGCCGCTGAGAGGTCTAACAGGACCAGAACAGAGGAACAACCCCTGTCCCGAGCCCTCCAGAGATCATCAACCAATGCGACCAATGCCGTTTCTGTGCTGTGCCCAGACCTGAAACCCGACTGGAACGGATCTAGATAAGATGTTTCCTCCAGGAATTGCGGAAACTGTCGTGCGACCACACTCTCAACAACCTTCGCCATAAAGCGAAGGTTGGAGACAGGACGATAGTTGGCCAATATTGCCGGATCCAGGGACAGCTTCTTGAGGAGAGGCCTCACCACCGCCTCTTTCAAGGTGGTGGGGAAGTAACCCTCACTCAACGAATTTCTTTCTCAGTGTCTTCATTAAAGTTTGGATTGAATTGGATGAATAGAATACAGATATAGAATTGGAAAAAAACCTTGGAGGTCTTCTAATCCAAACCCCTGCTCAGCCAGGAAACCCTGCACCATTTCAGACAAAGGATTGCCCAATCTCTTCTTAAAAACTTCCAGTGTTGGAGCATTCACGACTTCTGGAGACAAGTTGTTCCACTGATTAATTGTTCTAAATGTCAGGAAGTTTCCCCTTAGTTCTAGGTTGCTTCTCTCCTTGATGAGTTTCCATCCATTGCTTCTTGTCCTACCCTCAGGTGCTTTGGAGAATAGCTTGACTCCCTCTTCTTTGTGGCAACCCCTGAGATATTGGAAGACTGCTATCATGTCTCCCCTAGTCCTTCTTTTCATCAAACTAGACGTACCCAATTCCAGCAATTGTCCTTTATGTGTTTTAGCGTCCAGGCGCCTAATCGTCTTTGTTGCTCTTCTCTCTATATGATCATAATTGTGAATATGATCATAAATGGTTAGAGGCTTGGATTAGGGTTCCTATTTCTCAAAGTGAAGGCCAGAGAGACTACTTAGCTAAACTTCATTCTCCTCCATACCTCCATTTTCCACGTATATTTAGCACAGGCACATTTTCTTTAGCATTCCTTGTTTTTCCCCTTAGTCTCTGCCTCAGTCCAAATGTGTGGAAAGTTGTCGTCCTGGATTTGTCAAGCGGAAGCGAGAAGGAGAGCCTGCTTGCTGCTATGACTGTATTCCTTGTCCAGAGGGGACCATCTCCACTCAGGAAGGTGGGTGACTCCAAAGAGGTTGGGAGGCTTGTGATTCATCCAGAGCACTTTCATGAAAGTGAAACCTCAATTGATTTTTTGTTTATTTTTAACCTGCACAATTTCTTTTCAAAATGGAGGAATAGCAAAACAACCTTAATAGGGATTAGAGAGTATGGCCAGCTTTACTACTGCCAGAGAAAATATCTCTTCTGCTTTTTAGCTTGGATATTTCTTTCCACATTTATGTTTCTATGAATAGAACCTGAGATCTTTGAAATGTGAGGTATTGTCTTAGAAGTTACAACTTAGAATAATTTTATTGTCACTTTGAATGTACACTAATCGGCATACAATAAAATTAAATTCCGTTGCATACAGCTCTCAAAGGGTCACCAAATCCAATATACACTACATAAACATCACAAAATAAATACAAAATTATTCATGTACCCACTGAATAACAGGAAGCAAGCTTCCTATAATCTTCTCCGCTGTCCTCACCACTCTCTTTATGGACTTTCTATTTGAGGCACAGCTGCCTCCAAACCAAATAGTGATGCAGTTTGTTAAAATGCTCTCGATTGTGCCTCTGTAAAAAGTGGCCGGGACAGAAGGAGAAAGGTGTGCAGAAAATGCAGATGCTGGTTTGCACACTTCACTAAGGATGACATGTGGAGATACCAGTTTAGATTGTTAGTTATCTGCACCCCCAGATACTTAATACCGTTGGCCACATTTAGAGCTTCAGCCTTGATACTGAGTGGAGTAAGACCATGCCAGCTCTTTCTAAAATCTACAATGATCTCCTTTCTTTTATTAGCATTCAGATCTACCTCCTGGAAGAGTTATGGGTGCACCTCATTACAATCTGGTCCACTAGCCATTCAAGATTATTTACATATTTGAACTAGTTTTCTTTTTTTTTTTATTGAAAAAGTTTTCAATTACAAATTTTTCCCCCCTTTCCCCTCCCTCCTCCCTAACCCCCCCCACCCCATCCCCCCTGTGACTTCTTCAAAATAAAAAACCTAATACATAACAGATTATATAATATTTTAACATCCCCTTACTCCCTCCTCCAAATACTGACCCTTACTTCTAGTAATATTATTATTATTACTTCCCCCTCTTACCATACACATCAAAATAACATTCCATTATAACACTATATAATAACTTCTGATTTAACACAGTAATATTATTATAACTCCCAATTTATTGATAATCTGCCCTTTTTTCTCCTCCCCCTTACTTATGTCTGTGTATTAATATATAAAAACAACCTTCCACTTTAGAACTATATAACAAATCCTACTTTAACATTTAATCTTTTGTGTATATTAACATGACATTTCAAAGCAGCCTTCCCCATGAATTCTAGTTTTACATTTATTCTACTCTATCCATTTCCTCCACTCCCATAAATATATCTCTTAAGCATCCCTTTTCTTAATCTATACAATCAATACACTAGCCTGTCACCACCCATTTTCCTACAAAATTACCATACACAACAATTCTTAATATCTTTATTCTTCTGCCCATCATACTAAAAAGTATTCCCTTATATAAACAAAATCAATGACTTTAAATTTATAATCCATATAATATCTTCTTTGATGTCTTTCCACTGGATTGCTGACTCCATCATCCGGATTAGGGTAACATAACATCCCAGTTGCAACAGAATATTCAAAGTCCTCAATTATCATCTGCCCCCATCAATAATGAATATCTTCGTGTATATATATATAAAAACAACCACCCGAGTGACTTTATAATTGTAATCCATATAATATCTGTAGTAGTGGCTTTCTTCAGGATTAATAATTCCCATCATCATAATGGGGTAACAGCCAGATCTCCTGCATGCCCCAGCATGACTCTCTTGCCTTATAGCTCAGCATAGATATAATATGTTAATCAATGAAAAAAAACCCAAAAATAGATAATTCCAATCCAACAATTTAAGGCCCTTTTCACATCCCAAAATTACAGCATTGCAGAGGTCTGTCACTCTCCTCAGGATGATATTAACCACTACTTCGCCTCAACCATCTTTTCATATATTCAGTCATGTATTTTTTAAAAATAACTGGCTTCTCTGTTGCTTAATTTAGAAATTTTTATTTTTGTGAGACCTGTTTCTCTTTTTCCTTTCTTTTTGTGGGTTTGATCTCCATCCTAATTTCCTTTCTGCAAGTTGTGTATCAATTGATCGGTTTTCATTCTGATTTATAACTTGATCTTGTTGGTTTTGCTTTTGTGAGTCATATTTCTTTTGTGTAAGTTGTGTATCAATTAGTTGATTTCCATGGTTGCCTGTAACTTGGTGAGTCATCACGTTGGAATCCGATGCCACTTCTCTCTTATTTATAAATAATCCAGCTGAGGTGTCTGGAGAATCCAAAGGCAATTCATCTACAAAGGCCTCTGTAACTCGATATTTTTCCTTTATTTCTAACTCCTTCTGCTTATCTTGTGTTGTGCATAAAGATGTTAAGTTCATTTTTAAAAAATTTTGATAGAATTCTTCCGCTTTTTCAACAGTATTTAATTGATATCTTTCTCCTTGATATCTCAATATTATACCAACTGGAGCATTCCATCTGAATAAGATATTTCTTTTTTTAAGCTCGGCCACCAGAAAACCAAATTTCTTTCTTTCCAATAACATCTTAGGCGGTAGTTCTTTATATATCCAAATCTTTCTTCCAAACAATTGCAAAGTAGACTTAAAAGATTTCTGCACAATATTATTTCTTATTTCCTTATCTGTAAAATAAATCACCACATCTCTAGGCAATTGCCTTTGCTTTGCAATCCAGGAGTTTATTCTATAAACTCTATCGATCCTGCAGAATACCTCCTCAGGTTGAACCTTTAAAATCCCAGCCAGAACTTCAGAAGATATTTTCCTTAAGTCATCTCTGTTATTTTCCTGTAATCCTCTCAGTCTAATCGCATATTCAGTAAAATTATATTGCATCATTAAAACTTCCTTTTCAATACGTTGTTGTATATTTTCTACATTACAAATCTTTGGATCAGCTTCCATTTTAGGTTTTTCTTCTAAACTATTGTCTTGCATGTTTATCAAATCATTTTCAATTTTCTCTATTTTATTTTCCAAATTGTCCTCAGTTTCCTCCATTTTAGACTCTAATAGATTAATATTTGTATCCAACTTGATCAAAAGTTCTGAGAAACCATTGGCCATTTTTATGATCTTTTGTTGCAAAATATCAAAATTAATTGCACCAATTCTTTAGTTTCCTGCTTAAATTTCTCAAAGTTCTGATTCATAATCTCATCCCTTCTTACAATCTCCTCCAGAAGAAACTCAATCATATTAAAATCAGCTTTCTGAGACTGTAAGTTAAGAACTTGTTCATATAGTTTGTGGATGGGGGAATCCCCCCCCCCCTACTTGTTTGTCCGGCTTTGTAAGCCTAAACGCCATATTTCCACACAGGCAAACTTTTTTAGAAAAGAAAAAAAAAGCAAAGCTTCTTTCCAAACGGGATCAATATCAAATCAAATCTCCAGGAAGGAGAAAACACAAAAGTGGAGCTTTTTCTTCAATTGTAGCCAGGAGCATTTATTCCGCTACTTTGTGGCTTAATAAGAAACAGAAGGACTTTCCCTTTTCAGCTTCCCTGCTCAAATTTCGGCAGTCGCCATTTTAAAAGTCCTTTTTTACTTTATTCAATATCCTTTGCTAAATAAGTATAAATACTTGCAATTTAGGGTCACAGGTCCAGATCCAGATCTCTTCCTCTTTGCTTAATCTGTTAGTTATCTTGAAAAGCTTGTTTTCGTAGCCTTGCTCTGCATTTTGCAGAGGTCTCCCAACGCCCGGAGCAAACGGCGAGTGATATAGGGAGCCTCATCCGCTTGCCCCCAAGAGTAAAAAAAAACCTCTGGGGGCTATGCGGAGAGCTCTACCTACACTCACCTGCTCTCCCTCACATTTCCTCCTGGAAATGGAGTTTTTCGAGCCACCTTTCCGTTGTAAAGGCGGCTCTTTACAGGCGATGGGGCTGGCGGTCCCAAGGGACCGTCTGGCGGCTACAAAAAGCAAACCGGAAGTCCAAGAATTATTTGAACTAGTTTTCTTTACCAAGCAACTAGATTTCAGAAGATTGGCATCTCTGTGTTCAGAATATTAAAAAGTGCCATTTGGCACAACTCAGTTTTTTTGCTTAGAAGTGTAACTGACTCATTATTTAGCTCTTTTAATGTACATTCTGTGAAGGTTCTGCACATTACACAGGAAATCTTTCAAGCCCAAAGCTTCCCCCAGTTTCATAGGGTACATTGAAATTTTGGAGATTTTAATAAAAGCATCTTGAAAAATGCTCCTCTGAATCAATTCTCATCCCAAAAAGATATTTCATAAAGATGAAAGTATAGAATATTAAAGAAAGGTTTCTTTTGGGTTTTCTCAGATACAGAAAAATGTACCAAGTGTCCAGATCATAAATATCCAAATAAGGACCGAGTTCAATGTATCCCCAAAGTTATAACATTCCTGTCTTATGAGGAACCCCTGGGCATCATCCTGGTCTCTTTTGCACTACTCTTGTTCCTAACTGCACTGTTTATATTAATCATATTCTTTAAATACCGAGAGACACCCATTGTCAAAGCCAACAACCGAGACCTCTCCTATATCCTCCTGGTCTCCCTCCTGCTTTGCTTTTTGTCTCCTTTTCTCTTCATTGGTCAACCAAGGAAAATGACCTGTCTTTTCCAACAAACGGTTTTCAGCAACACCTTCTCAGTTGCCATTTCTTCTCTCTTGGCCAAAACAATTATGGTGGTGCTGGCTTTCCTTGCCACAAAACCGGGAAATCGAGTAAAAAGATGGTTGGGGCGGACCTTGGCCAACTCCATCATCCTTTCTTGTTCTACTGTGCAAATTATCATCTGCTCCATCTGGATGGGAATTTCACCCCCATTCCCTGACTCTGACCTCCACTCTCAGCCTGGAGAGATCATCCTGCAATGCAACGAAGGAGTTGTTGTCATGTTCTACATTACTCTCAGCTACATGGGCTTCCTGGCTGCCATTTGCTTTGTGGTGGCTTTCCTGGCCAAGAATCTTCCTGGGGCCTTCAATGAAGCCAAGCTGATCACCTTCAGCATGCTGGTCTTCTGCAGTGTCTGGGTGACTTTTGTGCCCACCTATCTGAGCACCAAAGGAAAATTTATGGTGGCTGTGCAGGTCTTCTCCATCTTGTCTTCCAGTACTGGTCTGCTGGGCTGTATCTTCATCCCCAAGTGCTTCATTATCCTTCTGAGGTCAGATCTGAATACAAAGGAGCAGCTGGCAACCAGAAGAAATGCTGAAATGTGAAACACAGGAATGTCAACTCTCAACATGTTCCAATAATAAGCCATACCTAGAAAATGGTCCAAGCTGTTCTCCATGGATGACAAGGCTTCAAATCATGATGGCTTCCAGTCATCATAAAGGGTGACTGGAAGACAGGATTGTTAGGAAGGGAAGTTCTTGGAGTAGTGGGTGGATTTTAACAAGCTGGAAATACTGTATAGAAGGATTGCATGTGGCAACCACTACAACCTTGTTTCTCAAAATGTTTTACCAAACCTGCTATGGCAAATGCAACTGATACGTTTCTTTTTATTTAGACAATAACTGTTTCTTGAGGGTAGTAACACTATATGGGTGGGAAAGTAACTTGATGGTTACTAATTAGGAATATTTCTTACACCACATATTAAATATGCATGTGTACTGTTATCATTTCATCTCCTTTTCCTGAAATGTAGAAATATGAGTGCCTCATCTCGTCTGTTGGACTCCCTACCACTATTTTCTGGAGAAAAAATCCTTCAGTGTAGATTGAATAAATAATCTGCAGTGAGTCTGGATTATTGTTTTTTTTGGGGGGGGGGGCTGTATTTTTTTCTACAGAAATTGGTGCCAGCAGTGAGATTCACAGTCTAAATCTTGGTGAACTCTGTATGATCACAGACATTCAGATTTGAGACCAGGTCTTGCTTACAAATGACAAGGATGGGATGTTAGTTTTCTCCAATTGTTTGGTGTGCCTGAGTTCATCGGAGGCCAAGGAAGAAGCATAATAAAGATGGCATGGGTTTGTATGTCTTCCTGTAATCTCACAATTGTTGGGTTTGTCTCACAACTGACAAACCCAACTAAAGCAAGCTTGTTCTAGACCTTCAGAAGTCTGAATGCAAAACTTTATTGAGTACATCATATCGGCACTGATGAAGGCAAAACCAGTTCTATCTAATTCCCGCTCAAATCCACATAGTTACAAATTTGATTTCCTCCACCCCTATTAGGAAAGGTCATATTGTCCAATTGCGTGTCATTATTTTATTATGAGAAAGAGTCTCTGGTCTTGGCAAACACCTGCTGATGTGTCCGTGACTCTCACAGCTCTTCTTCTTGAAGAGTGAGTGAAGGAGCCTGCATTCTATCTCACCCTTCCATCCCCACTAGTTCTTGGGAAAGTTGAGAAGCGATAATGGTTGCAATAGCATAAGCACACTTTGAACTTGACAACAATCCTTCTTCTACGTGTGTGTGTGTGTGTGTGTGTGTGTGTGTGTGTGTGTGTGTGTGTGGGTTCCAAGGGACACCCCCGATGAAATAAAGCTCTGAGGCCTGAGGTTCCTCAAAGTTCCAATTTATTAGAGATGTCATGTTGGCACATCTGGGAAAACCCGAATCTGAAAGCTTCCAGGTTTTCCAGACCCAGCTGACAGTTCACAACCCTGCCCCACACCCACAAGTTCATCACATTGTCCAATCAACTCTTCACACTCAACTGGATACAATCTTCATGCAGTCTCCAGCATGCACAGGCAAAAGTCCTTGAATATGGAATGTTGTTATGACTAACTTTCTACTGCTCCAACAACAGCCCCCTCCCAACTTCCCCAGCTAAAATATGTGGCAGTTTAGAAACAAAAAGAAAATTGTCTTCCAAAACTGACACCAGAGTTATGCTGGAACATACATACATACATACATACATACATTCTTTTAGATAGATAGATAGATAGATAGATAGATAGATAGATAGATAGATAGATAGATAGATAGATGGATGGATGAATCCTATTGGTTAGAGAAGGCTCAGACCACCTCTTACAAGGGTGTGCGGAGGAATTTGTTCTCCATCTGTTTTACAGTTGCATGATTTGCTCATACTTTGATGACAGGTCCAGTGGAGGCTCCTGGGGGGATCACTTGGTTTTCTAGGAACAGTTTGAACCTCTTGGGTCTCAGGAAATAGGCAGGATCCTTAGATTGGGAGCTTGACTCCCTGATGTTTCGATCTACAGTATGCACCTCCTGACTTTGAAGGAAGGTATAGGAAAGTCCAAATGCATTCCAAAAGTCACAAAAAAGTCAAAATTGGATGGTCACCTCATCGGTCAAAGGATCATGAACAAAAAGCAGGAGTCCTACTCAGAGCCAGAAAGCCCAAAAAAGACTGCAAGCAAATAATAATAATAATAAAATATAGTTACAGCAAATATTCATGACATGCCTTTTGTGCCAACTCAGAAAGTTCAAACTGCCCAAGGAGCTGCTGATTCGGTTCTACAGAGGAATTATTGAGTCTGTCATCTGCACCTCCATAACTGTCTGGTTTGGTTCTGCAACCCAACAAGAGAGACACAGACTTCAGAGGATAATTAGAACTGCAGAAAAAAACAGTGGCTACCAACCTGCCTTCCACTGAGGATCTGTATACTGCACAAGTCAAAAAGAGGGCTGTGAAAATATTTACAGACCCCTCACATCCTGGACATAAACTGCTTCAACTTCTACCTTCAAAATGACACTATAGAGCACTGCACACCAGAACAACTAGATACAAGGACATTTTTTTCCCAAATGCCATCACTCTGCTAAACAACTAATTCCCACAATACTTATCTACTAATTCACACAACATTATCTACTAAGACTGTGTTACTATTCTTCTTCTCATCCTTACTAGGAGCTATCTCTTCCCACTTATGGCTAGATTCAAGTTGCTTGTATCTTTACAACTTATATTGTTTTTATTGTTTCCTAGTATGATTTGATTGCTTATTAATATCCTGTGACTATCACTAAGTGTTGTATCTTATGATTCTTGACAAATATATTTTATTTTTTCTTTACGTACACTGAGAGAAGTGGTTAATGCCTTATTCTATTGCACTAAAGCGAATACGTTTTGACAAGGGCACATATATGACCGAAAAGGGGAATTCTACCCCTGAGAGTAGAAGCTGAAGGTCATATAGTGGAAAAACTTTCTCACTTTCTCTGTTCCTCACTTCAGGATGGACCTGCCTATCCCCTCAGCTCTCCCCTGACACTCAACCCCCCCTCCCATTCTCCACTCAAAGACAAGCTGTACATATGAAGTGAAGTTCTTTTCCATCTTTTATCCAGGTAAGAAACATAAACTCAATAATAAATCACCCAGATAAACCAGGAACACAGGTCTCCCAACTGCTCCTCAAAGCACTCGGGTGTGTATGGAGAGGTGTCACACAAAGCCTGAGAGATGGGAATCTCAAATGGGGCCCATCCCACCAAGTACATCCATAAAAGCAGAGAAAGGGCCACTATGTATCCCTAAATGAGTTTCTGGGTGGGTCTGGCAAGAAATCAGGTCATACCATACACAATGCTGTGAGCACCACAACCATCTCAGCTGCAGACTTCATCCCCCATTCTTTATTTAATAAATTATGAAACTTCAAAATATAAAGAATTTAAGGGTTCCGGTCTGGTGCCGCGGTGCTACAGTCGGGGAAATAGCAGGCTCGAGCCCGCAAAAACCCCTACTGACAAACCACCAATCAATGGGTCTTCAGACCATCCCATCCTGAAGGGATGGGGGGAAGAAGAGGAGCACCTCGGAAGGCCAAGAGGAATAGGCAAATTCCTCGGAGGTCAGAGGGAATCCTCGGAGTTGGCGGTGAGGGTAGGCAGTCATGGAGGCTGCCACAAAGCTGCGGCAGACCGTGAAAAGATCGTGCAGGAGGGAAGAAGAAAGGACGATTTTTTTCAAAGCCGGGTGAGTGACACCAACCCAGGCAAGAAACAACGTAATAGCATATATTTTTATAAATAAGACCCCAAAATTTAAATAGCGGCTGTAGATCTTTGGGGATTGAAGATTTGGTAAAAAACAATAATTGGAAATAAAGACCCATGATAGATTTTGCTTTAGTAAAATTGACTTGGAAGAATTAGCTTTTAATGAATTAGAAAATTGGGTTTCTCTTTCAATTGGAATGGATTGGAAAAATGTTTCTTTGGGAGTTAACACCTTTAGAAAGTTAATGAAGAAAGGCAAACAGATGTTATATAATAGCTATGGAGACTGCAGTGACTAAGTGGGAATGTGGATTGTAGAGATTCCCCTTCTATTTGGAAAAGAAATATTTTGAATGGCTTTTTACTTTGGATTACTTTGAAATTAACTTTAGACTTATGGATTTTGGAGATTCCTATTCTGTCTTTGGGTGATTTTATGAAGAAAGAAGAAATACTCTGGATTTATTACAATCAAAACTAACTGCCTTAGCAATAAAAGGCATGGCGCAGGAACAAAAGAGAGGAAGTTGATGTATTATACATGGAACAGATGTTACAAAAGTATTAAAGTGACATACAGAGTTTTCAGTGTGGACATATGGATTTTTAAGTGGAACATTCACAGACAGATAGGGAAAGGAAGAAACAAAGCAGATAAAATTAAAATGTAATGTTTAAAAGCTTAAATATATAAATGATTTTTGGATAAAAACAGGAGGGCTCTTGGAATAATAAAGATGGAAAACAAGAGATGGTAAGTAAAATAGAGGATTGATGTATAGGTGGTTAAAAATAAAAATAATAAAAATAAGAGTATACACTAATATGAGACAACTTTAAGAAAATTTATTGTTTGATGTAATATGTTTTAATTTTAATTTGCAAACAAACTTCAGATTGGTGAATATGATTGATTAATGTATTATTGGATGAAACTATAAGATACACAGACTTTAGTAACAAATTGTGATTTAATTCAATGTATGCTGGAAATGATTAATACTATGAAACATGTTGAGAATTAATTTGGAAGAGTATGCTGGAAAACTGATATATAATAGATAAATATATTGCAAGGGAAAGTTAAAATAAGAGATGATGGGCACCAACAAAATAAGAGTTTGAGATTTGGAGGAGAATATGCTGGAAACCAGTCAAAATGGAAAATGCTGGAAATCAGCCAAATATAATATGCTGGAAATCAGCCAAATAGTAGTTGGAGGTATGGAGGAGATTATGTTGGAAATCAGCCAAAATACAATATGATGGAAATCAGCCAAACAACAGATGGAGGTATGGAGGAGAATATGGTGGAAATCAGCCTAAATAAAACATGCTGGATACCAGCTAAATAATAATAGGTGATATGGAGGAGGATATGGATCGTGAGATAAATCTGTGTAACATGAAATGTGTAATAGATGATAAGCATGAAAAAAATCAAAGGTAAATTGAAAAAGTTCAAGATTTTAAGATTTGATGAAATGGGCCTAGAGACTAAGAAATATGGATAGAATTTTGTTTTATAAACTGAAATAAAAATAGAGTTGTATTGAATCTGAAATTAAGATTTGTGGTGATAAAATTGTAAGGTAAATAATTAGATTAAGAGGTTAGAATATTGTTAAAATTTATATTTTGATATTGATGTTAAAAGATGTAATGAAGGCAATTTGGAGAAGAACCAGATATAATTTGGTTTAATACACGGATATAAAAATGAGTTAAGTTTATCTGGAAACTAAATCTGTGGTGATATAATAGAATTGTTTAGATTAAGATGCTAGAACTATGTTAAAAAAATTTTTTTATGTTTTGATTATGTTTTGATTTCTACTTTTAAAAGATGTAATGGGAAATGTGGTCTTCCGGGTGCGCTTCAAGGTTTTGGTTACCACCTTTAGAGCGCTCCATGGCTCAGGACCAGGGTACTTACGAGACCGCCTTCTGCCACCAGTAGCCTCTCACCGACCAGTTCGCTCCCATAGAGAGGGGCTCCTCAGGGTGCCGTCGGCCAAACAATGTCGACTGGCAGCCCCCAGGGGGAGAGCCTTCTCTGTGGGGGCACCTGCCATCTGGAACGAGCTCCCCCCGGAGATACGGAGGATCCAAGACTTACGCATCTTCCGCCGCGCCCTAAAAACGTTTTTATTCCAACAGGCTGGTCTGGCCAAACTCTCCCTTTTAAATTGGCTTTTAAATTGGGTTTTAAAATGTTTTTTAGATAAATTGGATGTTTTTTAATTTGTTTTCTGAGCCTAAATTATTTAATCTGTTTTTAATAGTTTTTTAACTTTTGTATGTCTCTTTATTTTATTTTGGCTGTTCACCGCCCTGAGTCCTTCGGGAGTAGGGCAGTATACAAATATGATAAATAAATAAATAAATTGTGAATGGAGCTTGTTAAAGAAATGTAAGCGTTGTACCTATCTATGACCGGATCGAGACTTCGTTCTTGAAAGATATATTTTATGTTTATGTCTGAAAAAATAAAAAAAATATTTATATATATAAAAAAATATAAAGGATTTCAGTGTCTTCCATGAATATTGAAGGACAACAGAGGGTCAAGGAAAATAAAACTAAAAATTTCTATCCCTTCTGTAAATTTCTCCCTATTTACTCAAGAATACAGTCTACAGGCTGCCCCTTTTCTGCTTCTTAGTCAGCTCTCATCCCAAAAATTATACTTCTAGAACAGATGGAAATGAAATGTCACTTCAGGTGCAAGGAATTTTAAAATCAGATCCAGATTAGGATTAATATCTGGAGAAAAGAAAATCACAAAGAAGATCTGCTGTTAATATTAGGCAGGGTTCAAGGGTGCAGATGATGTTAGAGGACACAAGAGTAAAGTGTCAAGAACCTAGATTGTCACCAAACTGCATAGCTCCAGGTAACCTTCTCTAGCATTCTCTGGAGACCATATGACACAATGGCGGACAACAGAAATCAATTCCATGGGTATTGAAGCATCTTCGTCCAGCATCACTTTCTGGACATGTCCTGACAGGAAGGATAACAGCCATTGTGGAAGAGTGTCTCCAGGGGTGTATCTGCAACATTTCACAAAAAAATCCTTTTCTCCAGCTGCCCCTCAGTACATGGAGTCCTGGAAGAGGACAAATCATCACTCACAGTAATTATCACAATCCCAGACCTGGAGACGCCTACTGCTACTTTTCCAGTGGCTGCTTTTGATATAACGTCAGACTGAAGCAACGTGGAATGGATCTTGCATCAGAGAAAGATATAAGCCTCTACTCATGCTGAATGGTTTGCACAAGATTTAGGACATAGGCAGGGGCTGTGCTTCTGAGTGTACCTTCCTCTCTTTTCCACATGAAGCTCAGTTTGTTTCTGTTTGAATAAGGAAAGCTCCTGGATATCCCATTTTCTGAGAGTACTTTGAAATCATCTAACTCTTCTTTAGAAACAGGTGATTGATTCAGCTCCATGAATGGACCTCCTGCTTCTGCTTTCAATGCTACTGGTGTCCCAGCCAGTATCTGGGAAGCTTGTAATGAAGTGCCCGCTGAATATGGTGCATCTGGATAGAGAAAGACTATGGAGCTACTACAGGCCAGGAGACCACCTCATCGGTATAGTCACCAGTGCAGCTACACTAGACCAGAAAATATTGTTTTTCAATCAGCTTCCTCATAGTCAGTCTCGCTTGTAAGTTATTCAGCGTGATGAAATTGTATTCCTTCCATGTGCGGTTCTAACACTCTCATTCTTTTCTCCTTGTTCTGCTTACTCCTGTATTTCAGGAACTGATTAATTTTGTTGATTGATCGGATTTCCGTGGGTTTCCCCTTCTGTTTTATTTAATGGAAGAGACACAAATACAGAGATGGAGCAGAAAAAAAAAACACCTGAAAGAAATCCACATTATTTTCCTCTCTATGTCCAATCTAGAATTTATGACTTGAATAATGACTTTTGTTTAAAGTAGTGATTGTTGTAGTTACCCCTGACCAGCTTATTTCCATATTTTTATAACTGTTCCTTCCTATTCTTATAGGAATAATGAATGACTTGTTTTTAGAACAGCTTTTCTGGGTCACTTATGAAATATCCTCTTCCTTTTGTGATGGCTGTACCTTAAAAAAAAGGAATTATTTTGCAGAGTGGATACTGTGCTGATGAAAATTACTGCTGCTATAAATAATAGACTATTTCTTATCTCCTTCCTATTTTCTGAACATTTACAAATATTAAATGTTGATGGGTGACTATCATTTGCCTCTTGTTTTTGATCAGTATTGGCTTCAGACTCAATAGCCTTGTGTTGATAAAGATAATGAAATTGGGAAAGAAATGTATTTTATTATTGCTGTTGATGAAACTTGTATTAACCAAAGCATTTTTTACACTAGTGTACCTTATTATCACAAAGGAATAGAACGCTTTATTTTCACCATTCAAGAGAGCAACAAGAATATCCAGCTTTTGTGCAATCTCACACTTGGCTACAATATCCATGACAACTATTTGAAAACTCTTGGCACTTCAGAAGTCTTGCTGGACATGCTCTCTACTGGAGAAGCCAATGTTCCCAACTACAGCTGTGGAAGGAAGGACAACATTTTGGCTCTTCTTGATGCAGCTGACAGAGAGATTTCCATCCAGATGTCAACATTAGTAGGCCCCTACAAAGTCCCACAGGTTTGTGTGCATGTTTCTCTATATAGTCAAGTGAGTGGAGTGATAGTGGGTGCAGGATAGTTCCATCCATATCTTCTCTATGGAATTCAAGAGCTGCTTTTCACTATGTCTATTGTAGGTGTCATGGCTGAGAATTGGGATACAAGTTAGAATGAGAGCACATATTAAAACAGTCATATCCTCTCATGATAGCATGTCTATTTCTTTGGGGGCTTCTGATGCATACATGTGAAGGTGAGGAGAGGCTCTGCGTCCAATCAAATGGTCTTCTGTATAATAGGATAGTGCAACACTGATAGAAAGCTCATAATTTGTATATGATAGCATTTAGACTTATATACTGCTTCACAGATCTTTACAACCCTCTCTAAGTGGTTTACAGAGTCAGCATTTGCCCCCCACAATCTGGGTCCTCATTTTCCTGATCTCAGAAGGATGGAAGGCTGAGCCAACCTTGAGTCGGTGAGACTCGAACTGACAAACTGCAGGCAACTGGAAGTCAGCAGAAGTAGCCTGCAGTACTGCATTTTAACCACTATGCCATTGTGGTGCTTCTATTTTTATATAACGTCTTCTTAATATTCTGCATTTAATATTTTAAACAATGGCCAATAAACAAATTATTCTAAGAAGTTTATCAAAATGAAGTTGCATTTATTAAAAACTCATATTTTGAACTTGACCAAATATAACACACCCTTCTTCATTGCTTTTCCAGATTAGTGATAAAATTACTTCAGAGATCCTGAGTGATAAAAATAAATTCCCCTTTTTCCACCAGATGCTCCCCAAAGAAGGGGTTCAGTATTCAGCAATTGTCCAAGTGCTTCTTCATTTCAGATGGACCTTGATTGGTCTCCTTGCTCCAGACACAGAGGAGGGAGAGAATTTCCTGAGAACATTTCCTCCTTTGCTTGTCAGGAATGGAATTTGTGTCATTATATCACAACGATTCTCAATGACTGGATTTAAAACACCCTTCAGGGATTCCAGCTTTTCTCAGTGGAAACAAGTCAATGTCTTTGTTCACTTCATTGAACATATTATCGTTTCAAGCACATTTTATATTTTTCAACTAACACTTGACACTTTGTCAGGACCCATTAGAGGGAAAGTCTGGATCACCACAACTGTGGGAAAATATATAATTTTTCATCGTGGACGTCACAAATACATGCATAGTATTTGGAGCTTTGCATTTATACAAAAAACAAGCCCAAAATATGATGCTTTTGAAAACTATGCCTATATTGACCACCAATATAAAAAGAAGAATTTTCAGTGTTCTTTTTCGAAGCATGTTCTTTCTGTCAAAGGCCAGAAAAGATGCACCCAAAAATCTCCAGTGGAGACACAAGTGAAATTTAACGTGAAGCAGGTTGCAAATAGTGACTCTGTTTACCTTATCTATATGACTCTGGCCCACGTCTTGAAGGCTGCGTATTCATCCAGATCCTGGAGAAGAAAGAAGAAAACCCAAGGGACATTGGGGCCTCCAAGACTGCAACCATGGCAGGTATGTGGTCCCAACAAAGGATCCAACAAACTAAGTTCCTTTGGAGAAGGAATCCATTAGAGAAAGTGGGAAATCTTATCAACATCCTTGTGCTACAAAAGGCCAACAGATTTGGTCAATCTAGAACAGAATAGAACAGAACAGAATCTTGGAGGTCTTCTAGTCCAGCTCCCTGCTCAAGCAGGACACCTTATACCATTTCAGATAAGTCACTGTCCAGTCTCTTCTTAAAAATCTCCAGTGATGGAGCGCCCATCATTTCTGAAGGCAAGCTGTTCCACTGGTTAATTTTCCTCACTGTTAGGAAGTTTCCCCTTAATTCCAGGCTGTGTCTCTTTGGTTTCCAACCATTGTTTCTTGTCTTGCCCTCTGATGCTTTGTAAAATAATTTCACCCTGTGTTCTTTGTGGCAGCTCCTCAAGTACTGGAATACTGCAATCATGTCACCCCTAATTCTTCTTTTCTCTAGGCTAGCCAAACCCAAATCCTACAACCGTTCTTCATAGGTTTTAGTCTCCAGGCCTTTGATCATCTTAGTTGCTCTTCTCTGAGCTTTTTCCAATGTCTCAATATCTTTTTTTATAGTTTGGTGACCAGAATAGGTTGCAGTATTTCAGGTGTGGTCTTATCATCCTTAGTAAACCGCGAAAACCATCATTTGCATTTCCTGCAATGGATGAGGACAGCACATCTTTCTCCTTCTGTCCTAGCCACTTTTTACAGAGGCACGATTGAGAGGGTTTTAACAAACGGCATCACTATTTGGTTTGGTGGCACCTGTGCCTCAGATAGAAAGTCCATTCAGAGAGTGGTGAGGAGAGTGGAGAAGATTATAGGAAGCTCACTTCCTCTCATTCAGGATACTGCTTGTAAGCACTATGTGCTTAGAACTGAAAGCGTTGTTAGAGACCTCACACACCCACTTTATGTTCTGTTTCTGTTGCTTCACTCTGGGAGGAGGTTTTGAAGTAACATTAACAGTAACAGAGTTGGAAGAGACCTTGGAGGTCATCTAGTCCAACCCCCTGCTCATGCAAGAGACCTGTATTAGGGAATCGAACCGCTGAACTGCCAACCTTTCTAATCGACAAGCTCAGTGTCTTAGCCACTGAGCCACCTAGTCAGGCTAAGTATATCTAGCAGGACTGCGAGATTCTGTAACAGCTTTTTTTGCTATGAAATCCATCTAGTAAACTTGCAAGATTCATTTTTCTCTCCATTTACATGTACACATCTGAACTAGACTGAGTTGTTCCTCTGTTTCCTATAATATATGTGGGTATATGCATAATTTTTTATTTATTTATTTATGTCATGTTTATGTAGACTCTGGAATAACAGTCTTTAACTTTCAACATAACATATTTCAGTTATTGAAAGAGTGTTGTATCCTTCCTTCTCAATTAAGGCACTGTGTTAGTTGGAAAAGGTGCTTCCAGACTCCTGATTTTCAGATCCTGTAGATCAACATCGCTCTTCTCCTTCTGGTCTTTCCTCAAGGCTAAGAGCAGCTCCTTTGATCTCTTATTGGATTTCATTGCCTTTCCAAATTGATCCAGGTTTCGTGAAATGTCTTCTCCAAGCATTGTGCCTGCAAGGGGAGCTGAGACTTGAGTTGGGATCTTCCCAGATCAGAACGTTCACCTCCTGAGATTCTTATGGGTGCATTTGCCGTCATCCTTTTTTTTTTTTTTTAATTTGATTTATATGCCGCCCTTCTCCGGAGAGTCAGGGCGGCTTACAATGCGTTAAGCAATAGCCTTCATACTTTTGTATATTTATACAAAGTCAGCTTATTGCCCCCACAAACTGGGTCCTCAATTTACCTACCTTAGAAAGGATGGAAGGCTGAGTCAACCTTGAGCCTGGTGAGATTCGAACTTACAGTAATTGCAGACAGCTGGTGTTAATCACAATGCTATCAGTCTGCTGAGTCACCAGGCCCTTCCATGAACATCTCAATACCGACTCACATTTAGTTCACAATCATCTAGTATTTTTATATTTTCACAAATATTCTTATCAAGTTTGGTTTTCCTTTTTTAGTGCATCATTGAAGTTCTTGTACAAAATATTATAGTCCTTGTTACTATTTATGTATATTTTTTTTTCCTTTTTATGCACATTTTTGTGTTGTTTTGTCTATTACTTTTTCTTCTTTTCTTTTTTGGAGTTTATATTTTAACGTTTCAAATAGAATAGAATAAAATTTAAAGGGGTAACATCAGGGGTGAAATCCAGCAGGTTCTGACAGGTTCTGGAGAACCGGCAGCGGAAATTTTGAGTAGTTTGGAGAATCAGCAAATACCACCTCTGGCTAGCCCCAGAGTGGGGTGGGAATGGAGATTTTGCAATATCCTTCCCCCAGGAGTGGGGAGGGAATGAGGATTTTGCAATATCTTTCCCCTGCCCACCAAGCCATGTCCACAGAACCTGTATTAAAAAACATGGATTTCACCACTGGGTAACATGCAAGTACCATGTAGGTAAGAAACAAAGTTTTCTGCTTCTAAAATTCCTGATGTGTTTCCATTCTAGTTCCATCCCTTTCTGGAGAAGAATGAGTTCTACAACCTTTCCCATTGGAAACTCTACCTGGACCAAAATGGAGAAGTAACTGCAGACATGGACATTGAGTTCCAGGTGTTTTTGCACAAGGGGAATTTGATGAAAAGGAAAATGGGAAGTATTGAAAGTCAGAAACTTGTTATCAACCAAAGAACTCTTTTGTGGCTAAAGATGATCAAAAAGGTATGCGAAATATTGCTGTGTTTTCTCTTTTTTCCTAAAGATTGTGACCCATTTCAAGTGGGTTAACTTTACTCATCATGATGAACTCACCTTCACTGAGAGTTTAATGTATCCACGAGAAAACTTACTGTTTTCTTAGACTGCTGTTGTTGTTTTTTTGAGGGGGGGGGCACTTCAGTACTATTCACAAAGATGTCATTCATTTGCTAAGATATAGAATAGAAGAACAGAGTTGGAAGGGACCTTGGAGGTCTTCTAGTCCAACCCCCTGCTTAGGCAGGATACCCTACACCACTATGGAACCCTGTTTTAAAATGATTCAACCATAACCAATACATCCATTAGGATACAGACCGAGGTTCTTTTGTATTTCTTCTATAATTTAGTATCTCCATCAAACTGGTGAGAAACCTTCACGTGCTGGCATTTGTGGTGCTGAAACCTCAGTTTATTTCTTTCTCAGTGTCTTCATTAAAGTTTGGATTGAATTGGATGAATAGAATACAGATATAGAATTGGAAAAAAACGTTGGAGGTCTTCTAATCCAAACCCCTGCTCAGCCAGGAAACCCTGCACCATTTCAGACAAAGGATTGCCCAATCTCTTCTTAAAAACTTCCAGTGTTGGAGCATTCACGACTTCTGGAGACAAGTTGTTCCACTGGTTAATTGTTCTAAATGTCAGGAAGTTTCCCCTTAGTTCTAGGTTGCTTCTCTCCTTGATGAGTTTCCATCCATTGCTTCTTGTCCTACCCTCAGGTGCTTTGGAGAATAGCTTGACTCCCTCTTCTTTGTGGCAACCCCTGAGATATTGGAAGACTGCTATCATGTCTCCCCTAGTCCTTCTTTTCATCAAACTAGACGTACCCAATTCCAGCAATTGTCCTTTATGTGTTTTAGCGTCCAGGCGCCTAATCGTCTTTGTTGCTCTTCTCTCTATATGATCATAATTGTGAATATGATCATAAATGGTTAGAGGCTTGGATTAGGGTTCCTATTTCTCAAAGTGAAGGCCAGAGAGACTACTTAGCTAAACTTCATTCTCCTCCATACCTCCATTTTCCACGTATATTTAGCACAGGCACATTTTCTTTAGCATTCCTTGTTTTTCTCCTTAGCCTTTGCCTCAGTCCAAATGTGTGGAAAGTTGTCGTCCTGGATTTGTCAAGCGGAAGCGAGAAGGAGAGCCTGCTTGCTGCTATGACTGTATTCCTTGTCCAGAGGGGACCATCTCCACTCAGGAAGGTGGGTGACTCCAAAGAGGTTGGGAGGCTTGTGATTCATCCAGAGCACTTTCATGAAAGTGAAACCTCAATTGATTTTTTGTTTATTTTTAACCTGCACAATTTCTTTTCAAAATGGAGGAATAGCAAAAAAACCTTAATAGGGATTAGAGAGTATGGCCAGCTTTACTACTGCCAGAGAAAATATCTCTTCTGCTTTTTAGCTTGGATATTTCTTTCCACATTTATGTTTCTATGAATAGAACCTGAGATCTTTGAAATGTGAGGTATTGTCTTAGAAGTTACAACTTAGAATAATTTTATTGTCACTTTGAATGTACACTAATCGGCATACATTAAAATTAAATTCCATTGCATACAGCTCTCAAAGGGTCACCAAATCCAATATACACTACAACATCACAAAATAAATACAAAATTATTCATGTACCCACTGAATAATAGGAAGCAAGCTTCCTATAATCTTCTCCGCTGTCCTCACCACTCTCTTTATGGACTTTCTATTTGAGGCACAGCTGCCTCCAAACCAAATAGTGATGCAGTTTGTTAAAATGCTCTCGATTGTGCCTCTGTAAAAAGTGGCTGGGACAGAAGGAGAAAGGTGTGCAGAAAATGCAGATGCTGGTTTGCACACTTCACTAAGGATGACATGTGGAGATACCAGTTTAGATTGTTAGTTATCTGCACCCCCAGATACTTAATACCGTTGGCCACATTTATAGCTTCAGCCTTGATACTGAGTGGAGTAAGACCATGCCAGCTCTTTCTAAAATCTACAATGATCTCCTTTCTTTTATTAGCATTCAGATCTACCTCCTGGAAGAGTTATGGGTGCACCTCATTACAATCTGGTCCACTAGCCATTCAAGATTATTTACATATTTGAACTAGTTTTCTTTTTTTTTTTATTGAAAAAGTTTTCAATTACAAATTTTTCCCCCCTTTTCCCCCCCTCCTCCCTAACCCCCCCACCCCATCCCCCCTGTGACTTCTTCAAAATAAAAAACCTAATACATAACAGATTATATAATATTTTAACATCCCCTTACTCCCTCCTCCAAATACTGACCCTTACTTCTAGTAATATTATTATTATTACTTCCCCCTCTTACCATACACATCAAAATAACATTCCATTATAACACTATATAATAACTTCTGATTTAACACAGTAATATTATTATAACTCCCAATTTATTGATAATCTGCCCTTTTTTCTCCTCCCCCTTACTTATGTCTGTGTATTAATATATAAAAACAACCTTCCACTTTAGAACTATATAACAAATCCTACTTTAACATTTAATCTTTTGTGTATATTAACATGACATTTCAAAGCAGCCTTCCCCATGAATTCTAGTTTTACATTTATTCTACTCTATCCATTTCCTCCACTCCCATAAATATATCTCTTAAGCATCCCTTTTCTTAATCTATACAATCAATACACTAGCCTGTCACCACCCACTTTCCTACAAAATTACCATACACAACAATTCTTAATATCTTTATTCTTCTGCCCATCCTACTAAAAAGTATTCCCTTATATAAACAAAATCAATGACTTTAAACTTATAATCCATATAATATCTTCTTTGATGTCTTTCCACTGGATTGCTGACTCCATCATCCGGATTAGGGTAACATAACATCCCAGTTGCAACAGAATATTCAAAGTCCTCAATTATCATCTGCCCCCATCAATAATGAATATCTTCGTGTATATATATATAAAAACAACCACCCGAGTGACTTTATAATTGTAATCCATATAATATATGTAGTAGTGGCTTTCTTCAGGATTAATAATTCCCATCATCATAATGGGGTAACAGCCAGATCTCCTGCATGCCCCAGCATGACTCTCTTGCCTTATAGCTCAGCATAGATATAATATGTTAATCAATGAAAAAAAAACCAAAAATAGATAATTCCAATCCAACAATTTAAGGCCCTTTTCACATCCCAAAATTACAGCATTGCAGAGGTCTGTCACTCTCCTCAGGATGATATTAACCACTACTTCGCCTCAACCATCTTTTCATATATTCAGTCATGTATTTTTTAAAAATAACTGGCTTCTCTGTTGCTTAATTTAGAAATTTTTATTTTTGTGAGACCTGTTTCTCTTTTTCCTTTCTTTTTGTGGGTTTGATCTCCATCCTAATTTCCTTTCTGCAAGTTGTGTATCAATTGATCGGTTTTCATTCTGATTTATAACTTGATCTTGTTGGTTTTGCTTTTGTGAGTCATATTTCTTTTGTGTAAGTTGTGTATCAATTAGTTGATTTCCATGGTTGCCTGTAACTTGGTGAGTCATCACGTTGGAATCCGATGCCACTTCTCTCTTATTTATAAATAATCCAGCTGAGGTGTCTGGAGAATCCAAAGGCAATTCATCTACAAAGGCCTCTGTAACTCGATATTTTTCCTTTATTTCTAACTCCTTCTGCTTATCTTGTGTTGTGCATAAAGATGTTAAGTTCATTTTTAAAAAATTTTGATAGAATTCTTCCGCTTTTTCAACAGTATTTAATTGATATCTTTCTCCTTGATATCTCAATATTATACCAACTGGAGCATTCCATCTGAATAAGATATTTCTTTTTTTAAGCTCGGCCACCAGAAAACCAAATTTCTTTCTTTCCAATAACATCTTAGGCGGTAGTTCTTTATATATCCAAATCTTTCTTCCAAACAATTGCAAAGTAGACTTAAAAGATTTCTGCACAATATTATTTCTTATTTCCTTATCTGTAAAATAAATCACCACATCTCTAGGCAATTGCCTATGCTTTGCAATCCAGGAGTTTATTCTATAAACTCTATCGATCCTGCAGAATACCTCCTCAGGTTGAACCTTTAAAATCCCAGCCAGAACTTCAGAAGATATTTTCCTTAAGTCATCTCTGTTATTTTCCTGTAATCCTCTCAGTCTAATCGCATATTCAGTAAAATTATATTGCATCATTAAAACTTCCTTTTCAATACGTTGTTGTATATTTTCTACATTACAAATCTTTGGATCAGCTTCCATTTTAGGTTTTTCTTCTAAACTATTGTCTTGCATGTTTATCAAATCATTTTCAATTTTCTCTATTTTATTTTCCAAATTGTCCTCAGTTTCCTCCATTTTAGACTCTAATAGATTAATATTTGTATCCAACTTGATCAAAAGTTCTGAGAAACCATTGGCCATTTTTATGATCTTTTGTTGCAAAATATCAAAATTAATTGCACCAATTCTTTAGTTTCCTGCTTAAATTTCTCAAAGTTCTGATTCATAATCTCATCCCTTCTTACAATCTCCTCCAGAAGAAACTCAATCATATTAAAATCAGCTTTCTGAGACTGTAAGTTAAGAACTTGTTCATATAGTTTGTGGATGGGGGAATCCCCCCCCCTACTTGTTTGTCCGGCTTTGTAAGCCTAAACGCCATATTTCCACACAGGCAAACTTTTTTAGAAAAGAAAAAAAAAGCAAAGCTTCTTTCCAAACGGGATCAATATCAAATCAAATCTCCAGGAAGGAGAAAACACAAAAGTGGAGCTTTTTCTTCAATTGTAGCCAGGAGCATTTATTCCGCTACTTTGTGGCTTAATAAGAAACAGAAGGACTTTCCCTTTTCAGCTTCCCTGCTCAAATTTCGGCAGTCGCCATTTTAAAAGTCCTTTTTTACTTTATTCAATATCCTTTGCTAAATAAGTATAAATACTTGCAATTTAGGGTCACAGGTCCAGATCCAGATCTCTTCCTCTTTGCTTAATCTGTTAGTTATCTTGAAAAGCTTGTTTTCGTAGCCTTGCTCTGCATTTTGCAGAGGTCTCCCAACGCCCGGAGCAAACGGCGAGTGATATAGGGAGCCTCATCCGCTTGCCCCCAAGAGTAAAAAAAAACCTCTGGGGGCTATGCGGAGAGCTCTACCTACACTCACCTGCTCTCCCTCACATTTCCTCCTGGAAATGGAGTTTTTCGAGCCACCTTTCCGTTGTAAAGGCGGCTCTTTACAGGCGATGGGGCTGGCGGTCCCAAGGGACCGTCTGGCGGCTACAAAAAGCAAACCGGAAGTCCAAGAATTATTTGAACTAGTTTTCTTTACCAAGCAACTAGATTTCAGAAGATTGGCATCTCTGTGTTCAGAATATTAAAAAGTGCCATTTGGCACAACTCAGTTTTTTTGCTTAGAAGTGTAACTGACTCATTATTTAGCTCTTTTAATGTACATTCTGTGAAGGTTCTGCACATTACACAGGAAATCTTTCAAGCCCAAAGCTTCCCCCAGTTTCATAGGGTACATTGAAATTTTGGAGATTTTAATAAAAGCATCTTGAAAAATGCTCCTCTGAATCAATTCTCATCCCAAAAAGATATTTCATAAAGATGAAAGTATAGAATATTAAAGAAAGGTTTCTTTTGGGTTTTCTCAGATACAGAAAAATGTACCAAGTGTCCAGATCATAAATATCCAAATAAGGACCGAGTTCAATGTATCCCCAAAGTTATAACATTCCTGTCTTATGAGGAACCCCTGGGCATCATCCTGGTCTCTTTTGCACTACTCTTGTTCCTAACTGCACTGTTTATATTAATCATATTCTTTAAATACCGAGAGACACCCATTGTCAAAGCCAACAACCGAGACCTCTCCTATATCCTCCTGGTCTCCCTCCTGCTTTGCTTTTTGTCTCCTTTTCTCTTCATTGGTCAACCAAGGAAAATGACCTGTCTTTTCCAACAAACGGTTTTCAGCAACACCTTCTCAGTTGCCATTTCTTCTCTCTTGGCCAAAACAATTATGGTGGTGCTGGCTTTCCTTGCCACAAAACCGGGAAATCGAGTAAAAAGATGGTTGGGGCGGACCTTGGCCAACTCCATCATCCTTTCTTGTTCTACTGTGCAAATTATCATCTGCTCCATCTGGATGGGAATTTCACCCCCATTCCCTGACTCTGACCTCCACTCTCAGCCTGGAGAGATCATCCTGCAATGCAACGAAGGAGTTGTTGTCATGTTCTACATTACTCTCAGCTACATGGGCTTCCTGGCTGCCATTTGCTTTGTGGTGGCTTTCCTGGCCAAGAATCTTCCTGGGGCCTTCAATGAAGCCAAGCTGATCACCTTCAGCATGCTGGTCTTCTGCAGTGTCTGGGTGACTTTTGTGCCCACCTATCTGAGCACCAAAGGAAAATTTATGGTGGCTGTGCAGGTCTTCTCCATCTTGTCTTCCAGTACTGGTCTGCTGGGCTGTATCTTCATCCCCAAGTGCTTCATTATCCTTCTGAGGTCAGATCTGAATACAAAGGAGCAGCTGGCAACCAGAAGAAATGCTGAAATGTGAAACACAGGAATGTCAACTCTCAACATGTTCCAATAATAAGCCATACCTAGAAAATGGTCCAAGGTGTTCTCCATGGATAACAAGGCTTCAAATCATGATGGCTTCCAGTCATCATAAAGGGTGACTGGAAGACAGGATTGTTAGGAAGGGAAGTTCTTGGAGTAGTGGGTGGATTTTAACAAGCTGGAAATACTATATAGAAGGATTGCATGTGGCAACCACTACACCCTTGTTTCTCAAAATGTTTTACCAAACCTGCTATGGCAAATGCAACTGATACGTTTCTTTTATTTAGACAATAACTGTTTCTTGAGGGTAGTAACACTATATGGGTGGGAAAGTAACTTGATGGTTACTAATTAGGAATATTTCTTACACCACATATTAAATATGCATGTGTACTGTTATCATTTCATCTCCTTTTCCTGAAATGTAGAAATATGAGTGCCTCATCTCGTCTGTTGGACTCCCTACCACTATTTTCTGGAGAAAAAATCCTTCAGTGTAGACTGAATAAATAATCTGCAGTGAGTCTGGATTATTGTTTTTTTTGGGGGGGGGCTGTATTTTTTTCTACAGAAATTGGTGCCAGTAGTGAGATTCACAGTCTAAATCTTGGTGAACTCTGTATGATCACAGACATTCAGATTTGAGACCAGGTCTTGCTTACAAATGACAAGGATGGGATGTTAGTTTTCTCCAATTGTTTGGTGTGCCTGAGTTCATCGGAGGCCAAGGAAGAAGCATAATAAAGATGGCATGGGTTTGTATGTCTTCCTGTAATCTCACAATTGTTGGGTTTGTCTCACAACTGACAAACACAACTAAAGCAAGCTTGTTCTAGACCTTCAGAAGTCTGAATGCAAAACTTTATTGAGTACATCATATCGGCACTGATGAAGGCAAAACCAGTTCTATCTAATTCCCGCTCAAATCCACATAGTTACAAATTTGATTTCCTCCACCCCTATTAGGAAAGGTCATATTGTCCAATTGCGTGTCATTATTTTATTATGAGAAAGAGTCTCTGGTCTTGGCAAACACCTGCTGATGTGTCCTTGACTCTCACAGCTCTTCTTCTTGAAGAGTGAGTGAAGGAGCCTGCATTCTATCTCACCCTTCCATCCCCACTAGTTCTTGGGAAAGTTGAGAAGCGATAATGGTTGCAATAACATAAGCACGCTTTGAACTTGACAACAATCCTTCTTCTACGTGTGTGTGTGTGTGTGTGTGTGTGTGTGTGTGTGTGTGTGTTTTGGTATGTATGTGTGTGCATCAACAGTATATTTTATGCACTACCAAATTGTCAGGGTTCCAAGGAACACCCCCAATGAAATAAAGCTGTGAGGCCTGAGGTTCCTCAAAGTTCCAATTTATTAGAGATGTCATGTTGGCACATCTGGAAAAACCCGAATCTGAAAGCTTCCAGGTTTTCCAGACCCAGCTGACAGTTCACAACCCTGCCCCACACCCACAAGTTCATCACATTGTCCAATCAACTCTTCACACTCAACTGGATACAATCTTCATGCAGTCTCCAGCATGCACAGGCAAAAGTCCTTGAATATGGAATGTTGTTATGACTAATTTTCTACCGCTCCAACAACAGCCCCCTCCCAACTTCCCCAGCTAAAATATGTGGCAGTTTAGAAACAAAAAGAAAATTGTCTTCCAAAACTGACACCAGAGTTATGCTGGAACATACATACATACATACATACATACATACATACATACATTCTTTTAGATAGATAGATAGATAGATAGATAGATAGATAGATAGATAGATAGATAGATGGATGGATGAATCCTATTGGTTAGAGAAGGCTCAGACCACCTCTTACAAGGGTGTGTGGAGGAATTTGTTCTCCATCTGTTTTACAGTTGCATTGATTTGCTCATACTTTGATGACAGGTCCAGTGGAGGCTCCTGGGGGGATCACTTGGTTTTCTAGGAACAGTTTGAACCTCTTGGGTCTCAGGAAATAGGCAGGATCCTTAGACTGGGAGCTTGACTCCCTGATGTTTCGATCTACAGTATGCACCTCCTGACTTTGAAGGAAGGTATAGGAAAGTCCAAATGCATTCCAAAAGTCACAAAAAAGCCAAAATTGGATGGTCACCTCATCGGTCAAAGGATCATGAACAAAAAGCAGGAGTCCTACTCAGAGCCAGAAAGCCCAAAAAAGACTGCAAGCAAATAATAATAATAATAAAATATAGTTACAGCAAATATTCATGACATGCCTTTTGTGCCAACTCAGAAAGTTCAAACTGCCCAAGGAGCTGCTGATTCGGTTCTACAGAGGAATTATTGAGTCTGTCACCTGCACCTCCATAACTGTCTGGTTTGGTTCTGCAACCCAACAAGAGAGACACAGACTTCAGAGGATAATTAGAACTGCAGAAAAAAACAGTGGCTACCAACCTGCCTTCCACTGAGGACCTGTATACTGCACAAGTCAAAAAGAGGGCTGTGAAAATATTTACAGACCCCTCACATCCTGGACATAAACTGCTTCAACTTCTACCTTCAAAATGACACTATAGAGCACTGCACACCAGAACAACTAGATACAAGGACATTTTTTTCCCAAATGCCATCACTCTGCTAAACAACTAATTCCCACAACATTTATCTACTAATTCCCACAACATTATATACTAAGACTGTGTTACTATTCTTCTTCTCATCCTTACTAGGAGCTATCTCTTCCCACTTACGGCTAGATTCAAGTTGCTTGTATCTTTATAACTTATATTGTTTTTATTGTTTCCTAGTATGATTTGATTGCTTATTAATATCCTGTGACTATCACTAAGTGTTGTATCTTATGATTCTTGACAAATATATTTTATTTTTTCTTTACGTACACTGAGAGAAGTGGTTAATGCCTTATTCTATTGCACTAAAGCGAATACGTTTTGACAAGGGCACATATATGACCGAAAAGGGGAATTCTACCCCTGAGAGTAGAAGCTGAAGGTCATATAGTGGAAAAACTTTCTCACTTTCTCTGTTCCTCACTTCAGGATGGACCTGCCTATCCCCTCAGCTCTCCCCTGACACTCAACCCCCCTCCCATTCTCCACTCAAAGACAAGCTGTACATATGAAGTGAAGTTCTTTTCCATCTTTTATCCAGGTAAGAAACATAAACTCAATAATAAATCACCCAGATAAACCAGGAACACAGGTCTCCCAACTGCTCCTCAAAGCACTCGGGTGTGTATGGAGAGGTGTCACACAAAGCCTGAGAGATGGGAATCTCAAATGGGGCCCATCCCACCAAGTACATCCATAAAAGCAGAGAAAGGGCCACTATGTATCCCTAAATGAGTTTCTGGGTGGGTCTGGCAAGAAATCAGGTCATACCATACACAATGCTGTGAGCACCACAACCATCTCAGCTGCAGACTTCATCCCCCATTCTTTATTTAATAAATTATGAAACTTCAAAATATAAAGGATTTAAGGGTTCTGGTCTGGCTCCGCGGTGCTACAGTCGGAAAAATAGCAGGCTGGAGCCCGCAAAAACCCCTACTGACAAACCACCAATCAATGGGTCTTCAGACCATCCCATCCTGAAGGGATGGGGGGAAGAAGAGGAGCACCTCGGAAGGCCAAGAGGAATAGGCAAATTCCTCGGAGGTCAGAGGGAATCCTCGGAGTTGGCGGTGAGGGTAGGCAGTCATGGAGGCTGCCACAAAGCTGCGGCAGACCGTGAAAAGATCGTGCAGGAGGGAAGAAGAAAGGATGATTTTTTTCAAAGCCGGGTGAGTGACACCAACCCAGGCAAGAAACAACGTAATAGCATATATTTTTATAAATAAGACCCCAAAATTTAAATAGCGGCTGTAGATCTTTGGGGATTGAAGATTTGGTAAAAAACAATAATTGGAAATAAAGACCCATGATAGATTTTGCTTTAGTAAAATTGACTTGGAAGAATTAGCTTTTAATGAATTAGAAAATTGGGTTTCTCTTTCAATTGGAATGGATTGGAAAAATGTTTCTTTGGGAGTTAACACCTTTAGAAAGTTAATGAAGAAAGGCAAACAGATGGTTATATAATAGCTATGGAGACTGCAGTGACTAAGTGGGAATGTGGATTGTAGAGATTCCCCTTCTATTTGGAAAAGAAATATTTTGAATGGCTTTTTACTTTGGATTACTTTGAAATTAACTTAAGACTTATGGATTTTGGAGATTCCTATTCTGTCTTTGGGTGATTTTATGAAGAAAGAAGAAATACTCTGGATTTATTACAATCAAAACTAACTGGCTTAGCAATAAAAGGCATGGCGCAGGAACAAAAGAGAGGAAGTTGATGTATTATACATGGAACAGATGTTACAAAAGTATTAAAGTGACATACAGAGTTTTCAGTTTGGACATATGGATTTTTAAGTGGAACATTCACAGACAGATAGGGAAAGGAAGAAACAAAGCAGATAAAATTAAAATATAATGTTTAAAAGCTTAAATATATAAATGATTTTTGGATAAAAACAGGAGGACTCTTGGAATAATAAAGATGGAAAACAAGAGATGGTAAGTAAAATAGAGGATTGATGTATAGGTGGTTAAAAATAAAAATAATAAAAATAAGAGTATACACTAATATGAGACAACTTTAAGAAAATTTATTGTTTGATGTAATATGTTTTAATTTTAATTTGCAAACAAACTTCAGATTGGTGAATATGATTGATTAATGTATTATTGGATGAAACTATAAGATACACAGACTTTAGTAACAAATTGTGATTTAATTCAATGTATGCTGGAAATGATTAATACTATGAAACATGTTGAGAATTAATTTGGAAGAGTATGCTGGAAAACTGATATATAATAGATAAATATATTGCAAGGGAAAGTTAAAATAAGAGATGATGGGCACCAACAAAATAAGAGTTTGAGATTTGGAGGAGAATATGCTGGAAACCAGTCAAAATGGAAAATGCTGGAAATCAGCCAAATATAATATGCTGGAAATCAGCCAAATAGTAGTTGGAGGTATGGAGGAGATTATGCTGGAAGTCAGCCAAAATACAATATGATGGAAATCAGCCAAACAACAGATGGAGGTATGGAGGAGAATATGGTGGAAATCAGCCTAAATAAAACATGCTGGATACCAGCTAAATAATAATAGGTGATATGGAGGAGGATATGGATCGTGAGATAAATCTGTGTAACATGAAATGTGTAATAGATGATAAGCATGAAAAAAATCAAAGGTAAATTGAAAAAGTTCAAGATTTTAAGATTTGATGAAATGGGCCTAGAGACTAAGAAATATGGATAGAATTTTGTTTTATAAACTGAAATAAAAATAGAGTTGTATTGAATCTGAAATTAAGATTTGTGGTGATAAAATTGTAAGGTAAATAATTAGATTAAGAGGTTAGAATATTGTTAAAATTTATATTTTGATATTGATGTTAAAAGATGTAATGAAGGCAATTTGGAGAAGAACCAGATATAATTTGGTTTAATACACGGATATAAAAATGAGTTAAGTTTATCTGGAAACTAAATCTGTGGTGATATAATAGAATTGTTTAGATTAAGATGCTAGAACTATGTTAAAAAATTTTTTTTATGTTTTGATTATGTTTTGATTTCTACTTTTAAAAGATGTAATGGGAAATGTGGTCTTCCGGGTGCGCTTCAAGGTTTTGGTTACCACCTTTAGAGCGCTCCATGGCTCAGGACCAGGGTACTTACGAGACCGCCTTCTGCCACCAGTAGCCTCTCACCGACCAGTTCGCTCCCATAGAGAGGGGCTCCTCAGGGTGCTGTCGGCCAAACAATGTCGACTGGCAGCCCCCAGGGGGAGAGCCTTCTCTGTGGGGGCACCTGCCATCTGGAACGAGCTCCCCCCGGAGATACGGAGGATCCAAGACTTACGCATCTTCTGCCGTGCCCTAAAAACATTTTTATTCCAACAGGCTGGTCTGGCCAAACTCTCCCTTTTAAATTGGCTTTTAAATTGGGTTTTAAAATGTTTTTTAGATAAATTGGATGTTTTTTAATTTGTTTTTTGAGCCTAAATTATTTAATCTGTTTTTAATAGTTTTTTAACTTTTGTATGTCTCTGTATTTTATTTTGGCTGTTCACCGCCCTGAGTCCTTCGGGAGTGGGGCGGTATACAAATATGATAAATAAATAAATAAATTGTGAATGGAGCTTGTTAAAGAAATGTAAGCATTGTACCTATCTATGACCGGATCGAGACTTAGTTCTTGAAAGATATATTTTATGTTTATGTCTGAAAAAATAAAAAAAATATTTATATATATAAAAAAAATATAAAGGATTTCAGTGTCTTCCATGAATATTGAAGGACAACAGAGGGTCAAGGAAAATAAAACTAAAAATTTCTATCCCTTCTGCAAATTTCTCCCTATTTACTCAAGAATACAGTCTACAGGCTGCCCCTTTCCTGCCTCTTAGTCAGCTCTCATCCCAAAAATTATACTTCTAGAACAGATGGAAATGAAATGTCACTTCAGGTGCAAGGAATTTTAAAATCAGATCCAGATTAGGATTAATATCTGGAGAAAAGAAAATCACAAAGAAGATCTGCTGTTAATATTAGGCAGGGTTCAAGGGTGCAGATGATGTTAGAGGACACAAGAGTAAAGTGTCAAGAACCTAGATTGTCACCAAACTGCATAGCTCCAGGTAACCTTCTCTAGCAATCTCTGGAGACCATATGACACAATAGTGGAAGGTAGAAGTCAATTCCTTGGCTATTGAAGCATCTTCCTCCAGCATCACTTTCTGGACATGTCCTGACAGGAAGGATAACAGCCATTGTAGAAGAGTGTCTCCAGGGGTGTATCTGCAACATTTCACAAAAAAATCCTTTTCTCCAGTTGCCCCTCAGTACATGGAGTCCTGGAAGAGGACAAATCATCACTCACAGTAATTATCACAATCCCAGACTTTGAGATGTCTACTGCTACTTTTCCAGTGGCTGCTTTTGATATAACGTCAGACTGAAGCAACGTGGAATGGATCTTGCATCAGAAAAAGTTATAAGCCTCTACTCATGCTGAATGGTTTGCACAAGATTTAGGACATAGGCAGGGGCTGTGCTTCTGAGTGTACCTTCCTCTCTTTTCCACATGAAGCTCAGTTTGTTTCTGTTTAAATAAGGAAAGCTCCTGGATATCCCATTTTCTGAGAGTACATTGAAATCGTCTAACTCTTCTTTGGAAACAGGTGATTGATTCAGCTCCATGAATGGACCTCCTGCTTCTGCTCTCGATGCTACGGGTGTCCCAGCCAGTATCTGGGAAGCTTGTAATGAAGTGCCCACTGAATATGGTGCATCTGGATAGAGAAAGACTATGGAGCTACTACAGGCCAGGAGACCATCTCATTGGTATAGTCACCAGTGCAGCTACACTAAAACAGAAAATATTGTTTTTCAATCAGCTTCCTCATAGTCAGTCTCACTTGTAAGTTATTCAGTGTGATGAAATTGTATTCCTTCCATGTGCGGTTCTAACACTCTCATTCTTTTCTCCTTGTTCTGCTTATTCCTGTATTTCAGGAACTGATTAATTTTGTTGATTGATCGGATTTCCGTGGGTTTCCCCTTCTGTTTTATTTAGTGGAAGAGACACAAATACAGAGATGGAGCAGAAAAAAAAACACCTGAAAGAAATCCACATTATTTTCCTCTCTATGTCCAATCTAGAATTTATGACTTGAATAATGACTTTTGTTTAAAGTAGAGATTGTTGTAGTTACCCCTGACCAGCTTATTTCCATATTTTTATAACTGTTCCTTCCTATCCTTATAGGAATAATGGATGACTTGTTTTTAGAACAGCTTTTCTGGGTCACTTATGAAATATCCTCTTCCTTTTATGATGGCTGTACTTTAAAAAAAAGGAATTATTTTGCAGAGTGGATACTGTGCTGATGAAAATTACTGCATCTATAAATAATAGACTATTTGTGATTCTTGTCTGTTTCCCATTTTCTCAACATTTACATATATTAAATGTTGATGGGTGACTATCATTTGCCTCTTGTTTTTGATCAGTATTGGCTTCAGACTCAATAGCCTTGTGTTGATAAAGATAATGAAATTGGGAAAGAAATGTGTTTTATTATTGCTGTTGATGAAACTTGTATTAACCAAAGCATTTTTTTACACTAGTATACCTTATTATCACAAAGGAATAGAACGCTTTATTTTCACCATTCAAGAGAGCAACAAGAATATCCAGCTCTTGTGCAATCTCACACTTGGCTACAATATCCATGACAACTATTTGAAAACTCTTGGCACTTCAGAAGTCTTGCTGGACATGCTCTCTACTGGAGAAGTCAATGTTCCCAACTACAGCTGTGGAAGGAAGGACAACATTTTAGCTCTTCTTGATGCAGCTGACAGGGAGTTTTCCATCCAGATGTCAACATTAGTAGGCCCCTACAAAGTCCCACAGGTTTGTGTGCATGTTTCTCTATATAGTCAAGTGAGAGGGGGGGTAGTGGATGCAGGATAGTTCCATCCATATCTTCTCTATGGAATTCAAGAGCTGCTTTTCACTATGTCTATTGTAGGTGTCATGGCTGAGAACTAGGATACAAGTTAGAATGGGAGCACGTATTAAAATAGTCATATCCTCTCTTGATAGCATCTTTATTGCTTTGGGGGGCTTCTGATGCATACATGTGAAGGTGAGGAGAGGCTCTGCATCCAATCAAATGGTCTTCTGTACAATAGGATAATGCAACACTGATAGAAAGCTCATAATTTGTATATGATAGCATTTAGACTTATATACTGCTTCACAGATCTTTACAGCCCTCTCTAAGTGGTTTACAGAGTCAGCATTTGCCCCCCACAATCTGGGTCCTCATTTTCCTGATCTCAGAAGGATGGAAGGCTGAGTCAACCTTGAGTCGGTGAGACTCGAACTGACAAACGGCAGGCAACTGGAAGTCAGCAGAAGTAGCCTGCAGTACTGCATTTTAACCACTATGCCATTGTGGCGCTTCTATTTTTATATGAAGTCTTCTTAATATTCTGCATTTAATATTTTAAACAATGGCCAATGAACAAATTATTCTAAGAAATTTATCAAAATGAAGTTGGATTTATTAAAAACTCATATTTTGAACTTGACCAAATATAACACACCCTTCTTCATTGCTTTTCCAGATTAGTGATAAAATTGCTTCAGAGACCCTGAGTGATAAAAGTAAATTCCCTTTTTTCCACCAGATGCTCCCCAAAGAAGGGGTTCAGTATTCAGCAATTGTCCAAGTGCTTCTTCATTTCAGATGGACCTTGATTGGTCTCCTTGCTCCAGACACAGAGGAGGGAGAGAATTTCCTGAGGACTTTTCCTCCTTTGCTTCTCAGGAATGGAATTTGTGTTGTTATATCACAACGATTCACAATGACTGGATTTAAAACACCCTTCAGGGATTCCAGCTTTTCTCAGTGGAAACAAGTCAATGTCTTTGTTCACTTCATAGAACATATTATCGTTTCAAGCACATTTTATATTTTTCAACTAATACTTGACACTTTGTCAGGACCCATTAGAGGGAAAGTCTGGATCACCACAACTGTGGGAAAATATATAATTTTTCATCATGGACGTCACAAATACATGCATAGTATTTGGAGCTTTGCATTTATGCAAAAAACAAGCCCAAAATATGATGCTTTTGAAAACTATGCCTATATTGACCACCAATATGAAAAGAAGAATTTTCAGTGTTCTTTTTCGAAGCAAGTTCTTTCTGTCAAAGGCCAGAAAAGATGCACCCAAAAATCTCCAGTGGAGACACAAGTGAAATTTAACGTGAAGCAGGTTGCAAATAGTGACTCTGTTTACCTTATCTATATGACTCTGGCCCACGTCTTGAAGGCTGCGTATTCATCCAGATCCTGGAGAAGAAAGAAGAAAACCCAAGGGACATTGGGGCCTCCAAGATTGCAGCCATGGCAGGTATGTGGTCTCAACAAAGAATTCAACAAACTAAGTTCCTTTGGAGAAGGAATCCATTAGAGAAAGTGGGAAATCTTATCAACATCCTTGTGCTACAAAAGGCCAACAGATTTGGTCAATCTAGAACAGAATAGAACAGAACAGAATCTTGGAGGTCTTCTAGTCCAGCTCCCTGCTCAAGCAGGACACCTTATACCATTTCAGATAAGTCACTGTCCAGTCTCTTCTTAAAAATCTCCAGTGATGGAGCGCCCATCATTTCTGAAGGCAAGCTGTTCCACTGGTTAATTTTCCTCACTGTTAGGAAGTTTCCCCTTAATTCCAGGCTGTGTCTCTTTGGTTTCCAACCATTGTTTCTTGTCTTGCCCTCTGATGCTTTGTAAAATAATTTCACCCTGTGTTCTTTGTGGCAGCTCCTCAATTACTGGAATACTGCAATCATGTCACCCCTAATTCTTCTTTTCTCTAGACTAGCCAAACCCAAATCCTACAACCGTTCTTCATACGTTTTAGTCTCCAGGCCTTTAATCATCTTAGTTGCTCTTCTCTGAACTTTTTCCAATGTCTCAATATCTTTTTTTATAGTATGGTGACCAGAATAGGTTGCAGTATTTCAGGTGTGGTCTTATCATCCTTAGTAAACCGCGAAAACCATCATTTGCATTTCCTGCAATGGATGAGGACAGCACATCTTTCTCCTTCTGTCCTAGCCACTTTTTACAGAGGCACGATTGAGAGGGTTTTAACAAACGGCATCACTATTTGGTTTGGTGGCACCTGTGCCTCAGATAGAAAGTCCATTCAGAGAGTGGTGAGGAGAGTGGAGAAGATTATAGGAAGCTCACTTCCTCTCATTCAGGATACTGCTTGTAAGCACTATGTGCTTAGAACTGAAAGCATTGTTAGAGACTCACACACCCACTTTATGTTCTGTTTCTGTTGCTTCACTCTGGGAGGAGGTTTTGAAGTAACATTAACAGTAACAGAGTTGGAAGAGACCTTGGAGGTCATCTAGTCCAACCCCCTGCTCATGCAAGAGACCTGTATTACGGATTCGAACCGCTGAACTGCCAACCTTTCTAATCGACAAGCTCAGTGTCTTAGCCACTGAGCCACCTAGTCAGGCTAAGTATTTCTAGCAGGACTACCAGATTCTGTAGCAGCTTTTTTGGCTATGAAATCCATCTAGTAAACTTGCAAGATTCATTTTTCTCTCCATTTACATGTACACATCTGAACTAGACTGAGTTGTTCCTCTGTTTCCTATAATATATGTGGGTATATGCATAATTTTTTATTTATTTATTTATGTCATGTTTATGTAGACTCTGGAATAACAGTCTTTAACTTTCAACATAACATATTTCAGTTATTGAAAGAGTGTTGTATCCTTCCTTCTCAATTAAGGCACTGTGTTAGTTGGAAAAGGTGCTTCCAGACTCCTGATTTTCAGATCCTGTAGATCAACATCGCTCTTCTCCTTCTGGTCTTTCCTCAAGGCTAAGAGCAGCTCCATTGATCTCTTATTGGATTTCATTGCCTTTCCAAATTGATCCAGGTTTCGTGAAATGTCTTCTCCAAGCATTGTGCCTGCAAGGGGAGCTGAGACTTGAGTTGGGATCTTCCCAGATCAGAACGTTCACCTCCTGAGATTCTTATGGGTGCATTTGCCGTCATCTTTTTTTTTTTTAATTTGATTTATATGCCGCCCTTCTCCGGAGAGTCAGGGCGGCTTACAATGCGTTAAGCAATAGCCTTCATACTTTTGTATATTTATACAAAGTCAGCTTATTGCCCCCACAAACTGGGTCCTCAATTTACCTACCTTAGAAAGGATGGAAGGCTGAGTCAACCTTGAGCCTGGTGAGATTCGAACTTACAGTAATTGCAGACAGCTGGTGTTAATCACAATGCTATCAGTCTGCTGAGTCACCAGGCCCTTCCATGAACATCTCAATGCCGACTCACATTTAGTTCACAATCATCTAGTATTTTGATATTTTCACAAATATTCTTATCAAGTTTGGTTTTCCTTTTTTAGTGCATCATTGAAGTTCTTGTACAAAATATTATAGTCCTTGTTACTATTTATGTATATGTTTTTTTTTCCTTTTTATGCACATTTTTGTGTTGTTTTGTCTATTACTTTTTCTTCTTTTCTTTTTTGGAGTTTATATTTTAACGTTTCAAATAGAATAGAATAAAATTTAAAGGGGTAACATCAGGGGTGAAATCCAGCAGGTTCTGACAGGTTCTGGAGAACCGGCAGCGGAAATTTTGAGTAGTTTGGAGAATCAGCAAATACCACCTCTGGCTAGCCCCAGAGTGGGGTGGGAATGGAGATTTTGCAATATCTTTCCCCTGCCCACCAAGCCATGTCCACAGAACCTGTATTAAAAAACATGGATTTCACCACTGGGTAACATGCAAGTACCATGTAGGTAAGAAACAAAGTTTTCTGCTTCTAAAATTCCTGATGTGTTTCCATTCTAGTTCCATCCCTTTCTGGAGAAGAATGAGTTCTACAACCTTTCCCATTGGAAACTCTACCTGGACCAAAATGGAGAAGTAACTGCAGACATGGACATTGAGTTCCAGGTGTTTTTGCGCAAGGGGAATTTGATGAAAAGGAAAATGGGAAGTATTGAAAGTCAGAAACTTGTTATCAACCAAAGAACTCTTTTGTGGCTAAAGATGATCAAAAAGGTATGCGAAATATTGCTGTGTTTTCTCTTTTTTCCTAAAGATTGTGACCCATTTCAAGTGGGTTAACTTTACTCATCATGATGAACTCACCTTCACTGAGAGTTTAATGTATCCACGAGAAAACTTACTGTTTTCTTAGACTGCTGTTGTTGTTTTTTTGAGGGGGGGGCACTTCAGAACTATTCACAAAGATGTCATTCATCTGCTAAGATATAGAATAGAAGAACAGAGTTGGAAGGGGCTTTGGAGGTCTTCTAGTCCAGTGTTTTAGCATCCAGGCGTCTAATCGTCCTTGTTGCCCTTCTCTCTATATGATCATAATTGTGAATATGATCATAAATGGTTAGAGGCTCGGATTAGGGTTCCTATTTCTCAAAGTGAAGGCCAGAGAGACTACTTAGCTAAACTTCATTCTCCTCCATACCTCCATTTTCCATGTCTATTTAGCACAGGCACATTTTCTTTAGCATTCCTTGTTTTTCTCCTTAGCCTTTGCCTCAGTCCAAATGTGTGGAAAGTTGTCGTCCTGGATTTGTCAAGCGGAAGCGAGAAGGAGAGCCAATTTGCTGCTATGATTGTGTTCCTTGTCCAGAGGGGACCATCTCCACTCAGGAAGGTGGGTGACTCCAAAGACATTGGGAGGTTTGTGATTCATCCAGAGCACTTTCATGAAAGTGAAAGTTAAATGAGAAAATGAACCTCAATTGAGTTTTTGTTTATTTTTAAATGGCACAATTTCTTTTCAAAATGGAAGAATAGCAAAATTCCAGCCCTGGAATTGGGATTGGAGAGTATGGCTAGCTTTACTACTGCCAGAGAAAATATCTCTTCTGCTTCTTAGCTTGGATATTTCTTTCCACATTTATGTTTCTATGAATAGAATCTGAGATCTTTGAAATGTGGGGAATTGTCTTAGAATTTAGAGCTTAGAATAATTTTATTGTCACTTTGAATGTATACTAATCGGCATACATTAAAATGAAATTCCACTGCATACAGCTCTCAAAGGGTCACCAAATCCAATATACACTACATAAACATCACAAAATAAATACAAAATTATGCATGTACCCACTGAATAATAGGAAGCAAGCTTCCTATAATCTTCTCCGCTGTCCTCACCACTCTCTTTATGGACTTTCTATTTGAGGCACAGCTGCCTCCAAACCAAATAGCGATGCAGTTTGTTAAAATGCTCTCGATTGTGCCTCTGTAAAAAGTGGCCAGGACAGAAGGAGAAAGATGTGCAGGAAATGCAGACACTGCACTAAGTATGACGTGTGGAGAGACCAGTTCAAACTGTTAGTTATCTGCACCCCCAGATACTTAATACCGTTGGCTACATTTATAGCTCCATCCTTGATACTGAGTGGAGTAAGACCATGCCAGCGCTTTCTAAAATCTACAATGATCTCCTTTCTTTTATTAGCATTCAGATCCACCTCCTGGATGAATTATTGCAATGTACTCTACATGAGCCTCCCCTTCTGGATGACTAGAAGATATTTTTTTTGTGTGTGTAAATATTTTTTTATTTTTTCAAACATAAACATAAAATACATCTTTCCAGAGTGAAGTCTCAATCCGGTCACAGGTAGGTACACCGATTACATTTCTTTAACAGGCTCCAATCACAGTTTCCCATTACAATTTTTTTAAGTAACAATCAAAACATTGAAGAAAAAGAAATTTTTAACATAAATTCTAACATCTTAAACTAAACAATTCTATTATATCACCACAGATTTAATTTCCAGCTAAACTTAACTCATTTATATCCATGTATTAATTCAAATTATATCTGGTTCTTCTCCAAATTGCTTTCATTACATCTTTTAACATCAATATCAAAATACAAATTTTAAAAATATTCTAACCTCTTAATCTAATTATTTACCTTACAATTTCATCACCACAAATCTTAATTTCAAATTCCATACAGCTCTATTTTTATTTCAGTTCATAGAACAAAATTCTATCCATAATTCTCAATCTCTAGGCCCATTTCATCAAATCTTAAAATCTTGAACTTTATCAATTTACCTTTAATTAATTTTTTTCCCCTTAATCATCTATTACTCATTTAATTTTACACAGATTTATCTCAAAATCCATATCCTCCTCCGTATCACCCATTGTTGTTTGGTTGATGCCCAGCATATTATATTTGGCTGATTTCCAGCATTATCTCCTCCAAACCTCCCACTATTGTTTGGCTGATTTCCAGCATATTATGTTTGGCTGATTTCCAGCATAATCTCCTCCAGAACTCCCCCTGTTATTTGCCTGATTTCCAGCATTATCTCCTCTTACTCTCCAACTTTTATTTAGACACCTATTTCAACAACTAACTTCTTGTATATTTTCTTCTAAATTATTCCATTTTTTCTATAGAGATCATACTTTTCCCTGCCTTGAAAATTACTTTCCTCTAATTGTTAAGTCTGTAAATAATATTAAAAATTCAGAGTTCAATTAAACATTTAAACATTTAAAAAAATCATATTTTTCTTTCATATTTTTTCTGGTTTTTCTATAGAGATCTCCTGTTTTAAAAATCACTTTCCTCTGTTGATTGAGTCTATAAATAATGCTTGTTAAAATTTCAAGGTTTCAATTAAACATTTAGACGTTTAAAAATCCTATTTTTCTTTCAATATACTCTTATTACCTGGACAAATTAATATTTGTATACTTATATAGTCAAATTCATTAGAAATGGGGATAGGAAGGGAAGAAGCAAAAAATAGCAATAGTAAAAGAAAAAGAAAAAAAGAAAAAAGAAAACAGGGAGAGAGAGAGAGGAAAAAATCACTTTCCTCTGGTTATTGAGTCTATAAATAATGCTTGTTAAAAATTCAGAGTTTCAATTAATCATTTAGGCATTCAAAAAAATCATATTTTCCTTTCAATCATTCACTTATTACCTAACCAAATTAATATTCATATACTTATGTAGTCAAATTCAAATAAAATGGAAGTAGGAAGAGAAAAAACAAAAAATAATAATAGTAATAAAAAAGAAATAAAAAAACAAAGAAAGAGAGAGGAGAAAAGAATAGAAATGTAGCTGAAAAAGAATAAAAAGGATAATAATAAAAAGAAGAAAAGAAGAAGCAAAGGGGAAAGAAGGAAAGAGCAAAGGGAGGAGGAAAAAAACACCTCCTAACAACATTCAAACTTCTAATATACAGAAAGCATTACATCCATTTTAATCAAACTGTATTATTTTTTCTTGTCTTGCTACCCAATATATTCCATTTTTTTCTCTTTCTCCCAACTGTCCAAAAATGTTTTTCAATTTCAATATTATCAAAATTATAAGCTCTTTAAAGTTTTAGTTCTTTTTTTGCAATTATTCCATATATGGCATCATCTTCTTCTGTTGCTACGCCTTTTCCCTTTGTTACTACACTCGTTACTTCAATTTCAATTTTTCCATTCCACTTCTTCTCTCCAACCAACAATAAGTTCTCCATTAGACAAGTTAAATATCTCCAAAATCAAGCCTCCTTAAATTTCCCCAAAGTAATCCAGTTAGGGTAACAAGACACAAAGTTTCTCCTTTCAATCGCTGGCAATACACAATTTGTCACTTTCACTTCAGCTAGTGTCCATTTTGTCTATTACCGCTTGTCTTTTCTAAAAGTTCCTGTTTACTTCTTCCTCCCTTTCACTCTCTTGAAAAGCAATCCAATCTCATTAAGAAAAGAAAAAGTGCCAGTTTTTTTAATTTTTCCAAGAAAACAATCCTTCGAAAGCAGTCAATAGTTACTATAATCCATTAATGCGTCTTTTCCTCTTTTTGTTTATTTTGCCAAAGTCTTTTGCCCAGATAGTTTACAGCCACTACTTGGGGCTAGAGCTCACTTGTTATAAATCTGCACTTAAAAGCTACTCCCGCCTGGGTTAAATCTCACTCACCCGACATTCGAGTACCTAGCTTTGTTTCTCCATTTCTTCCTCCTGCACAACGCATTTCCCAGCTGTCACAGCCTTGGGGCATCCGCCATGGCTGCCACTGAGCCGCCGCCAATGCAGAGGGCAATCCTCTGGCCCCGAGGAACCTGCCTGTTCCTCTAGGCCGTCTGAGGGGTCCCTCTCTTTCCCCCTGCCCCTACAGGACAGGGGAGGTCTGCAGAAACTGGCGGCGGTTTAGCAGACGGGGTTTTCGCGGGCTCCTAAGAGCCCTGCTATTTCCCCGTCTGGTCTGCTGCGATGCCAACCGGAGGTCCCTTGGATGACTAGAAGTTATTGATGCTCCACAATGAGAGGATGTGGACAGTTATGGGTGCACCTCATTACAACCTGGTCCACTAGCCATTCCAGATTATTTGCATATTTGAACTAGTTTTCTTTACCAAGCAACTAGATTTCAGAAGATTGGCATCTCTGTGTTCAGAATATTAAAAAGTGCCATTTGGCACAACTCAGTTTTTTTGCTTAGAAGTGTAACTGACTCATTATTTAGCTCTTTTAATGTACATTCTGTGAAGGTTCTGAACATTACACAGGAAATCTTTCAAGCCCAAACTTCCCCCAATTTCATAGGGTACTTGAAATTTTGGAGATGTTAATAAAAGCATCTTGAAAAATGCTCCTCTGTATCAATTCTCATCCCAAAAAGATATTTCATAAAGATGAAAGTATAGAATATTAAACAAAGATTTCTTTTGGGTTTTCTCAGATACTGGAAAATGCACCAAGTGTCCAGATGATAAATATCCAAATAAGGACCGAGTTCAATGTATCCCCAAAGTTATAACGTTCCTGTCTTATGAGGAACCTCTGGGCATCATCCTGGTCTCTTTTGCACTACTCTTGTTCCTAACTGCACTGTTTATATTAATCATATTCATTAAATACCTAGAAACTCCTATTGTCAAAGCCAACAACCGAGACCTCTCCTACATCCTCCTGGTCTCCCTCCTGCTTTGCTTTTTGTCTCCTTTTCTTTTCATTGGTCAACCAAGGAAAATCACCTGCCTTTTCCAACAAACAGTTTTCAGCAACACCTTCTCAGTTGCCATTTCTTCTCTCTTGGCCAAAACAATTATGGTGGTGCTGGCTTTCCTTGCCACAAAACCGGGAAATAGAGTGAAAAGATGGTTAGGGAAGAGCTTGGCCAACTCCATCATCCTTTCTTGTTCTACTGTGCAAATTATCATCTGCTCCATCTGGATGGGAGTTTCACCCCCATTCCCTGACTCTGACCTCCACTCTCAGCCTGGAGAGATCATCCTGCAATGCAACGAAGGGGCTGTTGTCATGTTCTACATCACTCTCAGCTACATGGGCTTCCTGGCTGCCGTTTGCTTCACAGTAGCTTTCCTGGCCAGGAATCTTCCTGGGGCCTTCAATGAAGCCAAGCTGATCACCTTCAGCATGCTGGTCTTCTGCAGTGTCTGGGTGACTTTTGTGCCCACCTATCTGAGCACCAAAGGAAAATTTATGGTGGCTGTGCAGGTCTTCTCCATCTTGTCTTCCAGTGCTGGTCTGCTGGGCTGTATCTTCATCCCCAAGTGCTTCATTATCCTTCTGAGGCCAGATCTGAATACAAAGGAGCAGCTTGCAACCAGAAGAAATGTTGAAATGTGAAACACAGGAATGTCAACTCTCAACATGTTGCAACAAAACCTAGAAAATGGTCCAACCTCTTCTCCATGGATGACAAGGCTTCAAATCATTAAAGGGTGACTGGAACATAGGATTGTGAGGAAAGGAAGTTTATTTATTTATTTTATTTATTACATGTATTTATATGCCGCCATTCTCCTGAAGGACTCAGGGCGGTGAACACAAGTTAAGAAACAAGTATAATAAAATCATAATTTAATCCAAATAATTAATTAGTAGTAAATAATAAAGCCCGGAATCAGTCTCAGCCTATTTGTTTGAAAAGCCAAGTCTTCCAGTCCCGATGGAAGGAGCGGAGATCAGGAGCCGTCCGGAGCTCAGTAGGTAATTCACTCCAGAGGGTGGGAGCACCCACAGAGAATGCCCTACCCCTGGGCACAGCAAGGTGACATTGGGCCCTATGTGAGCGAACAGGACGGTGAGAGGCAGGCAGGAGAAGGTGTTGCAAATATCCCGGACCTAAGTCATGAAGGGCCTTATAGGTGAGGACTAGCACCTTGAAGCGGACCCGGAGAACCACTGGTAACCAATGCAGCTCACACAGGAGGGGTGTTATATGGGAGTAACAAGGGGCTCCCATAACAACCCGTGCAGCTGCATTCTGGATCAGCTGGAATCTCCGGGTGCATCTCAGGGGCAGGCCCATGTAGAGGGAATTGCAGTAATCCAAGTGGGAAGTAACCAGGGCATGAGTGACTGTGCGAAGGTCATCTTGGTCCAGGAAAGGGTGAAAGAAAGTTCTTGGAGTAGTGGGTGGATTTTAACAAGGTGGAAATATAGAAGGTTTTCATGTGGCAACTATCACACCCTTTCTCAAAGCATTTTACCAAACCTGCTATGGCAAATGCAACTGATATGTTTCTTTTTATTTAGACAATAACTGTTTCTTGAGGGTAGTAACAGTATATGGGTGGGAAAGTAACTTGAGGCTTACTAATTAGGAATATTTCTTACACCACATATTAAATATGCATGTGTACTGTTATCATTTCATCTTCCTTTCCTGAAATGTAGAAATATGAGTGCCTCATCTCGTCTGTTGGACTCCCTACCACTATTTTCTGGAGAAAAAATCCTTCAGTGTAGATTGAATAAATAATCTGCAGTGAGTCTGGATTATTGTTTTTTTTTGGGGGGGGGGCTGTATTTTTTTCTACAGAAATTGGTGCCAGTAGTGAGATTCACAGTCTAAATCTTGGTGAACTCTGTATGATCACAGACATTCAGATTTGAGACCAGGTCTCGCTTACAAGGATGGGATGTCAGTTTTCTCTAATTGTTTGTGTGCCTGAGTTCATTGGAGGCCAAGGAAGATGCATAATAAAGATGGCATAGGTGTGTGTGTCTTCCTGTAATCTCACAATTGTTGGGTTTGTCTCACAACTGACAAACCCAACCAAAGCAAGCTCATTCAAGTTATACATACATACATACATACATACATACATAGGGCACAGGAGACTAATATTGTAGGGTACTTATATGAAGCCTCTGGTTCAAGCAACTGTTGGCCCAAAACTCTCTTTACTAGCTCTGTTGAAAAAAGCAGAGTCCAAGACAGAACCTTACAGACAAAGGTGGGTGAAGTTGTCTCGGGCTTCTCCATCAGCCAGGATGTCCTTGGAATCCCATCTGGGCTGCCATTATTAGAAGAAAAAAAATTGACTTCCAGCAATGGGAACAGATTTGGTTGAAAAATATATAATTAACCATGGCCTCCTCATATAAAGAAAACATATATAAAATGATATACCGGTGGCATCTCCCCCCGGCGAGATTAGCTAAAATGTTTCCCGGGACATCTGCCTGCTGTTGGAAGTGCGGTTACAGCAATGGAACCTATTTTCACCAATGGTGGACCTGCCCGCAGGCGGTTAAATATTGGAAAAAAATACGGCAATGGATTTTGGAAATTACACAGATTAATTTGGAATTAAGACCTGAGATTTTCCTATTGGGGGCAAAACCTTTGAATGTTAAGTCAGATATATGGTTCTTGTTGATTCACATTATCACTGCAGCAAGATTAGCGTATGCGCAGGGGTGGAAAAATCAATACTTACCGATAGATTTGAAAATAATATATAAAATTAATGAGTGTGCGGAATCAGATAGATTAACTAGATTGATCAATGGTAAAAAAGATTCAGAATTTTATAACAGTTGGAAAGTATGGTACGATTGGGTCCAGAAAAGGTGGGATAGAATAGATATATGATGATGTATATATATATATATGGTGGCAAATATGTATGTATAAAGGAATGATTTTATACTTATGGACAATGTAATCATATTATACCATGGTGGCAGGATTGTATATTTTATTTGTGTATTAGTGTATAGAATATATTAATAAAAATTATATATAAAAAAAGAAAAAAAATTGGTTTGATTCAAGCTGGGTTTTCCAAAGAGCAAAACACAGAGCACAGGATAGATTTCTTGAAACAGAAGTGAATTTTATTCTACGGCATATCAAATAGTTTTGCAGTCAAAGACAGCCATGATGTTATAGTTTTGAGGTGATTACTTTTATAGGGAAGGCCTTCTATGGTCACCAGGCCAGATGCTAACCAGAGGTGGTATTCAGCAGGTTCTGACCAGTTCTGGAGAACCATAGTGAAAATTTTGAGTAGTTAGGAGAACCAGTAAATACCCCTTTGACTGGCCCCACCTCCATTTATTCTCTGCCTCCCGAGTCCCAGCTGATTGGGAGGAAATGGGGATTTTGCAATAAACTTCCCCTGGAGTAGGGAGGGAATGGAGATTTTACAGTATCCTTCTCCTGCCACACCCACCAAGCCACACCCACCAAGCCATGCCATGCCCACCAGGCCATTTCCACAGAGCCGGTAGTAAAAAAAATTTGAATCCCACCACTAATGCTAACTGATCCTGTTGTTTGGGGGGTGTTATTGGAGGGCACACAGAGTCCAGTAGAGAGGAAAAATTGGGTTGACTCTTTGGGAGCAAGGAGACCAAATTAGCCAGCAGGCTGGTGACCTCAGAATGGAAGAAATTCAGAGGAGGGACAAGTTCAATCCTGAGGGCACCTTTTCTCTTCCTATATGGTGGTAATATTTCAATATTGAACACTGGCCACCAGAAGACCCACCTCAACCAAATTTTACATTTTGTTTTCCCTAGAAACTAGGAACTCTGTTAGCTGGGCTGGCTTGATCCCACTGTTTTGGTTAAATTTAATTGATTTTAATTGGGTTGTTTTAAATTGCGGCCAAAACTATTTAATTATTTTTAAACTGTTTTTAAATTTTGTATGTTCTGTTTTATTCTGGCTGTTCACCACCCTGAGTCCTGCTGGAGAAGGGCAGTATACAAATTAAAACAAACAAACAAACAAACAAATAAATAAATAAATGTAGGTAGGTAGCGCTAGGGAAGATAGAGCTATGGCAGTTGGGTATCTTAGAACTGACAAAGGATATGGGTATGCCAACACTGTCAGGAAGGCACAGGCTATAAAAATGTTTGCTTCAGGAGACTCCTCAGCAGAAGTCAAAAAGTCTGTTCAGCATCTCAGTCCAGAAAAGCAAGAACTGGAGGCTAAGAGAGAAGAGGATGGAGTTTGATGTGGAGTTTAAATGAATGGAGATTGCTGAGAATGAAAACATCAGGATGAAATAAAGAAGCACCAACACCAGTTACAGCTGTTGAAGTTGCAACACTGCTTCATTCTCACTTACCATTCTTCTTCCAATATAACCCAAACCTCATGGAAATGGAAATACTGATTCCCAAAGAACTGTGAAGGAGTTGACACTGAGACCCTCATAACTTACTTTGAAACACCCTGCCAAACATATGGCACCCCCACAGCCTATTGGCTAACTCCCATGCTGAGAAAAATACAATCAACTGCTAAAAAAATACAAATATTAATTACGAATTCATTTATTTTGTTGTTTAATGTTGGTTTTTCATTTCATTACTTTTACTCTGTTCATAATTTTATCTGATTTTAAATAACCTAGGTTGTCAAACAAGTGCAAAGGAACCAGACAAACACAATAATAATAAATAATTAAGTGTTATGAGCTTAAGAAACTACTTCATGATCAGATACCGACTTTTATCATTAAATGTTCCTTAGTATTTAGATCTGGTCTCAGGATGATAATGTAGCACTTGGGGAAGAAGATGCAGCCCAGCAGGCCAGCCCCAGAAGCCAAGATGGAGAAAACCTGCACGGCCACCATGTATTTCCCTTTGGTGCTCAAGTAGGTGGGCAGGAAGGAGATCCAGACGCTGCAGAAGACCAGCATGCTGAAGGTGATCAGTTTGGCTTCGTTGAAGGCCCCAGGCAGGTTCCTGGCCAGGAAAGCCACTGTGAAGCAAATGGCAGCTAGGAAACCCATGTAGCTCAGGGTGATATAAAAAGGTAAAGGTAAAGGTTCCCCTCGCACATATGTGCTAGTCATTCCCAACTCTAGGGGGCAGTGCTCATCTCCATTTTAAAGCCGAAGAGCCAGCACTGTCTGAAGACGTCTCCATGGTCATGTGGCCGGCATGACTAAATGCCAAAGGCACACCGAACGCTGTTAACTTCCCACCAAAGGTGGTTCCTATTTTTATACTTGCACTTTTTACGTGCTTTCAAACTGCTAGGTTGGCAGAAGCTGGGACAAGTCACGGGAGCTCACCCCGTTATGTAGCACTAGGGATTCGAACCGCTGAACTGCCAACCTTTCGATTGACAAGCTCAGCGTCTTAGCCACTGAGCCACCATGAGGGTGATGTAGAACATGACAACAGAGCCTTTTTTTTAAAAAAAATAATCTTTATTTACATTTCAGTTAAAAAGAAAAGACAACACAACATAAAGTGACACACAAAAAACAATACAACAATAAACACACGTACTTTCATATAGTACCTTAATGAACAAATATTCGGTACTATAACTCTAACTTATATTCCGGAGAAGACAGAACAGCTTATATACCTTAATACATCAATTAGGTTTATCCGACCTCACTTATCCTAGATAATATAAATTTCTCATTAAATACCATTCCTCACCTAATGTGGGTTATAGTTTCCTCTTTTCTAACCATTTATAGAATTTGTCCCAAGCTAAACCTACTTGTGTTTGCTCTCTATCCACAACAGAGCCTTCATTACATTGAAGAATGATCTCCCCAGGCTGGGAGTGGAGGTCAGAGTTAGTGAATGGGGGAGAAACTCCCAACCACATGGCACAGATGAAAATTTGGACACCAAAACAAAAAAAAGATAATGGAGTTGGCCAACCTCTTTCTTAACCATCTTCTCATTCTGCTGTCTGGTTTTCAGGCCAGGAAGGCCACATGATTGTTTTGGCCAACACAGAAGACACAGCTATTGAGAAGACAATGCTGAACATTGTTTGTCGGAGAAGACAGGTGCCTTTCCTTGGTTGGCCAATGAAGAAAAAGGAGGACAAAAAGCAAAGCAGGAGGAAGACCAGGAGGATGAAGGAGAGGTCCCAGTTGTTGGCTTTGACAATGGGAGTTTCTAGGTATTTAAGGAATATTATTAAAACAAAGCCTGTTGGAGACTAGGAAGATGCCCAAGGTTCCTAATAAGACAGAAAGCTTATTCTTTTGGGAATACATTGGACTCAATTCTTGGTTGGATATTGATCATCTGGGCCCTTGATGCATTTTTTGGTATCTGAGAAAAAGAAACATTTCTTTTATATCTTTTTGCATTTCAAAAAAGAATGTTTTAGCAAATAGCAAAAGATAGAACATTTGTCTGGCTGCCTATCTTAAAACTCATCTTTGGAAAGATTAAATCTCAAAAAACAAAACCAAAAAAAAAAAACCTCCACAAACCCCAACCCTAATATATACAATAATGAAAACAATAACAAAATTGAACTCAAAAAGAAATACCTGGCACCCCAACCACCCTTCACTAATGCAACCCACCACATTCCCATCCTACACTGATGTTGCCTTACCCCAATTCCTGGGAAAAGAGCCAAATATCCAGAAGGTTAGGAAGGTGGAAACCTGGTGGATTTCAAGGGGGAAAGTGTTCCATAAGACAGGAATTGCAACTGAAATGCCTGGCTTTGGAAGACCCACAAAGTAGTCTAAGAAGTAATCACACACACACACACACACACACACACACACACACACACACGCCACCTTCCTTCCTTTTCTGTAAAATACTAAGAAAAGGCCTCAGAAAAGAACAAAAAGGCAAGCCGCTAAAAGTAAAAGAACATCATCTCAGTTTTTCTTCTTCCCTAAGCCTTCGGATAATAGCCCCCAGGTAAACAGCGTGCTTCAGCTTAAAGAAAAAAGTTACCGTATTTTTCGGACTATAAGATGCTCCAAACAATAAGATGCACCTAGCTTTTGGGGAGGAAAACAAGAAAAAAAAAATCTACCTGTGCCTCTGCCTCCCAGCAATTTGTCTCCTTGCAGCAAACAGCAAATAGTCTGGTCAGCTTCAGCATAGCCTGATTTAGCATGAGCAGCTGATTGGTGGTTGGATTAGCCTCCAGGAATACCGCCTATCAGCTGTTCCAGGCTGTGGGGATCGCCACCGCCCTTCGCCTACACCACCTATCCCTGCCACCTGGTGTTGTGGCTCCATCCTCCGAGCCTATCTTATCGGAGGAAGAAGGTTCCGAACATGAAGGAGAGGAGATGGCCAGGCCTCCCTCTCCAGGACCCTCCTCTCTGGCAATGCCTCAGGTGTCTCCCGAAGGGGAAGAGATTGGCCAGGAGCCAGGTGTTTCCGAGTTTTCGGATAGTGATGAAGAAACATTGTGGTTGGACCCACGCCAGCGTCAGAGAGACAAGCGTGAGCAGCAGAAAAGGAGGCATGCCAGAGATTAAGCTGAGTCACTGGACCACACCCCACAGGCTATAAAAGGGAGTGTGGTGGCCATTCAGACTCTGTGACGGACAAAGCTAATCTCTGGCGAGGCACTTGCACCTTCAGACCCAACACCTATTTGCCGTGGATTTAATTACCAACTGGACTATTCAACTGTGTGTATTTTTGTCTGTGTTATCGGAGTAAAAGCTCTTGGCAGGCAGCCACGGAGTTGCTGCCAAGTTCCTTATCACTGACGTTGTGTGTTTGAAGAGTTTATTTAACCCTCGGCTTGCTGGTTGGGTGTGTGCGTGATACTGGGACAGAACACCTGGAACAGCTGATAGGCGGTATTCCTGGAGACTGATCCAACTGCCAATCAGCTGCTTGTGCTGAATCAGGCTGTGCTGAAGCTGACCAGACTGTTTGCTGTTTGCTGCACCCGAACCGGTAGCTTTTTTAAGCTACCGGGTCACCCGAACCAGTAGTTTTTATCACTACCGGTTTCTCCAAACCAGAGAGAACCGGTAGCATTTCACCCATGAACTGGACTTCCTGTTTTTTCTTTGAAGACATTTCGCTTCTCGTTCAAGAAGCTTCTTGAGCTCTTCAGAAATGTCTTCAAAGAAAAAACAGAAAGTCCAGTTGCCTCTTGAAAAAGCACCTTTGGGACAAAGAATTCAGATGTCGGCAAAGGAAGCTAAACATGGAAAGATCCTTCCAAACTGGCAAGGAAAAGTGAGATTTTCTTAAAACCTTGCCTACTCCATTGTGTTCTTGAAGCTCTTCCTACCTCATCCTTCAAGATCTTTTTTTTCTATTTTAATTTTCCCACTATGGAAGAAATTGAGCACCTTGAAAATTAAAGAGAAAATAATAGTTATGCTTAGGTGGGTCTCTTTTAACATGCACATTGATCAAAATGCTCTGTAGGAATCTAGTACCATTTCCTCTGGCATTACTCACCTTCCTGAATGGAGATGGTCCCTTCTGGACAAGGAACACAGTCATAGCAACAAACTGGCCCTCCTTCCTGAGCCCACTTGACAAAACATGTAAATACTTGTATATATGAAGACAGAAGCAATGCACGTTAATGAGGCAATGAGGAGGAACCTAACATTTTTAATTTAAAGCTTAAATCTTTTCTCAATCTTTACTAAATGGAAAAGTCTTTTATTGCAATGTGATATGTCAAAAAAGCAGAAACTAAACGAAGAACCTGCTAGTAGTTGCACTTCTTAAACTTTTTGGAACTAGGTAAAGATTTTACATGTCTATGAGTACCCAGATTGTTGGGGGCAATATGTTGATTCTGTAAACCTCTTAGAGAGGGCTGCAAAGCACTGTGAAGAAGTATATACCGTGTTTTCCTGAAAATAAGACCCTGTCTTATATTTTTTTGAACCCCAACATAAGCGCTTGGCCTTATTTTCGGTGAGGTCTTATTATTTTGAAGTGCATGGAGCAAGATGGGGCTCCTCTTGCCATCTTACCTGATTTCCAGTTCTGCACTTAAATATTTTCGGGGCTTATTTTCGGGGGGGAGGCTTATTTTAGCGCAAGCCCAAAAGCCCAGTTGGGCTTATTATCAGGGGCTGTCTTATTTTCGGGGAAACAGGGTAAGTCTAAGTGTTATTGCTATAGCTATTGCTATAACTGGACGTTTTTAAGAAGGGATGGGACAACCATTTGTCTGAAGAAGTACGGAGTTTCCTGCCTAAGCAAGGGGTTGGATGTGAAGACCTCCAAAGTCCTTTCCAATTCTTATTATTCTATATTCTATATATGGAGAATGGAAAACAAAATCACAAACAGGCCCAATTCTTAACATTAGACAGGGTTCAGGGTTACTCAATTGGCATTAGAAGACAGGGAGCACTAGAGTTAAGTGCCACCAGTCTAGAATGTCATCAAATTCTATAACTCTGGCAGATGTTCCCCAGCAGTCTCTTCAGACAAGATCCCACACTGAAGGACAGCAGAAGTCATTTTGTGTGTGGGGGGGATGTTGAACTATCATCCTCGAGCATCACTTTCTGGACAAGACCTGATAGGAAGGACCACAAACACTACAGAATAGTGCCCCCAGGGCAGAGGTGAAGTTCACTTACCTTCACTATCAGTTCGCAAATGTGAGTATGCACGCCTCTTCCACACATGCGCCAAGCCTTCTGCGCATACACAGAGGGTCATAAACAGGATGTGATGACGTCTGGGTGGGTGGGCGGAGTCTCCCACTGCCGGCACTACCAGATCACGCAATACGGATAGATCTGGTTGAATTTCACCACTGCCCCAGGGGGTGTGGCTATGACTTTTCACTAACACGCTTTTATCCCTACCCTTTGCATATGGTGTTCTGTCCCCAACCCACGAACACACACCAACAGATGTTCAAGAGTTAAAGACCAAACCAGCCGGCAAAATCCTTTTCCTTATGATAACGGAACTTGGCAAAAACCTAGTGGCTGCCTGCCAAGAGTTTATTATTTACAAAGAGGAGAGATAACTTCTCCCCACTTCTGATATATCAAAAGAAACAGCTCAATAATTACGGAGTCAAATCAAGTCCAGAGATAATCCTGTAAAGTCTTATAGCCAAAAGTCCGGCAATGCAGAATGGCGTGGAAGCTTTCAGCTTTGTTCGTCACAAGATTTGACTGGCCACCACGCTCCCTTTTATATCCTGTGGGGTGTGGTCCAGTGACTCAGCCTAATCTCGGGCACGCCTTTTCTTCTGTTGCGCGCGCTTATCTCTGCGACGCTGGCGTGGATCCAGCCAAGACTCATTACCCTCATCACTGTCCATCTGTGGCTGTGTGGACGTGCTTGGCCCCGGCCCTATCTCTTGCCCTTCGGCAGACACCGAAGGCATTGCCAGAGAGGAGGGTCCTGGAGAGGGAGGCCTTGCCAACTCCTCTCCTTCACTCTCGGAGTCCTCTCCTGCCGATGACACAGGCTCAGATAACGGAGCCACAACACACGGAGACCCAAAAAAATTAAAGATCCCAAGAGGAGAAGTTGCTTCTCACTGTGATTATTGTAATTCTGATCTTTGAGATCACTTCTGCTATTTCTCCAGTGACTGCCTTTGGTATAAACATCAAACTGAACAAGCAAGGGATTTTGCATCAGAAAATAATAAATGTCATAGGTGTGGCACAAGTTAAGAACAGCTGGGACTGTGCTTCTGAATGTCTCTTTCCTTCAAGGTGAAGCTTGGTTTCTCTCTGCTGGAATCAGGAAAGTCATTAGCAGTTTGATCTTGTGAGAGCCTTTTGAATTCACCTAACCCTTGTTATTGTTCTTGTTTAGAAACAGGAAAGGAGATTAATTCAGCCCATGAATTATGGATTTCCTGCTTCTGCTTGTGATGCTGTTGATGTCTCAGCCAAACTCTGGGAAGCTTAGAATGAAGTGTCCCCTGAGTTTGGAGCACCAGGATGAAAAAAGACCAAGAAGCTTTTACAAGCCAGGAGACCATCTCGTTACTATGATCACCACTGCAACAAAAGTATTGAGTACAACAACGTTGCCTTTCAACAGGGCTCCTTCTATTCAGTCAAGCGTGTAAGTCATTCATGGAGTGTTAGAAGTGCAAATGGAGTTGCACTTTCTCCATTTGCACTTCTAACACTCTCCTCATTTCAATTATTCCGATGTTGGTGAGGCTGTATAATTTCCTGAATCATTTTGAATTCCACAGCTTCTCTCTTTTGTCTTATTTTGTGGAAGAGACTCAAATCTAAAGATGGGGGGGGGAGGGAGAAAATCTGAAACAAAGTCCAAATTACATAACTTTCCCAGTCAAATCCTGGGACTGTAGTTGCCTCTCTCCAGCCTATCTGCATATTTCTTTAATCACTCATTTATATGCAATGCCTAATCTTGGTAGTATAGCCTTGTACTAAGAGCCTTGGTAGTACAGTGGTTTAAAGCACCCTGTTATTAACACAGCTGCCTGCAATTACTGCAGGTTCGAATCTTACCAGGCTCAAGGTTGACTCAGCCTTCCATCCTTTCTAAGGTAGGTTAAATGAGGACCCAGTTTGTGGGGACAATAAGCTGACTTTGTATAAATATACAAAAGTATGAAGGCTATTGCTTAACACATTGTAAGCCGCCCTGAGTCTCCGGAGAAGGGCGGCATATAAATCAAATTTAAAAAAAAAATCTTTATAGGAATAGAGATTGTTTTATACACACATATATATACAATCTCTTTTCTGGATCATTATGAAAAAACCATCTTTCCATTATGATGGTTATACTTTAATGATTGAATGATATTGAATCCTAGTTACTGGGAAGATGAAAATTAGTTATAAATAATGAGTTTTTTTCTGTGATTCCTAAGGTTAGTAGAACACTGTCTAAATCCCCATCTTCCCACACACATTAAAATGAAATGGTGATGGGTGACCATCATTTGAATTTGATTTCGGTTAAATATTAGCTTAAGACTGAGAAGGCTTGTGGAGATGAAGAGGATTAAATTGAATAAGTATTTTGTTTTTTGGAGGATTATGATGATGATATGAACATTTTTAATATTAGTATACCTTGTGATATAGAAACTTTTCTACGGTACATTCTTAATATTCAAGTGGCCAACAAGACTCCCTGGCTTCCGCAAAATCTCACACTTGGCTACAACATCCATGACAACTATTTGAACACACTTGGCACTTCAGATGCCTTGCTAGACATGTTCTCTACTGGAGAAGCCAATATTCCCAATTACAGCTGTGGGAGGAAGGACAGCATTTTGGTTCTTGTCGATGCAGCTGCTGATGACATCTCCATCCAGATGTCAACATTAGCAGGCACCTACAAAATTCCTCAGGTTTGTATGTGTGTTTCTCTACAGATAAATTGAATGGGGTAGTGGGCACATTAGTGATAGATTCAACCATATCTTCTCTTTGAAAATTAACAGACATTAGTCACCATAGCTATTCTAAGTGTCATGGTTAGGGATTGGGTTTATGAATGAAAGCAATGATAACTGGATAAAGTACAACTGGAGAATGAGCTAAAAAGATTTCTACACAAAGAATCTGGGATATTGAACAGAGGAAGGATGGAACATTGGAATGGATGAACCACTAAAAACATACTTCCTAACTTGCCACTATTTCAATACAGAAATGCCTAAACAACTTAGGGCATTATTTACTCAAGCAATATTTGAGTGCTGGACTCAATGGTTAAATATGGAAGATTTAATCAAGTCAATACTGCATGCAGTTTTGGTCACCACGATGTGAAAAAGATGTCTCTGCACTCTTTCTGCACTAGAAAGAGTGCAGAGAAGAGCAACAAAGATGATTAGGGGACTGGAGGCTAAAACATATGAAGAACAGTTGCAGGAACTGGGTATGTCTAGTTTAATGAAAAGAAGGACTAGGGGAGACATGATAGCAGTGTTCCAATATCTCAGGGGTTGCCACAAAGAAGAAGGAGTCAAGTTATTCTCCAAAGCACCTGAAGGCAGGACAAGAAGCAATGGGTGGAAACTAATCAAGGAGAAAAGCAACTTAGAACTAAGGAAGAATTTCCTAACAGTTAGAACAATTAATCAGTGGAACTACTTGCCTCCAGAAGTTGTGAATGCTCCAACACTGGAAGTTTTTAAGAAGAGATTGGACAACCATTTGTCTGAAGTGGTGTAGGGTTTCCTGCCTAAACAGGGGGTTGGACTTGAAGACCTCCAAGGTCCCTTCCAACTCTGTTATTCTATTCTAGGTACAGTATAATGAACAGACTGGTATTTGTGGATCTCAAGAGATAGACATAACATATTTATTATTTTAATGTCAATTGTATAAGAAAGAAAGAAAGAAAGAAAGAAAGAAAGAAAGAAAGAAAGAAAGAAAGAAAGAAAGAAAGAAAGAAAGAAAGAAAGAGAGGGATCAGTATCTTGGACCATAGATCACATGAATGACCGATTGGGATCCTTATATTAAAACAACATATTTTAATTTTGTAAGTCAAAAGTTTTAAAAAAGTACATATAATATGGCTCTTTCTTTGAACAAAATATTTTAGTTGAGATCTGCATATGAGCCTCTGATTGCGGTCAATATTAGGAGTGATACAGAAATATGATTTGCGTTTTTTATTATTCTTTTTAACCTAATATATTTTCTTTTCTTTTCATACATTCTTTTTATTTATTTTTTTATTTTCTATTTTCATATGGCTTAATGACTAATCTGCAATAAACTGTTTAAATGTGTTCATGAAAACCAAGTTGGATTACTTTAAAACTAAGGTTTTGGAATTGATCTGACCACAATATTCTTCATTGCTTTTTTAGATGAATTTTGAATTGTTTTCAGAATCTCTGCACAATAAAAGTCAATTGCCATTTTACCATTCCCTCTTCCCCAAAAAAGGCTTCTTCTACCCAGAAATTGTTCATGTGCTTCTGCATTTTGGATGGACTTTGATTGGCCTTTTTGCTTCCGACACAGAAAATGGAGAGAATTTCATGAGGACTTTTACTCCTTTGCTTTCCCGGAGTGGAATTTGTGTTGTTATATCTCAACGATTCTCAACAACTGGAAATATAGCACCCCTCAGGGCAGCCCTCTCTAAGTGGAGACAAGTGAATGTCTACATTCACTTCGTAGAATATCGTGCCATTTGGGACAGACTTCTAACTTTCCAGTTAATCTTTATGCGTTTGCCAGGACCCATTGAAGGGAAAGTCTGGATCACAACAGTAGTTGGACTATATCCACTGAAAATGAGACTTTTCAAATACGTGAATGCTGTGTGGACCCTTAATTTTGAACCAAAAAAGAAGATAATAAGGGATAGTCATGTCCCCAAGTTCTTTGTAGAACCGCCATTCGGAGAGCAATCATTTCGCTGTTCTTTTTCAAAGCACACCTTTTCTGTCAAAGGCCGGAGAAGATGCACTGAGAAAGCACCTTTGGAGACCCAAAAGAAAAAGAACATGATCTATATCACTAATTTCCACCGTTTTTACAGTGCCATTAAGACTCTGGCTTATGCTTTGAATGCTGCATATTCCTCCAGATCCAGGAGGAGAAGGAAGGATGGCGCAGAGGTGTTGGGGGCTCCGAGGCTCCAGCCATGGCAGGTATGAATTCCCGACAAGGATCCATTCAAGTTAGTTCCTTCTGAGGAGGAATCCAATGGAGAAGGAGAGGAACCATGTCAGGGTAATGATGATTTAAAACTGACCAGACCTTTAAGACTGAGGATGAGTCAGCAGGGTTATTGCCCTTTAAGAAGCTGTCTATATAAAGGAGGCCATTAGAGGGCGTCTCTCTCTCTCTCCTCATGTATTATTCTCCTCATGTATTGCTCCATGTAAAGAAGACTGATTGATTGCCTGGCTTTGCTTAGCACATGTATGTATCTGTATATAACTTGTAGATAAGCCATTGTTTGTAGGACAAGCTTCTATGTAGTATATTTTGCTCCTGGATTGTCTCAAAATAGTATTCACGCTGTAAAAACTCTGACATCTCAACTTTCTTATGCTACAAGAGGCCAACAAGTCTGCCCAATCTAATTGCTTGGGACATAAAAGCAGGAACTATGGCAGATATAGTTTGATATTAAACACGGGTAAATCTTTAAAAGATGAATTTTTAAACAATTTCCTATATGTATACTTTTATCATTAGCATTTTATCTTCATAAATTTGAAGGAGCCCCTTAGACTACATAGCCCAATCTCTTCTCTCTGCAGGAATTCCAGTTAAAGTGTCAGGGTTCCGATGGATGCTCTAATTATTGTGTTAATTGTTATTGTATTAATTGATGTGATTAATTAATGTGATTGATGACACATCCTGGGGAAAACAGGGTCATGATTGGGGTGTAAATTATGTGGGGTCAGAATTGGCTTGCTGTCAGGGTTCCGATGGATACCCTAATTAAATCATGAGCCTCGAGCCAAGCTTCAAAAGAAATCCAGTTATTTATTAGGAGCTTCATGTCGGCATGTCCCCAAGCGAAGCCAACTCTGACCCCACATAATTTACACCTCAATCATGACCCTGTTTCCCCCCTCCCCCCAGGGTGTGCCATCAATCACATTTGCCAATGGAGCAATTTTGCGGATTGTAGAGATCACTCCCCCTCCGACCGCTGTGGGTAACCCTGAGAGACAACCTTGACAGAGATAAGTCTGGAATGTGCATCTGTCTTTGGCTGCCATGCTGTTTCATCAGTTTCAAATCCCCCTTGCCTATGGCAACTTGAGAGCAGGCCAGGGATGCTTTGCAAGTTGACATTAAGCTTCTCTGATGACTGCTCGGTCTTTGCATTAAGACAATCAGTGAAGGGGAGACTTAAAATCTCTGGTTCACTGGTTCAACTCTGAAACTGCTTCTCCTTTTAGGATGTTTTTGCTCTCATTCAGCCACAACTTCCTGACTGAGTTTATTTTATGAAGTCGTACACTCTGGAATAGTTGTAAACAGAGATTAAGCTTTTATGTAACACCTTTCAGTTATTGACAAAAGTACAGCATCCTCCCTTCTCCAACAAAGAGATTGTGTTAGTTGGAAAAGGGGCTCCTGTTGGAATAAAAATTCGGTCCAGTTCCAATCTGGGAGAAAGGTGCTGGAAATAAAATGGAGGCTGATTGGAAAGCAGGATTCTGTTTATTGATGAGCAGAACCAACACACAGCATGCAGTTTTGGGACTGCTGATAAAATAGCTGAATGAGTGGATGGATCTTTATAGGTTTCTGGGGCTATTTTATTTGAAATACTTCAGGGGTTTGTGCAATGAGTGAGCCTGGTATCTTTTGCTATTCTAATGGTGGTGGGTTAATTCTGTTATCTTCTAAAGGTCCTGTCCTGTCCTTCTTAATCCCAAAAATTGGAACTGAAGATGTTTTGTTTGCGAATAGATTGGCCCAGTCTTTCTCAATGGGCACAAAATATCCATCTCTAAAGACTTCAGACATCTACTGGACATCTAATCTTTACTATGCAGGAAACTGGGGCTGCTTTCTGTCTTTAAGAGCATGTTTCTCCATTTCTCATTTGGGGAAATATAATATTCTGCCTCTTTTAATATTTTCAAAAATATTTCATTTTCTACTATAATCAGTGACCAGTATGCATCTAAAAATATGTGGGAAAAGTATAAAAAGAAATCTTAATAAAATGTCTACATTGTAACCGCTATGTACATCCTTGTTCTTATACAAGATATTATAATTTGTCAAGTCCTAGTTGCTAAAAATAAAATTATCTTCTACTTGAGTTTACTATACTTTTCTCTATCAGGAAATCATAAAGTTTTTTTCTTTTCTAGAAGCTTTGCATTTTTGGAACAAATACAATTTTAAAGACAATCATATCCGCTTAATTATCATATCATCCATTTCTCATTTAACTAGGTTCCTAATCTTCACATCATTTATTTATTTATTTTATTTATTTATTTTATTTGAGTTCTATATCGCCCTACTCCTGAAGGACTCAGGGCGGTGAACAGCCAACAATAAAATCCATACATACAAAATTTAAAAGCAGAATTAAAATCAAATTAAATAGTTTTAGCCCAGACAAATTAAAACCCCAATCAATTTAAAACCAATTTTAAAATTTGAATATATAAAATACTAAAAAATATTAAAAATTAAAAATTCTTTTATAAAAGAGGGAGAAAATTAGGCCAGGCCTGCCTGGTGAAATAAAAAGGTCGTTAGAGCGTGGCGGAAGGTGCGCAGATCCAGGATCCTCTGTATCTCCGGGGGGAGTTCATTCCGGATAGTAGGTGCCCCCACAGAGAAGGCTCTCCCCCTGGGGGCCGCCAGTCGGCATTGTTTGGCCGACGGCACCCGGAGGAGCCCCTCTCTATGGGAGCGTACCAGCTGGTGGGAGGCTATTGGTGGTAGTAGGCAGTCCCGCAAGTACCCAGGTCATACATAATTCCTGATGTACATCCAGTACATCAGGAATTAGTTCATTGACACTTGGCTGAAATCAAGTTATATCACCTGCATTCCCACAATCTGTTAAATGTGTAATCAGAGAAGGAGGGGAAGTCCACAACTAAATAATGGGCAGAGCAAAAACTCAGAAAGGATCTTCCCTAATTTCTCAGGTTGTAAAAAGAGTTGATGGGACATTTGTACTTTCGAACATGCAGTGTTGACTCGCACTGGAGATGAGCGGCATATCAATTGGATAATTAACTAAATAAATATTCTCTTAATTCTTCTCTTTATTCTCTTCCAGTAAAGTAGAATTAGCTTTATGTTTCCCATCTGGTCTATGTGGGAGAAAATTAGCCTGGCAACTTTCTTTGTGACAAATCTATGCTTTCTGATAATCATCCTGTTTTTTTTTTCCAACAAATTTATCAATATTCTCTTTGTTTGTCCAATTTATTTCTGATCTGCTCTAGAATGTTTCTATAACTTGACGAATTTGGTCAGTTATATATTTTTTAATACATACATTGTCAATATATGATTGATGAACTTTGCTGAACGACTCTTGTCCACTTTTAAAGATAGTGGTCAAACTTTTTCTTCCAATTAAGAATATTTGTAAGTTGGATCCCTGCAGAATAAAGATTCAAATGAGAACAGACAAAAAGGGGTAAGTTAACAAGTTTAGTGTCAGCATTCCAGAAAACCCCAACTCCAGTGGTGGGATTCAGCCAGTTCGCACCACTTTGGGAGAACCAGTTGTTAATTTTCTGAGCAGTTTGGTGAACTGGTTGTTGGAAGAAATCATTAGGGCAGAGAACCGGTTGTTAAATTATTTGAATCCCACCACTGCCCAACTCCAATTAAAAACTCCAAGGCAAGCATTTTCTCAAAGTTCCATTTATTAGAGTAGGTATACTGGCACATCTGAGAAAACTTGAATCTGAGAGTTCCAGGTTTTCCCTCAGTAAATCAAAACTCCCAAAACCATCCCCTCACTCCTCAGTTGATCACATGCTCCAATCACCATCCGTTCCATCTCCAGACAGCACTCCAACCACTCCTTCTCCAGACGCAGGTTTGTCCTGACCTTGACTGAAAAGAAGAATGCTATTTTGTCTAACTACATTCCCTCTACTAAATACCCCCTCCTACTTTCCCACACACAAAAAGGTGGCAGCGTGGAAGCTTCCAGTGCTAATATGGCTTCCAAAGATGACATTTAGTACTTTTAAAATTCCTGGCTGTTCCTATTCTAGTTCCATCCCTTTCTGGAGAAGAATGAGTATGTCAATATTTCCAAATTCAAACTGTACTGGAACCGAAATGGAGATTTAGTAGCTGATCTGATGATCACGAGCTGGGTATTTTTCACCAAGGAGGGTACCATCCTAAATAAACTATTGACCTTTGAAAGAGGGACACTTACTATAAACCAAGATCATCTGGCACGGCTAAAGATGCTCAACAGGGTAGGAGAAATATTGCTATCTTTTTTTCTATTTTCCAAAAGGTTCCAACCCATTTCAATTGGGATAAGCCTATGCACCCTGGCTTAATGTTGTTGTTGTTGTTGTTGTTGTTGTTGTTGTTGTTGTTGTTGTTATTGTTGTTATTATTATTATTATTATTATTATTATTATTATTATTATTATTTAATCTTTAGTGAGATTCACAGCCTTTGAGGCTGGTTAATAGCTCAGCAGCTCGAGTCCTAACCAAGGACCTAGGAACTGTTAAGGTATCGTCGGAGGATGTAAGCTGTTCCGAGTAAGGTGGTTTTTTGTAGAATCAAAATGTTCAAGTCCGGCAAATTTAGAATTTCCAAATAGCGGGGTAGCCCTTTGGGTATTGCTCCAAAGGCTCCAATTACAATCGGGACAACACACAGTTTCTTTTTCCACAGTCGCTCAACTTCAATTTGCAAGTCCCGGTACTTTATGATTTTTTTCTTGCTGCTTATCTTCAATCCGTGCATCACCAGGTATTGCAATGTCAATGAACCATACTTTTTTCTTTTCAACTATTGTTATGTCAGGTGTGTTGTGGACCAAGTGCCTGTCAGTCTGAATCCTAAAGTCCCACATTATTATTATTATTATTACTACTACTACTAATATATTATTGGTTAATCTTTAGTGAGATTCACAGCCTTTGAGGCTGGTTAATAGCTCAGCAGCTCGAGTCCTAACCAAGGACCTAGGAACTGTTAAGGTATCGTCTTAATATATTATTATTATTATTATTATTATTATTATTATTATTATTATTATTTAGACTTCTATACTGCTTCATAGTGCTAAGTGGTTTATAAAGTTTACAAAGTTAGCATATAGCATATTGTATTAGCATTAGCATGTTGAAATGGAGACCTGCATGAAAATGATAAGAGAGGCCTTCAAGTGGTAATCTCAGGTTTGCTTGCTTCTTGTCCACAAATTGTAAAGAATAGGGCAATTTTGTTGACTATCGTCTGAGTTCAGGTTTGGACTGAATTTGATGAAATTTGTATCAACACTGGATGGAGGTCCTGCTACCCAATGGAAAATAAGGATTAGAATTCAGAGTCACTTGTCCTGTTTGGGTCCAGTGTCCCATTAAAGGACAGGGTGAGATGTTTTTCAGCAACTCAGACCTGGCTAGGATTCTCCATTCCAATCTTTCACCCCACTGGGATAGTGCAATAGCTCTTCTGCTTCTAGAAAAGAGGTGTGCAGATTTCTCTTCACATGGAATCATAAAAATGGAAGCACTGACTTGGACAAAAGCCCTTCCTGACATCTGAAGTAATGAGGTGCCTTCCGCCATGCCCTTAAAACCTTCTTTTTCCAGCAAGCCAGGCTGGCCTAACACTTTTTAAAATGTTTTTAATTGTCTGTTATTGTTTTAATCATGGGGCCAAATTAATATATATCTTTTTAATTGTATTTTAATGTTTGTAGTTTATGTTTTTACTTGGCTGTTCACCGCCCTGAGTCCTCAGGGAGGGCAGTATACAAATTTAATAAATAAATAAATAAATAAATAAATAAATAAATAAATAAATAAATAAATAAATAAATAAATTTGAAAGAACTACTGATCAGATTTGACCTTTGGCTTCTAAGAGGGCACCCGATCTGAAAACCCCTTAAATGAAATATTCATCTTGATTGTTAGCTGCTTCAATTCTCTCTCTCTAAAAAAGGGCTAGATTGGGCCCACGGAGGCTCCATTTTGGCCTGTAACAGGCCAGGGGAGACCTCCAGAGGCCCGAATGGGGCCTCAGAGGGCTGGATCGGCCCCACAGATGCTCCATTTCAGACTGGGGGAGGCCTCCAAAGGCCCAAACAGGACCTCAGAGGGCTGGATCAGGCCCAAAGAGGCTCCATTTTGGACTAACAGGACAGGGGAGGCCTCCAGAGGCCAGAAAGGGGTGAGGCTTCAGCCAGTTCGGCGAACTAAGCAAACAGTTAGCAACCCATTCTAGTGTACCGGTGCGAACCGGCTGAATCCGACCATTGGTTAGTGCTAACACATTTTCTTCAACTTTCCTTGTTTTTCTACTTAGTCTCTTCCTCAGTCCAAATGTGTGGAAAAGTGTCAACTTGGATTTGTCAAATGGGCTCGAGAAGGAGACCCAATTTGCTGCTATGACTGTGTTCCTTGTCTGGAGGGGACCATCTCCATTCAAGAAGGTGGGTCACACTGAAGACGAGAGAAGAGCTTGTGGATGGGGATTCAATCAGAGCATTTTGATGGAACTGCATATTAAAAGACAGTTTGAAGCGCAACTATTTTTTGGTTTAATTTCAAACTGCACAATTTATGATTTAAAGGGGATAATATCAAAAAGACTCTGAAAACAGAGGTGAATAGAAAGAGGAGGATGTGGCAGAGTAGTCAAGATTTAATACTGCCAGAGAAAATTTCTCTTCTGCTTTTTAGTTTGAATGTGATCTTCCATTTTTATTTCTAGGAACTTCTGAGTGGTTTTTTTTTTTTTTTTTTTTTTTGAAACTCGGTGAATTGTTTTCGATCCATCTTCTGGAAGGTTCATTGCAATTCATTCTACATGGGCCTTCCCTAAGGATCACTGGTCCACCATGAGATTATGTGAACAGTTGTGGGTTTAACTCATTACACAAAATTTACCACTGCTGCCAATAGCCATTCCAAATTATCTGCCAGACTAGCTTTCTCTGCCAGCCAACTAGATTTTACAAGAGAAACATCCTCCAAACCATTGTATGAATAAGTGCCCTCTGATATGACTCAGAATGTTTGCCTAGAAAGGTTAACTGACTCATTGTTTAACCTCTAATACTGTAGGTTTACTATGAAGGTTCTGCATATTAGTTGTCTAAAGAAAATATTTCTTGAAATGTAAAGGAAAGAATATTAAAGAAATGATGTGTTTTGCTTTTCTTAGATACAGAAAAATGCACCAAGTGTTTGGATGATAAATATGCAAATGAGGACAGAATCCAGTGTATCCCTAAAGTTATATCCTTCCTGTCTTATAAAGAACATCTGGGCATCATTCTGGTCTCTTTTTCCCTACTCTTGTTCCTAACTACAGGCCTTGTTTTAATTCTATTCATTAAATACCTAGAAACTCCCATTGTCAAAGCCAACAACCGGGACCTCTCTTACAACCTCCTGGTCTCCCTTCTGCTTTGCTTCTTGTCTCCTTTTCTCTTCATTGGACAACCAAGGAAAGCCACCTGCCTTCTCAGACAAACACTATTCAGCATCATCTTCTCAGTGGCCATTTCTTCTCTCTTGGCTAAAACGATCATGGTGGTACTGGCTTTCTTGGCCACAAAACCAGGAAATCAAGTGAAAAAATGGTTGCGGAAGAGCTTGGGCAACTCCATCATCCTTTCTTCTTCTGCTGTCCAAATTATCATCTGCTCCATCTGGCTGGGAGTTTCTCCCCCATTCCCTGACTCTGACTTCCACTCTCAGCATGGAGTGATCATCCTGCAATGCAGTGAAGGGGCTGTTGTCATGTACTACATCACCCTCAGTTACTTGGGCTTTCTGTCTGCCATTTGCTTCACAGTGGCTTTCCTGGCCAGGAATCTCCCTGGGGCCTTCAATGAAGCCAAGCTTATCACCTTCAGCATGCTGGTCTTCTGCAGTGTCTGGGTGACTTTTGTGCCCACCTATCTGAGCACCAAAGGGAAATATATGGTGGCTGTTCAGGTCTTCTCAATCTTGTCCTCCAGTGCTGGTCTGTTGGGTTGCATCTTCATCCCTAAGTGCTACATTATTATTCTGAGGTCAGATCTGAATACAAAGGAGTACCTTATGACCAGAAGAAATGTAGCAATGTGAGACAATGTCATTTCCAACAGGCCAATCCTAGAAAACGATCCAAGCTCTTCTCCATACATGTGCTGGTCAATGATTTTGCTTGAAATAAATTAAGGGTTAGTTGTACAATAGTCCTCCTTCCTTGTACTCTAGAATTGCAAGATGGTCACTGAACTCTTTTTTAAAAAATTTGATTTATATGCCGCCCTTCTCTGGAGACTCAGGGCGGCTTACAATGCGTTAAGCAATAGCCTTCATACTTTTGTATATTTTATACAAAGTCAGCTTATTGCCCCCACAATCTGGGTCCTCATTTTACCTACCTTAGAAAGGATGGAAGGCTGAGTCAACCTTGAGCCTGGTGAGATTTGAACCTGCAGTAATTGCAGGCAGCTGATGTTAATAACAGTGCTTTAGTCTGCTGCGCTACCAGGGCTCTTGCAGTTGTTTTAAACTCTTTTAAGCAGTTGATGTATCAGATCTGTCCTATGCCCTTAGCTGATCCCTGAAATGCCCCACCAAGTTATTTTAAACATGACACTTGTGCAATCAAGATCTTGTTGATATGTCAGAACTAACTGTATAATTTCAAGGGGGCTGTGAAAATGACATCATTTTGGTTGTACGATACTAAATCTGCAGTTGTAGTTCTTTGCAATATTGGACTCAACATCTCAACATCATCAGCATAAGGAGAGGAGAGAAACACCTCCAGAATAATTAGGATGAGGATAATCTGGATCATCCAACTAGTTAACTAAGTTATTATGCAGAAATTCAACAAGAGAAGGACTAAAGTACAACCTCATAAGATCACCAGAAAAGAATTCCTACAGAATGGGATGATGGACTATCCCATGGATTTGATGTAAGGTGAGATTGAGCATGAACACCCAGTCAGAAGTTAGGATCATTCATACATCTGATATGTGAATAGTCATTTTGACATGAAAATGGGCCCTGGCCTGATCAAGAAGACCTTTTCCTATATTCTTAAAATGGAACTTTGCAAGGAGATCTTGTTCCTAAAAGGAAGTCATCCTGAAATAATAATATTTATTCTCAAATATAGCAGAAATATAGCATGTGGTTGTCCATATCTTTCTTATTGTCTGTATCATGGCTATACCTTCCTAACACTGAATAAATTCTCAGCCTTTCTCACCCTCTTCTTGGATTTAAATTAATATGTGGCATTTAAAACCTGTGCCACAATCCATACAGTGGACCTATACAGGTTTATGAGATAGTTTTGGGAACAATATCTTTTCAGGCTCCTCCTCCTCCTCCTCCTCCTCCTCCTCCTCCTCCTCCTCCTCCTCCTCCTCCTCCTCCACAGCCATCTTGTCCAGAGTACCACTGAGAACTCGTGTTTCAAATAAGAAAATGGAAATATTTCATATGCAAATTGTAGAATAGAAAAAGGTCTGAATGACACTGGATTTTGTTCTTTCAAAGCAGAGCTGACCCAAAAAGGAATGAAAGGATGATATTAATAGTGTGCATTAGTATACAAACAGCTTTCTTTCAGAGCAAAGAAAAGTAAAATTATTATAAAGACGGTGGTAGTTATAAAGAAGCAAGTGAATTCTCTTCTTGCAGATAGAAATGTGGGCACTGGGAGTGCTTATCTGCTCATTCTGTTCCATCATTGCATCTCTTCCTGTAGACCTACAGTGTTTGAAATAGGCTACAGAATATCATGGTCACGTCTGCAGGATTTTGTAGGTGGAGAACATGGTGGCCATCTCAGAGAAGATTTAACAGATTTAACCGATTAACAAGAGTTGGAAGGGACCTTTGCAGTTTTTTTGTTTGTTTGTTTGTTTGTTTGTTTGTTTATTATTTATTTATTTATTTATTTATTTATTTATTTATTTATTTATTTATTTATTTATTTATTATTTCAACTTGTATACCGCTCTTCTCCCCAGGGGGACTCAGGGCGGTGGACAGCCAAACTTAAAACACATATAGTACAAAAGTTAAGAAAAAACTAAAATAAATTAAATCATCGGCATATTCCAATTTAAAATCCCAGATCTAAACCCAGAATCAATAAAATTGAAAATTTAAAAACCCCATTAAAATCATTTTAAGCTAGGCCAGCTTGTTGAAATAAATAAGTCTTCAGGGCCTTTCGGAAAGTGCGGAGGTCCGGGATCAGTCGTATTCCAGGAGGTAGCTCATTCCACAGGTTGGGTGCCCCCACAGAGAAGGCTCTCCCTCTGGGGGCCGCCAGCCGGCATTGCTTGGCCGATGGCACCTTGAGGAGGCCCTCTCTGTGCGAGCGTACTGGCCGGTGGGAGGTTATCGGTAGCAGCAAGTGGTCTCGCAGGTATCCCGGCCCTATGCCTTCATATGGACTATGCAGTCCCTTCAAGGACAATGAAAAGGTCCTTCTACAGCTAAAATTAGGAACATGGACCTTCTCTGCTGAGAAGAGGCTGACTGAACTCTTGGATGGCAAAAAGAAGTAGAGGTCTTTGCAGCAGTGAGCGGATGCTCTCCTAGTTAAAAGCAACAGAAAATAATTAGAATAGAGAGAACCAAGCAGAAAGCGAGAAATAAGAGATAAAAGCTAAAAGTGCAACAAGAAAAGACAATAGAGTTTAAAAAATCAGAATGATATAAAGCTATAGATCAGGGTGTCAAACTGTCTTAGGTTGATTCTCTTCATGCACTTGCAGCCTACGGAGGCACTAGACCAGGGGTGTCAAACTCAATTTCATTGTGGACCATATCAGGGTTGTGCTTGTCCTCGGGGGGCTGGGGGTGATCTGTGGGTGTGGCCAGAGTGGGCATGGCTACCTCGATGTCACTCATTGAGGCTCCATTTTCAACTGTGGCGGCCTCCTGCAGCCCTCTACCACTGAAAACGGAGTGTGTGGCCTCCCTGGGCCTCCATTTTCACTGGCAGAGGGCTGCAGGAGGCCATTGCAGCTGCAAACAGAGCCTGGGTGGGTCTTGCATGCCCCCCCCCCCGAATTCCATCTTTGCTGACAGAGGCACCGAAGGCCAGTCCTTCACTGTTTCTAGGGTGGCCCTGCGGCCAGATCTAAACACCCTGCAGGCTGCAGCCTGCCATGGGTCCTGAGTTTGACACCACTGCACTAGACCTACTCCCAGCCTTTGGGGTCAACATCTTTTCAGTCTCCTCCTCCTCCTCCTCCTCCTCCTCCTCCTCCTCCTCCTCCTCCTCTTCCTCCTCCTCCTCACTGAGAACTCATGTTTCAAATAAGAAAATGGAAATATTTCATATGCAAATTGTAGAATTGTAGGCTTAGGGCCAGGGTATTTACGAGACCACCTTCTGCAACCGATAACCTCCCACCGGCCAATACGCTCTCACAGAGAGGGCCTCCTCAGGGTGCCGTCGATCAAGCAGTGTCAGCTGGCAGCCCCCAGGGGGAGAGCCTTCTCTGTGGGGGCACCCGCCCTCTGGAATGAGCTCCCTCCCGGAATACGACTGATCCCAGACCTCCGTACTTTCTGTAAGGCCCTGAAGACTTTTTTATTCCACCAGGCCGGCCTAGCCTAAAAGGTTTTATGGGTTAGTTTTTTAAATTGTATAGATGTGGGGTTTTAAAATTGAAGGGCCGACCGATTTAATTTATTTTAGTTATTTTTAACTTTTATATTATATGTATCTTAATTTCGGCTGTCCACCGCCCTGAGTCCTTTGGGAGAAGGGCGGTATATAAATTTAAATAAATAAATAAATAAATAAATAAATAAATAAATAAATAAATAAATAAAAAATAGAAAAGGGCCTGAATGACACCGGATTTTGTTCTTTCAAAGCAGAGATTTTGCCACAGTGGACTCATTTATCTCTTTGAACATAATTATATACTTCCATCCCTGCCTAGTATCAGCTTAGGCACTTCATCCATTAAGACAATAGGAAAAGGGCAGTTTGAACAGAGCCTCGGGGTCAGTCTCCATTCGACACAGAAAGGTCACACTCGCCCTTCCAAAGCCATATTCCCCCTCTGCTTTCCAAATACCTCCAGTCATTTCTCAGCTGAGCTCACTGCAGGGCCAGGGGAGGCTGAGAATTGGAATGGAAGGTACCACATACATTCCACAACACTCTCTAACCAAAATAGATACAGACTATTACTTTACACACACTCCTAAATGTTAGCAACAAGAAAGAAGATGGCATTAACCTCACATCGTTCACCCTATAGGGGCACCCAGTTATTATCCCTGGTCAAGCTTGAATATTGTGAATCCCACTTCAAACACCAATTGCTGTGGAATCAAACAAAACAGGATCCCAAAAAAATCAATCTAGGCTCAGTGCAACTATTATTTATTCTAAATACATTGGAGGAATTTCCCACCAAAAGATAGAAGGAGGCAATTCTACCGATAAAACAATGCACTCATATTTGTACATTCCGGGAAAGGAGGACAAAATGGCAATCATACATATAGACATTTAACAGGGGTGGGTTCTAAATTGTTTTACTACCGGTTCTGTGGGCGTGGCTTATTTTGTGGGTGTGGCTTGGAGTCATGGGACTAGGTGGGCATGGCTAGCTGGTCAGAGTCATTTCTGGAAGGTCCTCACACTTACGACCAGTCCTCGCACTTACGACCCGACTCATTTGTTTGCTTTTAACACTGATCAGCTGTAGGACGGCCCTTTGAAGCCCCGCGGCAAGAGTTTAAACAGTTTTTTTCCCTCTAGTCATCAGCTGGGACTCAGGAGGCAGCAATAGATTGGGGGTGGGACCAAATAAAAGGTAAGAATAACGTGGGGGGTGGGGGGTGGGAGGGTGGGGGGGGAGAACCAGTTCGATGACGTCATATCGTCACCGCTACCGGCTCAGCCGAACCGGACCAAACCGGGAGGAACCCACCACTGACATTTAGTAGATAATGTAAACATGAATATTCACAATTAACAAATTCAGATTACTTCATCACCCATCTACTGTTACTATCCTCAAGAAAGTGTTATTAACTAAATAAAAAAAAAAACATATCAGTTGCAGTGCCATAACAGTTTGATAAAATATATTGGGAAATATATTTTATATATTAGCCACCTTGGGTCTTCGGAGAGGGGCAGCATATAAATTGAATAAATAAAATTGAATAAATAAATAAATGAAGGTGTCAAGGTTGCCCCATAAATTCTTCTATATTTCTATCTTGTTAAGATGTTCCCACTTCCCCAAAACCTTGTTTTCCCCACAAATCTGCCTTCCAACTGCCCTTTAATTATTTCAAGCAAAATTGTTGGTCTACTCATGTATCTTCATACATGAACTTGGAACATTTTCAAGGTCTGGGTTCTTGGAACATGTTGAGAGTGAAAAATCCTCTGTCTCATATTTCCACATTTTTCCTGGTCATAAGTTGCTCCTTTGTATTCAGGTCTGGCCTCAGAATGATAATGTAGCACTTGGGGATGAAGAGGCAGCCAAGCAGACCAGCACTGGAGGCCAGGATGGAGAAGACTTGCACAGCCACCATGTATTTCCCTTTGGTACTCAGGTAGGTGGGCACAAAAGTGACCCAGACACTGCAGAAGACCAGCATGCTGAAGGTGATCAGCTTGGCTTCATTGAAGGCCCCAGGCAGATTTCTGGCCAGGAAAGCCACCGTCAAGCAGATGGAAGCCAGGAAGCCCATGTAGCTGAGTGTGATATAGAACATGACCGCAGATCCTTCATTGCATTGCAGAATGATCTCTCCAGCCTGAGAGTGGAGGTCAGAGTCAGGGAATGGAGGAGAAACTCCCAGCCAGATGGAGCAGATGATAATTTGGACAGCAGAAGAAGAAAGGATGATGGAGTTGGCCAAGCTCTTTCCCAACCATCTCTTCACTCTGTTTCCTGGTTTTGTGGCCAGGAAAGCCAGCACTACTGTGATTGTTTTGGCCAACACAGAAGACACAGCTACTGAGAAGATAATGCTGAAAACCATTTGTCGGAGAAGACAGGTGATTTTCCTTGGCTGACCAATGAAGAGAAAAGGAGGCAAGAAGCAAAGCAGGTGGGAGACCAGGAGGATGTAGGAGAGGTCCCGGTTGTTAGCTTTGACAATGGGAGTTTCTCGGTATTTAATGAATATGATTAAAACAAAGCCTGTGATAAGGAACAGGAATAGGGCACAAGAGACCAGGATGATGCCCAGATGTTCTTCATAAAACAGGAAGGATATAACTTTGGAGATACATTGGACTCGGTCCTCATTTGGATATTTGTCATCTGGACACTTGGTGCATTTTTCTGTATCTGAGAAAACCAAAAGGCATTACTTCTTTAAAATTTCAAGAAACCCAAGAGCTATATTTCTTTAGTATTCCGCTGTTTTGTCTTTGAAGAAATATGTCTTTGGGACAATAAATGATACCAGGAGTATTTTCCAAGATGCATTTCTTCACTTCTCCACAGAAAAAAATTAAGAAGAATATATTCTATAAAATACACTGCTCAAACAAATAAAAGGAACACAAGCAGAAGACATCCGAGATCTGAATGAATGAAATAGTCTTATTAAATACTTTGTTCGTTACATACAGTAGTTTTGTGTTCCCTTTAGTTGTTTGAGCAGTGTATAAACTACGTATGTAAAGAACAAAGTATTTAATAAGGCTATTTCATTCATTCAGATCTCGGATGTCTTCTGCTCGTGTTCCCTTTATTTTTTTGAGCAATATATATAGTTGAGGTTTATAAAATTGGGGGAAGTCCTTGGATCTAAAAGATGATCTATTTACTGTGCAGAATCTTCATAGGAACTTACATTACTAGAGGTATATAATGAATAAATTAATCTTCTAGGCAAAAATCCCGAGTCCTGCCAAATGGCACTTCTTAATATTCTATACTCAAATATTAATATTCTATACTTGTGAAATCTAGTTGGCTGTCAGTGAAAGCTAGTCCTTAAAATAATCTGGAATGACAACTGGGAGCAGTGGAAATATGGGTGGAATGAGCTGTCCTCACCACCTCACCACCTAATTGTGTATCAGCAATAACTTCTCAGTGATCTTCAAAGGGAGGCCCATGTAGAATGTATTGCAATAATAGTTCCAGCAGGTGGACCTAAGAAAATTCCTCAAGTTTCAAAGAACTCAGATATTCCTAGAAAGGTAAATGTAGAAATATTCTCTTTGGCAGTTTAAAGTGTGCCCAATCTGACATATCTTCCAACTGTTATCCAGCCCCTCCTTGAAAGTCTTTTTGTTATTCTTTAGATAAGAATTTCTGCAGTTTCTAAATAAAGAAGAAAACGGTTGAACTTCAATCTTTCTTTTAATCTCCCCTTTCATGAAAATATTCTGAAGGAATCCACATTCATGAGGCCTGCACATTTGTTATGACCCCAACTCCCGAGCCTGTCCTAACAGAGGAAGAGGATTCAGAAGGTGATGGGGAGAAACTGATAAGGCCTCCCTCTCCAGACCCTCCTCTCTGGCAATGCTTCAGGTTTCATCCAAAGGCCAAGAGGAACAGCCTGGGATATGCCAGGAGGAAAACATATCAGAACAACAACAGATAGGGAGTGAGGATGATGAATCCTGGCTTGATCCCAGGCAGTGTCAGAGGGAGAAGCATGCGCAGCAACGAAAGAGGCGTGGGAGGGCCAGAGATTGAGCTGAGTCACTGAGCCACACCCCACAAGGAATAAAAGTGGGTGTGATTGCTCTTCAGGCTTTGTGACGGTCAAAGTTAAAAACCTGAGAGTCACATCGCATTACCTGAAATCTGGCTTGTGCAAATTTGGATTGGACTTTGGCGAACTATTGCTTCGTGGATTACTTTTTGCTACTGAACCGGACTGAGGATAAACTCTCTCTTGCTTACTGTGAGTGAAAACTGACTTGGCAGACATTTTGCAGTTTGCCTGTGTGGGGAAGGGGGACAGAACAACATTACTTTGGTGTCACTCACCTTCCTGAGTGGAGATGGTCCCCTCTGGACAAGGAACGCAGTCATAGCAGCAAACTGGCTCTCCTTCTTGAGCCCTCTTGACAAATCCAGGAAGACAATTTTTGACACATTTAGACTGAGGAAGAGACTAAACAGAAAAACAAAAAATGTCAGAGAAAATATGTTAGTAATAAGCATTCATGGAAAATGTAGGTAGACATGAACAGGTAGGTAGACATATCACACCAATGAGATTCGCCTCTTGCTCCATCCATTGTTTAGCATCATCTACTAAACAATTTAGGTTGGAAAGGTCCAGAAGAAGAGCCTTTTGTGCTATTACCCACACCCAGGGGTGAAATCCAGCAGGTTCTGACAGGTTCTGGAGAACCGATAGTGGAAATTTTGAGCAGTTCAGAGAACCGGCAAATATGACCTCTGGAAGGCCTCAGAGTGGGGTGGGAATGGAAATTTTGCAATATCCTTCCCCCAGGAATGGGGAGGGAATGGAGATTTTGCAGTATCCTTCCCCTGCCACACCCACCAAGCCACGCCATGCCCACCAAGCCACGCCCATAGAACTGGTAGTAAAAAAATTTGGATTTCACCACTGCCTACACCCACAGGAATATTCTACCATTGGAGATGAGGTAGATTCCAGGGGTATTATTCAGCAGGTTCTGACAGGTTCTGGAGAACCGGAAGTGGAAATTTTGAGTTCAGAGAACCAGCAAATACCACCTCTGGCTGGCCCCAGAGTTGGGTGGGAATGGAAATTTTGCAATATCCTTCCCCCAGGAGTGGGGAGGGAATGGGAATTTTGCAATATCCTTCCCCTACAACACCCACCAAGCCATGCCACCAAGCCACACCACACCACCAAGCCACACCCACAGAACCAGTAGTAAAAAAAAAATTGGATTTCACCACTGGATAAAGGGATATTTGATATCGCATGTTTTAACAGCAGCAAGAATTGTATTTGCACAACATTGGAAAAGCAAGGAAACACCACGGAAGAAGATATAATTTAAAAAATATTGGACTGTGCAGAAATGGATAGATTAACACTGAAGATAAAAGAAAACAAAGAAACAGAATATTTTCAAACTTGGGACTTGTTTTATCACGGGTTGGATAAAAGGGATAGAAATTAGGAACTTACGAAGTATTACTATATTTAATTTTACATGTGATAACAGCAGCGAGAATTCTATATGCACAAAATTGGAAAAATGAAAATGTACCTACAGAGAAAAATGTAATAAAGAAAATATTAGAATGTGCTGAAATGGATAGATCAACACTGAAAATTAAGGATAAGGAGGAAACAGAATACTTTTTAACTTAAGAATTATTCTATCAATGATTAGAAAATAGAAGCAGAAGTTAGGAATTTAGAATTGAAGAGGATATGTAAATAGAGATGAAGTAAATGTGTAATTAAATAATGAATATTAAATAACTAGGATAAATAAACATTATGATTAATAGACTTTGAGGATAATCCAAGACCGAGTGGCTGTGGTTTCCGGCGTCCCGATATAGTCAGTTGGTGCCATCACTGATTATTGGGGGTGAGTCTTTGGCCCCCACGGAGAGGGCTCACAACTTGGGTGTCCTCCTGGATTCACGGCTGTCTTTAGAAGAGCATTTGATGGCCGTGGCCAGGAGGACTTTCTATCAGGTTCGCCTGATCTGCCAGTTGTGTCCCTTTCTGGATCGGGACTCCTTACGCACGGACAACCATGCCCTCGTCACTTTCCGCCTGGACTACTGTAATGCTCTCTACATGGGGCTCCCCTTGAGAAGCACCCAGAGGCTCCAACTGGTGCAGAGTGCAGCCGTGTAGGTGGTTATGGGAGCGACGTGGTGTTCCCATGTAACACCTCTCCTGTGCGAGCTGCACTGGCTCACAGTGGTCTTCCGGGTGCGCTTCAAGGTTTTGGTTACCACCTTTAGAGCACTCCATGGCTTAGGACCTGGGTACTTACGGGACCGCCTGCTGCCACCAGTAGCCTCTCACTGGCCAGTACGGTCTCATAGAGAGGGGCTCCTCAGGGTGCTGTCGGCCAAACAATGTCGACTGGTGGCCCCCAGGGGGAGAGCCTTCTTTGTGGGGGCACCTGCTATCTGGCATAAGCTCCCCCCAGAGATACGGAGGATCCCGGATTTACGCACCTTCCCCCGTGCCCTCAAGACCTTTTTATTTCAACAGGCTGGCCTGGCCTAACTTCCCTTTTTAATTGTAAAATTTTAAATTTGTCTTAAAACATTGGGGGTGTTTTAATCTGTTTTGGGCCAAATTATTTAATGGGCTTTTATATTGTCTTTTAAATTTTGTAATCTGTGTGTTTTATCTCTTTGGCTGTTCCCCGCCCTGAGTCCTTCGGGAGTAGGGCGGTATATAAATTTAAAAAAATGGGGAAAAAATGGCTACAAATGTGATGTTTAAATGATGTTTCTAATGTTTGATATTATTTACTAATTATAGATAATATTGAACAGAGTATTTAATTAAATAATGGAAAATGTTTCATAAGGATAAGTGAAGATCATGGTGAACAGACTTTGAGAATAATAGTTATAGCTATTGTATGTATATAAGATTTATTACTTGTATTTAAAAGAGATTGTACCCAGACTGTTCACTGCCATTGTGGATATGGAAATTTTATATATAACAAAGAAAATTGCATAATAAAAAATAATAATGTATAAAAAAAGAAGTATTACTATGTAAACAAACTGACCCAGACAGTATGCTGTTCATTAAGGACATATAGTATGTAAAGAAAAAACAAATTAAATATATATAGGAATCTTTCCCTGAAGCATGGGGAATGTGAGTATGAGTCCTGTGTGGGAACGGGATATTTCTAAATCCCAGATAAGTGCCCAAGGAAAGCTCCTTTCCATTAAATTTGGATCCTCCTTTTTTCCTAGAAAAACTTCCGATAGCTAACAATCAAGATAAACAATTGCATTCAAGGAGTTTTCAGATGAAGTGTTCTGTAACAAGTCAAAGGCCAGATCTAATTACCATATTTTTCACCCTAAAAGAGAGTGAAAATTTAGGTGCATCTTATATACCAAATGTAGCCCTGCCCACGAGGCCAAAAACACGAGGCACGGAAGTGGCGATGGTCTGGGGCAATCCCTGTAGCCTGGAACAGCTGATTGGGGGTATTCTGGGAGGCCGATCCACCCGCTAGTCAGCTGCTCATGCTGAATCAGGCTGCAATAATGTGCTGAAGCTGACCTGGCTGTTTGCTATTTGCTGCAAGGACATGTCAGAGTTTGCAGCAGCAATCACATCCAAAAAGCACACACAAGTAACTGATTCGGCAGGATTCAATAACTTCTATTTATATATAATATAACACATGGAGTAAATATACAATACCAAAAGCAGGTTTTCCAACGCAGTAGTAAATACAAGCAAAACACAAGCAGAGGAGAGGCGTTTCAGTTTCAGTTTCAGTTTCAGAGCAGCATGCAGCTTTAGTACAGAACAGTTGAGCTAAGCCATGCCCAAGCTCCTTGTTGTCTCCTTGTTGCTCACACAGCAAATACTGTTTCAGTTTCCAAACAGCCCTCAACTCTCTCGCACACTGACAGGACGCTAGCCAGATGAATACCGATGGATGCTGATAGGCAGGCAGAATTTTTTTTTTCTTATTTTCCTCCCCAAAAACTAAGGTGCTTCTTATACTCCGGAGCATCTTATACACCAAAAAATACGATAGCAAGGTCAAGGATTGTCTCACATCAGGCAGTCATTATGATTTCATGTGAACTGAAAGCCTTGAATTCCTTCCTAGGAACAGAAGTCCTATTGTTCTATTCCAGTGGGATGAAAGAGAGGCATGGACTACTTTGGAAAAGTCTGGGCTGCTTAAAACTATCAGAGAATATGGACCTACCCTTTACCCAACTGGGACAAGGTGAAGCTTATTTCCCAATGGGACCAAACAGACCTCTATCCAGTCCAAACTTCTTCTTTGTTATTTGAGGACAAGAAACAAGCCAGGTCATGGCTACCAACACCAAAGTCCCCAGCATATTTTCACCTCTCTCACAAGTTTATGGAGATTACAGGAGGGAGATGATCTCTGTCATAAAGTATAGTTATCTACCATCCCATGACCAAATCAGGCTTAAAGGATGTTCCATATTGTAGCATCTGAAGTACTGTTGCTTTCCAAGCTGACTAAATGTTCCATTCCTGATATTCAAGTCTCACTGAAGCTCAACTACCTTGGTATCTAGGCTTAGCCCACCAGAAATGGATCCTAAGGCTTTGGAAATTAGAGAAAAGTCTCAAATATTTTCCCCACCTTGTTGTGAAACTTTAGCCATGATAGAGCATCTTGGTTGATAATAAGTCTCTGTCTCTCGAAACTCCCAATTTTCTTTCTGATGGGATCCTTGTTGGAGAGAATCAACAAGATCCCAAAATCCAGATCTGCCGCTACATCTCCATTTTGGTCCATGTAGAGTTTCAAGTGGGAAAGATTCCAAAACTCATTCTTCTCGAGAAAGGGGTGGAACTAGAATGAATTCATTCCCAAAATTAAAAAAAGAAAAAAGAAATCTCAGTTTCTTGTCCCATGTGGTCTTTTAACATTTGTAATCTTTTTTCAACAGTTGACTAAATCTGAAACACTTTTTTTTTTAAAAAAATTGATTTATATGCCACTCTTCTCCAGAGACTCAGGGTGGCTTACAATGCGTTAAGCAATAGCCTTCATACTTTTGTATATTTATACAAAGTCAGCTTATTGCCCCCACAAACTGGGTCCTCATTTTACCTACCTTAGAAAGGATGGAAGGCTGAGTCAACCTTGAGCCTGGTAAGATTCGAACTTGCAGTAATTGCAGGCAGCTGTGTTAATAACAGGGTGCTTTAGACCACTGTACTACCAAGGCCCTTTGTATGCTTAGTTTTCAATTCAATTCAATGCAATTCAATTCAGGCAGGCAATTGCCTGAACTGAATAGTTTGAGGAACAAGTATTACCATTATCTTCCATCGTGGGGGTGGGTGGGTGGAGGTTTAGCAATGTTTGTCAATCATACATTGGCAATATATATATTGATGAAGTAAATAATGGACAAAATTTGGCAGTTACTATAAGGAACATTCTGGAGCAGTCACAAATAAATCAGACAAATAAAGAAACAAATAGATTATTGATAAACTCCTTTTTTAAAAAGAGTGACTAAAAGAAAGCATGGGTTTGTCCAAAAGAAAGTTGAATTCTCAGAGAATTTCTGAGTTTTGTCTCTGCCTGTTATATAGCAATAACAATAGCATTTAGAGTTAATATACTGCTTCACAGTGCTTTACAGCCCTCTCTAAGTGTCTTACAAAGCATATTCTGGGCCAACAATCTGGGTCTTCATTTTACCGATCTCAGAAGGATGGAAGGCTGAGTCAACCTTGAGCCGGTGAGATTCAAACTGCCAAATTGCAGGCAGCCAGCAGTCAGCAGAAGTAGCCTGCAGTACTGCATTCTAACCACTGCGCTGCCGAGGCTCATATAGCTGTGGGCTGCCTGTTACAATCTTATCTGATTGTTTCAAAGGAAGGATATTTTCCCTATCATCTGCAAAGACCATTGCCACCTATCATTACACTTCTTTTAATAGATTGTGGAGATGCTGGTAATAAAACTTGATATCCAGATAATATTTTTTTAAAAAATACTTTCTGATGTTATGATTAGGAAGTAAGGGCTGGATTGTGATAATTAAGTGGATAAAAACTTAAAAATTGTGCTCAAATAATTTTCAATGTTCCTCATCTAACGGCTTAGTCCTGAAAAACAATTAGTCCTTCATCGTCCATTTTCTATTTTTTCATTAGTAAAAACAGAAAAACAGAAGTTAAAAATCGTGTTTGTATACCAACTCATACGCAAAGCTCTTTTACAACAATGCCAATCTTCCAGACAAATATTTATGATTTCCTGAAAGAGAGAGCTGCAAATCCAGTTGAAAAGTACCTGATTTTTAGAAACTAGGAAGTAATAAAATATTGTATCTTGTATAAGAACAAGTGGATGCCAGCTACAAAGTAGACCTTTTACTAAGTTTTCATTTTGACTTTTCCCTCCACATTATTATATATCTATACCGGTCACTAATTATAATAAGGTAGTAGTGGTAGCAGCATTTTAATAATTTGATGATAATTGCATAATTAATTGATAATGATGTCACTGATGATGTATAGGAAGAAAGATGATAGATAAGAGATTTAATAAGAAAATTTGTGAAAATGATCTAAAAATAGTAATTCACTGTAAACCCAATGCGTGTCAGCAGGGTGATACTCATAGAAAAAAAAGCAAATGCATCCATAAGAATCCGAGGAAGTGAAAATTCTGGTTTGTGGAGACTTCAAGTAACAGTTTTCTTTACAGGCACCGTAGTTGGAAGCGACATTGTATAAAATCTTGATCAATTGTAGGGAAGGGCAATGAAGCCAACAAAGAGAACAAAGGAACTGTTCTTGAGGAAATATCACAAGGAGAACAGCCCTACCTCAAAAGAGGGGGAGGGATAAAACACCACATATCTTTTACCACCACATTTACAATGCAGTCCTTTCAGCAGTTCCAAGAAACTTATTTAAATCTGAGGATATAGATAAATTCCCCCAACTGGCCTCAAAGACTCTCAGAGAGATGACAACTGACTTTCAGGGTGCTAAAGAGTGGTGGGTTTCAAATTTTTTTTACTACCGGTTCTGTGGGCGTGGCATGGCATGGCTTGGTGGGCGTGACTTGGTGGGCGTGGCAGGGGAAGGATACTGTAAAATCTCCATTCCCTCCCCAATCCAGGGGAAGGTTACTGCAAAATCCCCATTTCCTCCTGATCAGCTGGGACTTGGGAGGCAGAGAATAGATGGGGGTGGGGGCAGGCAGAAGTTTTACTACCGGTTCTCCGAACTACTCAGAATTTCCGCTACCGGTTCTCCAGAACTGGTCAGAACCTGCTGAAACCCACCTCTGGTGCTAAAGACTGGATGGCTGCAAAGAATATAAATTCTTCCATTCCCCACCAATTAGTTAGAAAAGTAGTTTCTTGGATGACAATCAAAACATTCTTAAAAGTTAAAAACAAACAAACTGGGAAGTCCAGATGCCTTTTGGAAAAATCAACTTTAAGACAATGAAAACTCCAAATCTCAACCAACAAATGCTCTGTCTTACAGATTGGCAAATAAATAAATAAATCAGAACACTAAATACAAGCTGGACTGATACAACTTAGCAGATGACTCTCACTCTGTCAAAGACCTTGGAGTACTCATCTCAAATGATCTAAGTGCAGAGCTCACTATAACATTGTTGCTAAAAAAGCATTAAGAGTTGTTAACCTAATCTTGTGTAGCTTCTTCTCCAGTAATATAGAACAATACAAGAGCACACACTCATGGTAAACCGATCTAAACTAGACTGCAGAAAATACAACAACAGAGTTGTCAATGCCTAGAATGCACTACCTGACTCTGTGGTTTCTTCCCCAAATCCCTAAAACAATAGAATAGAATAGAATAGAATAGAATAGAATAGAATAGAATAGAATAGAATAGAATAGAATAGAATAGAATAGAATAGAATAGAATAGAATAACAGAGTTGGAAGGGACCTTGGAGGACTTCTAGTCCAACCCCCTGCCCAGGCAGGAAACCGTACACCACTTCAGACAAATGGGTATCCAACATCTTCTTAAAAACTTCCAGTGTTGGAGCATTCACAAATTCTGCAGGCAAGTTGTTCCACTTATTACTTGTTCTAACTGTCAGGAAATTTCTCCTTAATTCTAAGTTGCTTCTCTCCTTGATTAGTTTCCACCCATTGCTTCTTGTTCTACCCTCAGGTGCTTTGAAGAATAGTTTGACTCCCTCTTCTTGGTGGCAACCCCTGAGATATTGGAACACGGCTATCATGTCTCCCCTAGTCCTTCTTTTCATTAAAGTAGACATGCCCAGTTCCATTCTTCATATGTTTTAGCCTCCAGTCCCCTAATCATCTTTGTTGCTCTTCTCTGCACTCTTTCTAGAGTCTCAACATCTTTTTTACATCATGGCGACCAAAACTGAATGCAATATTCCAAGTGTGGCCTTACCAAGGCATTATAAAGTGGTATTAACACTTCACGTGATCTTGATTCTATCCCTCTGTTTATGCAGCCCAGAACTGTGTTGGCTTTTTTGGCAGCTGCTGCACACTGCTGGCTCATATCTAAATGGTTGTCCACTAGGACTCCAAGATCCCTCTCACAGTTACTACTATTGAGCAAGGGACCACATATACGGTACCTATGCATTTTGTTTTTCTTCCCTAAATGTAGAACATTGCTTTTTTCACTGTTGAATTTCATTTTGTTATATAGCACCCAATGTTCAAGTCGGTCAAGATCCTTCTGTATCTTGAGCCTATCTTCTGGAGTGTTGGCTATTCCTGCCAGCTTGGGGTCATCTTTAACCTTAGTTAAAGTCATCTTTAACACTTTAACCTTAGACTGTCTACTGTAGACCTCACCCCATTCCTAAGAGATCTGTAAGGGACGTGCATAAGCGCACCAGCATCCCTACTGTCCCTGTCCTAATGTTTTCTTTTATTGGTATCATTTTCATGTATTTATAATTATGTTTGCACTTGTATCTGTCATAAAATACATGCTTGATGAAATAAAATAAATAAATAAAAATAAATAAATAAAAAATAAAATCATGACCTGGATGATTGAGAATCTCCATAGACAAGTAACTTTGATGGTTCCTTGTTGGGACACCGTACCTGCCATGGCTGCAGCCTTGGAGCCGCCAAGCTGTCTTCACCCTCCTTCTTTCTCCTGTTGGATCGGGAGGAATATGCAGCATTCAGGGCATGTGCCAGAGTTTTAATAATACTATAAACATGGTTATTATTTGAGATCCGTAAACTGTTCCTTCCCTGTTGGGTCCCCAGTGGTGCTTTCTGGGTGCATCTTCTCCGACCATTGACAGAAAAGAAATGATTTGAAAAAGAACAGTGAAAAGACTGATCTTCATATTGGAGATCAACAAATAAATAAGGCTCAATGGCATCCTCTTTTGGTCTTTTTCCCCCCTGAAAAGCAATGGACCAAATGCTATGGACATATTGAAGAACCTTGTGCTGTTTCAATGAATATGTTCCAAAAGTCGTGGTAATCCAGACTTTCCCTTCAATGGGTCCTGGCAAACCTTGAAGTGTTAAATGGAGAGGAAAAATTCTGTCCAAAAGGGGAGTATATTCAATGAAATGAACAAAGACATTGACTTGTCGCCACTTAGAGAGGGCATCCCTGAGGGATGCTGTGTGTCTAGTCGTTGAGAATCGTCGTGATATAACTACACAAATTCCATTCCTGACAAACATAGGAGTGAAAGTCCTTATGAAATTCTCTCCATTCTCTGTGTCTGAAGCAAAGAGACCAATTAAGGTCCATCTGAAATGGAGGAGCAGTTGGACAATTGCTGGGTACTGGATTCCATCTTTTGGAAGCATCCGGTGGAAAAAGGGGAATTGACTTTTATCATTCAAAGCCTCTGAAACAGTTACATAACCAATCTAAAAAAAGCAATGAGGAAGCATTTGTTATATTTAAGATTAGATTAAGTCCAAAATATTAGGTTTAAACAAATGCAACTTGGTTCTTATGAACGTAATAGCAATAACAGTTAGACGTATAGAGACCGTCTTCTGCCACCAATAGCCTCCCACCGACCAGTCCGTTCCCACAGAGAGGGTCTCCTCAGGGTGCCATCAGCCAAGTTATGTCGGCTGGCGACACCCAGGGGGAGGGCCTTCTCTGTGGGAGCCCCTGCCCTGTGGAATGAACTGCCCCCGGAAATACGTAAGATCTCCAACCTCCGGGTGTTTCGCTGCGCACTGAAGACCCTGTTGTTCCGCCAGGCCGGGCTATCAACATAATAATTTTAAATTGGGGTATTTTAATTTTTGGGGTTTTAAATCGGCCAAATCTATTTAATTATTTTAATTTTTAATTATTGTTGTGTCCTGTGTTTTTAAATTGGCTGTACACCGCCCTGAGTCCTTCGGGAGAAGGGCGGTATAGAAATAAAATTATTATTATTATTATTATTATTATTATTATTATTATTATTATTATTATTATTATTATTATTATTATAATATACTGCTTCACAGTGCTTTTACAGCCCTCTCTAAGCAGTTTACAGAGTCACCATATGGCCCCCAACAATCTGGGTCTTCATTTTACCGACCACAGAAGGATGGAAGGCTGAGTCAATGTTGAGCCAGTGAGACCCGAACTGCCAAACTGCTGGCAGCCGGTGATCAGCAAAAGTAGCCTGCAGTACTGCATTTTAACCACTGCGTCACTGCAGCTCTTAGAATAGTTTATTGTTTGTTAGTCATTGGGCCAAAGATACAGGATATAAACAGACAACATTAACAAAATAATAATATGTTGTTGTTGTTAGTCGCGAAGTCATGTCCTACCCATCGTGACCCCATGGACAACGTTCCTCCAGGCCTTCCTATCCAAAACAATATACAAACATAAAATAAAAGAAATCAATTGAGGAACAAATAATAAGAATAAAGAATAAAATAATACATAAACTTACTACAATCAATATGTGAAAAAACAATGGCAACAATTTGCCTTAGTGGTCTTAAAGTGGAAATCAACATAGAATGAGGTGTCTGACAAGGTGATGCAATATGGAATGGAATGGAATGGAATGGAATGGAATGGAATGGAATGGAATGGAATGGAATAGAATAGAATAGAATAGAATAGAATAGAATAGAATAGAATAGAATAGAATAGAATAGAATAGAATAGAATAGAATAGAATAGAATAACAGAGTTGGGAGGGACCTTGGAGGTCTTCTAGTCCAACCCCCTGCTTAGGCAGGAAACCCTACACCACTTCAGACAAATGGTTATCCAACATATCAACTATCCTTTTCTCAGCCTGACTTGGAGACGTATTTCACAAACTGGACTGGGCAAAAGATGGGGGGGGGGGAAATCAACAGCACCTATTGAAATCACTTAAGGTTTGCAGATAATGTTGTTCTCTTCTCACAAGACCCACAAGAGCTACAAAAACACATACAAGAGCTGCACAAAGCAGGAGAGCCATTTGGCTTAAAAATAAACCTGGAAAAGAGTCTGGTTATGTTTAATCAGTTCAACAAAGAAAGAAAAAATATATTTCTGGAGATGAAGTAGATTGGACTATAAGAAAAAGCTGAGCGCCAAAGAATTGAAGCCTTTGAACTCTGGTGTTGGAGAAGACTCCTGTGAGTCTCTTGGATTGCAAGGTGATCAAACCGGTCAGTCCTAGAGGAGATCAACCCCAACTGCTCTTTAGAAGGCCAGATCCTGAAGATGAAACTCAAATACTTTGGCCACCTAATGAGAAGGAAGGACTCCCTGGAGAAGAGCCTAATGCTGGGAACGATTGAGGGCAAAAGAAGAAGGGGATGACAAAGAACGAGGTGGCTGGATGGGGTCACTGAAGCAGTTGGGGTGAGCTTAAATAGACTCCAGAGGATGGTAGAGGACAGGAAGGCCTGGAGGAATGTTGTCCAGGGGGTCGTGATGTGTCAGACATGAATTTGCAACTAACAGAAACAACAACAAATGAAGTAGATGAAGTAGACCACTACATATACCTTGGCCAACGGATCTCAATAGAAGGTGATACAATTAAAGAAATTGAACAGAGTGTTAAATGTGATTGATTGGCATTCAGCAAGCTAAGCATAATTTTCAAGAACAACTTACCCAGTTGGCCCTTCAGGAAAGCAAGACTCTTAAATCCATTGAGTTGAATCAAGAGAAGAGTCTTGGTAGCACAGTGGACTAATGCACTGTTATTAACATCTGCTGCTTGCAATTACTGCAAGTTCAAATCTCACCAGGCTCAAGGTTGACTCAGCCTTCCATCCTTTCAAAGGTAGGTAAAATGAGGACCCAGATTGTGGGGGCAATAAACTGACTTTGTATAAATATACAAAAGTATGAAGGCTATTGCTTAACGCATTGTAAGCCGCCCTGAGTCTCCGGAGAAGGGCGGCATAGAAATTAAAGCAAAAAAAAAAAAAAGTACTTTCATACGTGTGCAGTAGAAGCCCCCAAAGCAATAGTGTCATGAGAGGATATGGCTGCTTTGATCCTTGCCCCCTCCTCACTGTGGATCCCATCCCCATCCATGACACCTACAATGGCCATGGTGAAGAGCACCTCTTAAATTCCATAGATGATAAGAACAAATCTATTGTTCACTGAGAACCTCTGTACTCACTTTACCAAACATAGAAACACACACACAGAAACCTGTGGGACTTTGTAGGTGCCTACTAAAGTTGACATCTGGATGGAGATGTCCCTTCTAGCTGCATCAACAAGAGTCAAAAGGTTGTCCTTCCTTCCGCAGCTGTAGTTGGGAACATTGGCTTCTCCAGTAGAGAGCAGGTCCAGCAAGGCATCTGAAGTACAAAGTGGGTTCAAAGAGTTGTCACGGATGTTGTAGCCAAGTGTGAGATTGTGCAGGAGCCGTTGATTCTTGTTGACTGTATGAATTGCAAAAATGAATCGGAGGAGTCTAGCCTTATCAGTAGATAACCTATCAGAAGGTGCGCACCTGTAAAAAAATATTTAGGTCATAACATTTCCATCAAGAATGTTTACAAATTTAATTTTTTTATATTTAAAAATAATAAATATTCCTCAGCCTGCTGAGTCTAAAGCCTGATCCTAGCCTGATTTGGATACTGATCCAAAACCAGAGGCAAATGATATTCACCTACCACCATTAATTAATTCTTAATTTCTTAATTAAGAAATTAATTTCTTAATTTGAATGTTAGGATGATGTGATGGAAATCACAAATATATCATTATTTTAGTAGTGCGGATTTTCATTTGTGCAATAAGTAGGATGAATTTTCATTCCTTTGTTAAATTAGAACTACCATAAGAGGAAGAGGATGTCTCATAAGTAACCCAGAAAAGCAACTTTCAAAACAAGTCCTTGTCTATTTCAACAAGGATCAGGCATTGAATATCAATGAGCATTTATCAAAAATATAGAATTGGGCTGGGCATAGGAAACTACAGTCCTTTCAATAGCTACTTTAAACAAAAGTCGGTATTGAATTCATGGATTCAGGACAGGGAGAAGGGAAATAATTTGGAGTTTTTTCAGCTGTTTGGATGTGTTTCTCTTGCAGGAAAATCGGTCTGCGAAAAAGAAGGAAAGAAGGAAAGTGTTACAACTGCAAATGGAGGGAATGCATCACACTGAACGCCATACGAGTGAGATGAAGTATAAGGAGCCATGTTGAAAGGCAACGATATATTTGATATTGATGTTGCTGTGGTGACCACACTCATCAGATGATCTCCTGGCTTGTAATAGCTTGTTGGGCTTTTTTCATGCCGGTTGTCCAAATTCAGCAGGCACTTCATTTTAAGCTTCCCAGAGACTGACTGGGGCACCAGCAGCATCAGAAACAGAAGCAGGAGATCCATAATTCATGGAGCTGAATCAATTCCTTTCCCTTTTCTAAACATGAAAACAAAGACGACATAGAAGAATTTAAAATACTCTGATAAGATAGAAATGCCAGGGGGTTCTTGAGTAGGACAGAGACAAACTAAGCTTCACCTGGAAGGGAGGAAAAGGTACATTCAAGAGCACAATTTCTGCCTGTCCCAAAACCTGTGCCGTACGGAGTTTGACCTAGTGCATTTATCTTTTTCTGATGCAAGATTCCTTCCGTGTTATTTTAGTCTGATGTTTACATCAAAGGCGGTCACTGGGGAAGTAGCAGAAGAGGTCTCGGATCCCAGGATAGTGATCCTTATACTGAAAAGGAACTTCTCTTGGGATCCTAAACTTCTTTGCAGCCCTATCTACAGAGGAGTAGCAGGAGAAAAGCATGTTAGTGAAAAATTACCAATACTCCTGTAGGAAGTTAGCACCCACTCCTCTCCTAGGAAAATGAGATATTTTAGGAAATATTAAAAGGGCAGAATATTTCCCCTAAAAGGGAGGCAGAAATTCACACATACACACACCCTCACATTTGTCAATGGGCCATTAAGACCTGGGCCAGTCTATTCTACATAACAAAGATCTACCTCTTTCAGGCAGAACCATAATAGGAATCCCAAAGCCTTTTCACTACATCATCACCAAATAAGGCTCAACCAAGATTGAGACTCAAAAACACAACCTACAAAGTTACCCCTGCATGGCCCCATGGGAGCCTGACAACCAATCAGAATACAAGCTCAAATTCAAAAGCCCGGAGAGGGCATAAAACCCAGGCATTCTCAGCATCTCTTCCCTTTTTTTTCTTCACCCAAGACTTCAAACCATGTGGTCCTGTCCACCATTAAAAACCATCTTTCCAAAGAGCCGCCATGTTTCCAGTATCTTTCTCCCCACTTGGAACTGAACCCAGATGGACATTTAATTTTAATTTAATTTAATATTTAAATTTATATACTGCCCTTCTCCCGAAGGACTCAGGGCAGTGAACAGCCATAGATAAAAAACATAGAATACAAAATTTAAAAACAATTTAAAAATATATTAAGCAATTTGGCCCGACAGTTAAAATCCCCCATTTAAAATTCAAATTTAAAATTACACCATTAGAGAGTTAGGCCAGCCCGGCTTGATGAAATAAAAAAGTTTTGAGGGCCCGACGGAAAGTATGTAGATCCGGAATCATCCGTATCTCCGGGAGGACCTCTTTCCAGAGGGCAGGTGCTCCCACAGAGAAAGCTCTCCCCCTGGGGGCCGCCAATCGACATTGTTTGGCCGAGGGCACCTGGAGGAGCCCCTCTCTGTGGGAGTGTACTGGCCGGTGGGAGGCTCTCGGTGGCAAAAGGCGGTCTCGTAAGTATCCAGGTCCTAAGCCATGGAGCTCTCTAAAGGTGGTCACCAACACCTTGAATCGCACCCGGAGGACCACTGGGAGCCAGTGCAGCTCATGCAGGAGAGGTGTTACATGGGAGCGGCATGACGCTCCCATAATCACCTGCGCGGCCACATTCTGGACCAGTTGGAGCCTCCAGGTGCTCCGGGAGCCCCATGTAGAGAGCATTACAGTAGTCCAGGCGGGAAGTGACGAGAGCATGAGTGACCGTGCGCAAGAAGTCCCGATCCAGAAAGGGACGCAACTGGCGAATCAGGTAAACCTGATAGAAAGCCCCCCTGGCCACAGCTGTCCCATGTTCTTCTAAAGACAGTCGTGCATCCAGGAGGACACCCAAATTGCGAGCTCTCTCCGTGGGAGCCAGCGACTCGCCCCCAATAGTCAGAGTTGGCACCAACTGACTATATCGGGACGCCGGGAGCCACAGCCACTCGGTCTTGGATGGGTTGAGCTTGAGCCGGTACCTCCCCATTTCTTCCAACACTCCCCCTGGGGAAACGGTTCTGTAGCGGTAGTTGTCCAGTTGTCAGGTCAGGTCCAGAAAGTGATGCTGGAGGATGGATCCCTCATCCTTTACATCCCCCCTCCCCCACCCCACCCCTGAGCTGCTCTTGGCAGCTGAGCCAGCCCTTGTCTCAGGCACTTTGTTTTTTATTTTTTAAAAAATAATTTTTATTGAGTATAAATATTAAAAAAGACATAACATAACATATACACAACAAACATTTATACAACATATACACAAAAAGATTATGATTTCTTCTTAAGCATTTTTTCAAAGTGACATTCTACAATTCTACTTATAATATATTCCTTCACTTCTCCTTAATCTAATAACATTTTTTAATATATATTTAAATCGGTAATATTTCCCCCTATATTTTTTGTTTATTTCTCATTTTTAACCAATTATACCAATTATTCCATATTTTGTAATAATCTGATTCTTCTCTTTCTTGTATTTCTTTGGTTAACCTATCCATTTCAGCACATTCTAAGATTTTTTTCTATTACTTCTGTTTCATTTGGTGTTCTTTCTTGCTTCCATTTTTTTGCGTAAGTTATTCTTGCAGCTGTTAATATGTGAATTGTGAGATATTTAATATCTTTAGGATATGATTTGTTAAAAATTCCTAATAAAAATGTTTCTGGTTCTTTTTCTATCTGTGTTTCTGTTATTTGTTCCAACCATTTTTTAATGTTAGACCAAAATTTCTTTGCTGCCGGGCATGTCCACCATAAATGATAGAAAGTTCCTTGTGTCTCAGTCTCAGGCACTTTGGACAAAGGGGCGGGTGTTGTTGGCCCTCCTGAGCCTCCCTCTAAACTGCAGCCCCTGCTCTTCCACTCCCAAAGCCCCCGAGTCCCCGCACCGATTGGCTGGGTGCGAATTGTCCTGGGAGGCCAAAAGCCTGACGCAGAGGCCAATGTGCTAGGGTGAAAGACTGGGGGTGTGTCAGCTGAGGAGAAAAATTTGTGGTTAATAATGCAGAGGCGAAAACCTTAAGGTGAAACAGGCAAGGCGAAGAGACCGAGGCAAAACGTCCCATTCCGCTATGCAGTCTCCACTGGCTTTGCAGACAAGCACCACCCAAAACTGATAAAAAACTATGCATGGCATCAGAGAATAATAGAACAGAATAGAATAGAATTCTTTATTGGCCAAGTGTGATTGGACACACAAGGAATTTCTCTTTGGTGCATACGCTCTCAGTGTACATAAAAAGAGAAGATATATTCATCAAGAATCATAAGGTTCAACACTTAATGATAGTCATAGGTTACAAATAAGCAATCAAATCATACTAGGAAACAATCAGTATAAATAATAACACACAACTAATATAACAATGAACTACCAGTGACCCCCCTTATGCTAGACTCTGAGCCTCCAGGTTGGGACTGCTGAGCCCACTTGGTATTCACAATACCAAGCTCTTGCAGGATCCAATCTGAGTCAGTCACCAGGACCAGAGGTTTGGTCTTCCAAGCTTTTGAGCTGCAGCCCATCCTCAGGAAACTTATCTCTCTCCAGAATGTCTCCTTCTGGAGAGACACATTCTAGAGATCAAGAGACGTTGCCTGAGGATGGGCTCCAGCATGAGTCCAAAAGCTTGGAAGACTAAACCTGTGGTCCCAGTGACCGACTCAGATTGGATCCTGCAACATTATCCTGGGATACATATAGTTGCCTTTTGTCATGCCCCCGTTGGACCCTGAATCTGTGAGGGAAGATGAGCTTGAACAGGAGCCAACAGAGATCAAGGGGGTGGCTCCATTGGCTTTGGAGGAAACTGGGGAAGGGAATGCCCGATTCAGTTCTCTGCAACATTTGCTTTGCAGTCATTTTTCCTGGTTTTCTTTTTACATACTACTTTCAGTGGCAGGATTCCACCAGTTTGCACTACTTCAGCCGAACCAACTGTTAAATTGCTGGCTGGCCCCTCCCCTCCCCGCCCATTCCAGAAGTCCCCACATGCCCCGTCTTTGGTCCCAGGAGGCTGCAGGGAGGCCTACTAGGCTCAGAACAGAGCGCAGGGAGATGCGGCATGGCCCCCCCCTCCCGTGCGGCATGCCCCCCCTCCCATGCCCCCCCTCCCATGGCCTCCCCTCCTATGGCCCATTTTTGCTCCAAGGAGGCTGCAGGGTGGCCTACTAGGCCCAAAAAGAGGTGTGGGGGTGTGGCATGTTTTTGCTCCCAGGAGGCTGCAGGGAGGCCTACTAAGCCCAAAATGGGGGCGGGAAGCAGCACATCCCCTCCCGCAGCCCAGGGGGGTGCAGGAGGCCAAGTGCTGCCTGTCAAATCCCCTGGCCAAGCCCACCATGGCCATGTCTATCCATTAGGGCAGAGAACTGGTTGTTAAATTATTTGAATCCTACCACTGGATACTTTCCTATTTGTATGCAGAATCCTACTTTACATAGACAGGTTATTCTTTAGGTGACCAACTCAGCTGCTGTGTTCTATTGAGGTGCTCCGCTATCAGCCCTCTCTTCCACAAACTCCCTGCATGAGAAGGGCAGAGCGAGAGCTTTGGAGTATAAGCCTGATGCTTTTGGTGTGTCCCCACAGAACATAATAGGGATACTAAGGTTCAGCTGTTTGTGATGACAATAACTCAGCTGGGAAGGGGATTGTAGTCCATGAGGAAAATGTTGCCTTGTACATGGGAAGGTTCTCATCAGGTGTTGCAAATAGCAATAGCACTTAAACTTATATACCTCTTCATTGTGCTTTACAGCCCTCTCTAAGCAGTTTACAGAGTCACCATATGGCCCCCAACAATCTGGGTCCTCGTTTTAGCGACCTCAGAAGAATGGAAGGCTGAGTCAACCTTGAGCCAGTGGGAATCGAACTGCCAGTAGTTAGCAGTCACCAGAATTAATCTGTAGTACTGCATTCTAACCACTATGCCACCATGGCTCTTATCAGCCATCTATGTCCACTGCCATATCTAAAAAGAGAAGCCACTTTCTGGTTGGTGACTCAACTGTAAGAGGTGTCTATTTTCTAACATAGTCTCAAAGGTCCAAGATCCGGACCCAAATCAAATTCAGGATGCCACTCGCTACTTTTTCCCCAATGGTTTATTGAACTTGAATCTCGGCACACAATGAGTTCTATTCGAAAGAACACAGGAAAAAAGTTAGTGCTGGGAGCTTCCACCTCCCAGCTTGCTTTGAAGGATGGAGCCCTGCCCTTCCACCATTGGAGCAGCTGACCATCCAGCCAGACAGATCAGCTGTTCTTTGGCTGGCCAGCAGGCATCCACAATTAGTTGTTCTTCAGTCGGCCAGCAGGCCTCCATGATGAGCTGATTGTAAACCAGCCTGCAGGCAACCACAATCAGCTGATCGTTGGTGGTCCCATGGTCAGATGGAATCAGCTGTTCATCGGCAGTTCATCGGGCCTTCGTACACCCTAGCACCCACCTTCCAAGCTTCCTCCCACCAGTTATAGCAACCCCAAGATGGTGTTTTATGCTGTCCCCATTTGACACATAGATGTTTCTGCAGTTAATAATATTAGGGTTTCAGCTAACAAAAATCTCCCATCCCTGCAACATTCCTGAATGATTAGGTTGGTCAAGCTGTTGATCTTTTCTGGTACAAGGGGGTTGAAAAAGTTCCCCTCACTCTCCATTGGAGTTTCATGGATTCCAGTAGGGACTACATACCTGCCATGGCTGCAGCTTTGGAGCACTCAAACTTTCTTCACCCAGCTTGCTTCTCCTTCTGGATCTGGAGGAATACGCAGCTTTCAATGTGTAGGCCAAAGTCTTAATAACACTGTGTAAATTATACTGAATTGGGATAAACTGACCCCTCTCTTCCACCTCAGACTCCAGTAGTGTTTTCTGGGTGCATCTTTTCCGGCCTTTGACAGAAAACATGTGCTTTGCAAAAGAACAATGGAAACACTGATCGTCAAATTTCACTAAGTGTTTGTCTTCAAAAACATCGTCTTCATAGGCATCTGGCTTTGTTTTTTGCTGAAAAGCAAAGCTCCAAATATGATGGACGTATTTGTAAAGGCTCTCCCGTCCCAATACCAAATACCCAATAGTTCCCACAATCCAGATTTTTCCTCCAATAGGTCCTGGCACATCTTCAAATGTTAAGTGTAAAGTAAGAATTCTATCCCAAACGTTAGCATAATCTATATAGTTTACAAAGACATTGACTTGTCTCCACTTAGAGAGGGCCTCCCTGAGGGGTGCTGTGTGTCCAGTTGCTGTGAATCGTTGGGATATAACAACACAAATTCCATTCCTGACAAGCACAGGAGTAAAAGTCCTCATGAAATTCTCTCCTTCCTCTGTGTCCGAAGTAAAGAGCCCAATCATGGTCCATCTGAAATGGAGGAGCGCTTGGACAATTGCTGGATACGTGATCCCTTGTTTGGGGAAGATCCGGTGGAAAAAAGGGAATAGACTTTTATCATCCAGAGCCTCCAAAACAATTGCATCCCTGATCTGAAAAAGCAATAAAGAATGCTATGCTATATTTGGGGTGAGATTAAATCCAAAATATTAGATTTTAATAAATCCAACTTGCTATTTATGAACATCTTAGAAAAACTTATTGTGGTGGCACAGTGGTTAGAATGCACTATTTCAGGTTAACTCTACCCACAGCCTGGAGTTTGATCCTGACCAGCTCAAGGTTGATTCAGCCTTCCACTCTTTGGAGGCTGGTAAAATGAGGACCCAGATTGTTGGGGGCAAGATGCTGACATCGTAAGCTGCCCAGAGAGTACTTTAAGCTATTAGGGAACAATATACAGTATTAGTCTAACTTTTATTGCTATTCCTATTGCTATTAATTATTCATTAAACCATATCAAGATACAGGATATAAAGTACAACATATTAACAAGACATAAAAATAAATAAACAAGTTAAACAGAATAAAGAATGCAAATCATATTTACATTCATCCATATCACTCCCCCAAATTTAGCACAATTAGACCCACATATGCAGATATCAAGAGGACACGGTGGCTCAGTGGTTAAGATGCTGAGCTTGTCGATTGAAAGGTTCGAATCCCTGGTGCCACATAATGGGGTGAGTCCCATTACTTGTCCCAGCTTCTGCCAACCTAGCAGTTTGAAAGCATATAAAATAATGCAAGTAGAAAAATAGGGACCTTTACCTTTACCTTTTTATACAGGTATCAGCTGTGTCATGCCTCCAGCAAAATATTTGTGCGTGTCCTGTTGTTGTTCTCTGTCCCTATCTAGTGACTGGGGCTAAATACCAATCTGTATTGTTTGGAGGCTGACCTGGCCCTTTAAGGGTCATCTACCCATCAACCCTGACTCCCAAAACAAGCACATCCTGGGAAGCCAAAATCTATTTCCTTTAGCATTCAGAAGAAACAGAAACACCAAGAAGAATCCAGCCTAATCTGTGGTCCAGTACAAAAATCCTCATCCCATACACACAGCATCGCTGATAAGATTTAAATTATCTGTATTTGTTCATCGTTATGCTCATCAGCAACTCAACACTGCTTATTTTATATTTTGGTTTTTATTGTATGTATTTCTGTTTTTTCCCAGTTTCACCCATCCTGTTCCTTTAATAAAGCATCCAGATCTACGCACACGGTCTGTTTTATTGGAGGATAGGTGGGTTTAGCTGCATGTCAAAGTTGCAAACAGAGTAACATGTAGCAAGGACAGGACAAATGGAACTTTTGTGTTCAAATAAATGCCTCTAACAGAATAACAGAATAGAAGAGTTGGAAGGGACTTTACAATACACAGGTACAAGCTTGTCCACCCCAAGGATAAAATACCCAGACACAAACTAAGCAATTCAGTATATGAAGTACAATGCACATACAGTGAACCACGTGCAGTTCTGTACATTGGGGAAACAAAACAATCACTTCATAAACCCATGGCACAACATAGGAGAACAAACCCATCAGGACTAGATTCAGCAGTCCATCTGCATTTAAAAGACAAAGGCCACTCTTTTGAAGACAGCAAAGTCCACATTTTGGACAAAGGGTACCACTGGCTTAAAAAAGGAGTTAAATAGACCATCTATGTCAAACTTGAACAGCCCTAGATCTTTAGGCAAATGTATTTCAGAACACTTCACTAGACCTGGTAAGTCATTAATCTCTAGAATGAATAAAAATGGAGGAAGTATGCATCCTTGTCTTATCCCTTAGTAAGTATTCATGTTTCTTCTCATGCTTTTATTGAGTCCAAACTTCACTTTCAAACAAGGGCTTGTAAAAAGGGCTTTAAGCAGAGCCAACAGTCTGAGTTCCGTTTTAAGAACAATCAATTTCTCTCTTTACTGCCTCAAATGCAATAAAATATCTATTTCTACAAGGATCTATAAATAAATAAATATATGCACTTGTAGAGGTATGAACATATGTAAAGGAACCTGCCAACAGAGGGCGTCCAATTAGGAATTTTTTTTAAAAAATTCTGCCAGTGGAAAATCTTCTCAGGGGCTCCATTTATTATCAAGTCCTTCATGATGAATTTGATCATGAATATATTAGCGTGAAAAATAGTTGGATAATGTGCTTGTCATTATTAAATAAAGTTGTGAATGGTCTGGTCCCAACAAATCATAAATGATTTATCAAATGTAAGTAAGATATTCATTGGGATTCTTTCACAAATCACAAAATTGTTCACCCTGGACCATATTATTTTGATTAAGAGTTTCTACATACTTCCCCTAAAAATGTGTCACCTTCCTTTTTTTCTGAAGACTTTTTTGATTGTCCCTCCTCATCTTCCACAAGGACACAGTGGAAGCCCTCAAACAATGGGGATGGTGTCATAAGAGGATATGACTGCTTCCCCCCCCCTTCCACACAGACTATCCCAATCCATAGCGACGATGCCTATAAAGGCCATGGTGAAAAGCAACTCTTGAATTTGTTAGAGAAAATAAAGGTAAAGGTTGCCTGTCTGGTCATATCCCACCCTAGGGGGTGGTGCTCATCTCTATTTCCTAGATGAGGGAGCCAGAGTTGCTGAAAAGGTTTCCATGGTCATGTGATCAGCATGACTAGAAGCCGAGAAACAGAACATTGTTACCTTCTCACTGAAATGGTACCTATTTATCTACTTGTGTTTGCATGATTTTGAACTGCTAGGTTGGTAGGAGCTGAGGCTAGGATGGAAGCTCATCCCATCACATGGTGCTTGGGTCTCCAACTTCCAATCTTCCAATTGACAAGCATCAACCCAGCATCTTATTCACTAGGCCACTGCACCCCTTCTAGACAAAATATGGTTGGATTTATGGCTCATACACTGCAACTCCGCTCACTTTGCCAGAAAGAGAAACACACACACACACACAAACCTGTGGGACTTTGTAGGCGGCTACTAATGTTGACATCTGGATGGAGATGTCCATCTTTGCTCCATCAACAAGAGCCAAAAGGTTTTCCTTCCTTCCACAGCTGTAGTTGGGAACGTTGGCTTCTCCAGTAGAGAGCATGTCCAACAAGGCTTCTGAAGTGCCAAGAGCATCGACATAGTTGTCATGGATGTTGTAGCCTAGTGTGAGATTGTGCAGAAGCTGGGGATTCTTGTTGATCATTTGAATGGCGAAAATCATGATTCGCAGTTTAAAATTATTTACCGTACTGTAAGAAATGTTCATGTTATCATTATCAGCAGAAACAATTATTTAAATGTAACCCTATTTGTCTCCACAAGCCTACTGAGTCTTAAGGCAATAGAGATAGAAAGCTGAAGGCCTTGGTACTACAGGGGTTTAAGGCACCCTGTTATTAAGCTTATTAAGACCAGCTGCCTGCAATTACTGCAGGGTTCGAATCTCGCCAAGGCTCAAGGTTGACTCAGCCTTCCATCCTTTCTAAGGTAGGTGAAATGAGGACCCAGTTTGTGGGGGCAATAAGCTGACTTTGTATAAATATACAAAAGGATGAAGGCTATTGCTGAGCACATTGTAAGCCGCCCTGAGTCTTCGGAGAAGGGCGGCATATAAATCAAATTAAAAAAAAAAAATGATAGCCCCCCATGATCTTATAATTTTTATGAGCGTTGAGAAGATTGGATGGAGATAGTCTTCCACCATAGTTAAGAGTCACAAATGCACCATTAATTTGTAACAGTCCTAATTTTCCTTTGCCCAGTAACCTGCACTTAAAATCATTCACTCATTAAAGTCACAACCAACATAAAATGAAGAGGATGTTTCATTAGGGACCCAGAAAGCAACAGTAGAAAGTCTAGAGAAAAGAAGGACTGGGGGAACTTTATTTATTTATTTATTTATTTATTTATTTATTTATTTATTTATTTATTCAAACATGTACGAGATAATGGGTACGAATAAATGGGGACAGTAGGACAGGGACGGAAGGCATGCTGGTGCGCTTATGCACACCCCTTAAAGGCCTCTTAGGAATGGGGTGAGGTCAACAATAGACAGTCTAAGGTTAAAGTTATGGGGGTTTGAGGATATGATATAACATGATAGCAGTATTCCAGTATTTTAGAGGCTGCCACAAATAAGACTATCAATTAATTAAAAAAAAAACAGAAGTCAAGACAAGAAATAATGGATGGAAATTAATCAAGGAGAGAAGCAACCTGGAATTAAGGAGAAACTTCCTAACACTCAGGATAATTAACCAGTGGAACACAAGTTCACAAGTTGTGGGAGCTTCATGACTGGAGGTTTTTTAAAAAAGAGTCACTTGTCTGAAATATTATAGGCTCTTCCGCTTTTTTTTTTAATTTGATTTATATGCCGCTCTTCTCCGGAGACTCAGGGCGGCTTACAATGCATTAAACAATAGCCTTCATACTTTTGTATATTTATACAAAGTCAGCTTATTGCCCCCTATTTTACCTACCTTAGAAAGGATGGAAGGCTGAGTCAACCTTGAGCCTGGTGAGATTCAAACTTACAGTAATTGCAGACAGCTGGTGTTAATCACAATGCTTTTAGTCTGCTGAGCCACCAGACCCTCGTTCAGCCCGCTGCTCTGCTTGAGCAGAGGGCTGAACGAGGAGACCTCCAAGGTCACTTCCAGCTCTATTCTATTGATTGATCTATTCCTCTAATGATCAGACATTGGATATCAATGAGTAGTTATTAAATATGAAAAAGGGCTGGGCATCTACAGTATAACCCTTTCAATCATTACTTTAAATTAATCCCAGAACTCAAGGGATGAGCTCAGTGTTGGATGGGAATGGATAAATAATCTGGATTTATTTGTCTCATATTGGGATTTGAGTCTATTCCACAAAAGAGGAAAGCCATAGAAATCAAAACAATTCAGGACATTAGACAGCTCCTGCAAGATAAGAATAATTGAAATAAAAAGAAAATAAGAGCTTTAGAACTGCAAGTGGAGAGAATGCAACTGCATCACATTGAATAACTTACGAATGAGACTGACTCGTAGGATCCACGTTGAAAGGCAACATTTCAAGCGATATTCTTGTCATAGAGATGACTATACCAAGGAGATGGTCTCCTGGCATGTAATAGTTCCATGGTTTTTTCCCATCCTGGATCTCAAAATTCAATGGGCATTTCATTTTAAGCTTCACAGAGACTCCCTGAGACACCAACACCATCAGAAGCAGAAAGTCCATAGTTTATAGGGCTGAATCAATCTCCTTTCTGTTTCTAAACAAAAGTGACAAGAACGATTAGAAGAATTCAAAACAACCTCACAGGCAAACCAATCATCACCTGGAAAGGAGAGAAGGGCACAGTCTGAAGCACAATATGCGGCTCTCCCAAAACTTGTGCCATACAGTGTGACCTGAGGCATTTATCCTTTTCTGATACAAGATCATTTCACGTTGCTTCAGTCTGATGTTTACATCAATGACAGTCAGTAGAGTAGTAGCAGATGAGGTCTGAAAATCCAGGACGGTGATAATTACACTGAGAAACAAGTTCTCCTCTGGGGATCTTGAAGTTCTTCCAAGACTCCATGTGAAAAGGGTCAGTAGGAGAATAACATTTAAGCGAAAAGTCACAAATATATCTCTGGGGCTGTTGTGGTCCTTCCTGTCAGGACATGTCCAGAAAGTAATGATGGAGGAAAATAGTTCATCACCCAAGGAATTGACTTCGGCTGTCCTTCCTCAGGGTGCTTTGTCTCCAGAGGCTGCTGAGGAAGTTCACCCAAAGTTACAAAGTTCGATGAAACTCTACATTGATGACACAACTCTAGTCCTTCCTGTCTTCTAATGCAAGGGAGGCTATATGTATCCTTGAACCCTTCTTAATGTTAAGAGTAGGGTTTTCCTGTGACCATAGGGATGCTGCAACAGTGATAAGTGTGAAAAATGGTCATGTCACTTTTTTTCAGTGCTGTTGTACCTTCAAATGGTCACTAAATGAACTGTTGTAAGTTGAGGACAACCTGCACAGTTGGGCTTATAAGTGATCTGTCCCCGTCTCCACACACACACAAACACAGCCAGCCGAGGGTTAAGAAAGCACTTGGCACACACACAGGTCATTATCTCAAACTTGGCAACAATATAAGCACCGTCTGCCAAGAGCTTTACTTCAACAGATAACATAAAATTACATACGCATTGTAAATAGTCCAGCAAAACAATATCCCTTCGGCAGCTTCAGGCGTTGTTCAAGTGACTAGCCAGAGTTAGTTTTTGTTCGTCACAGAGTTTTACCAGCCACCACCCTCTCTTATATAGTCTCTGGGGTGTGGTCCAGTGACTCAGTTATAATCCCTAGCATGCCTCCTTAACTGCTGCAACCGTTTATCATGCCTTCATTGGCGTGCATCCAGGAACGACTGCTCTCCTTCCTCACTCTCATCAGAGACACCTGGCTCCTGGCTAATCTCCTCTTCCTCGGCCAGCACCTGGGGCAGTGCCAGAGGGGAGGGGCCTGGAGAGGGAGGCCTGGCTGACTCCTCTCCCTCATGTTCGGAGCCTTCTTCCTCCGATGAGATAGGCTCAGAGGGCGGGGCCACAACAATAAGATTCGGCTCTTATATCCTGGCTAAATAAAGTAGAGCTCTAGTTTTCCTGCAGAGATTTTTTTTTCCCCTGGTCTGATATATCTGTTGTAGGAGTGCAGTGCCTCCCATAGTTAGGAGGCTGGGTTGGAGATTAGCAAGCCTCCAACGTTCAAGTCTAGAGTGCTGCTGCATGGCAGGGTGAGCTCCCTTCATTCACTCTAGCTCCTTGTCGAGGACATGAAAGGAGGCCTCACAGGTGTTCCACAGGCAATGGTGATGACACCAGCTAATACTTTTAACTAAGAAGCATCTTAAAAGATGCTTCCAACATGAATGGGGCAGGGGGAATATCTGTTTCGTCAACATCAATTTTGACACATATTTCTCCTTGCAATATTAATGATGTCTTTTGCCTTCTGTCCCAAGAAATACCTAGTCCGGAACTGGTTATTTGCCTGCTCAGAGCCAATGAAACAGGGTCCTTCATATTCTGCAAGGATGCATTATTTGCAATGAAAATACAATGACTGAGGCAGGCAAGCTTAGCAAAAAAAAAAGAGGGGGCAGGTAGTGGTCGCATGACCCTACAAGGATGCCACTCATGGAAAACTTTCACAACATTTATTCTATTTATAAATTATTTATTTATTTATAAATAAAACTGCCTGTTAAATATAGCCTCAGATCCTGCCTCTTGTTGTGGTCCGCCAACAGCCTGCAGAGCTGGCAGCCGAGTCTGTGGAGGAATATGGGCCAGTCCTGGAGTCTGGGGAGGAACATGGGCCAGTCCTGGAGTCTGGGGAAGGCTCAGACAAGGCTCTACATTGGAATGCAGAGATGGGGCCAGGGCCATCTGGGAGTGATGCACGGACTCCGGAGCCCCCAGAATCAAACAGCAGAGAGGTAGAGGAACAGGAGGGGCCTGTTCCTAGTGCACACATGCACAGTGCTGCCGGAAGGCAAGAGCAGCTAAAGCAAAAGGGACTACTCAGGAGTAAGGCCAAGAGATGACTAGCCCGTCCCATAAGGCTTAAAATGATTCTTGATGAATGTATCTTTTATTTTATGTACACTGAGAGCATATTCACCAAGACAAATTCCTTGTGTGTCCAATCACATTTGGCCAATAAAAATTCTATTCTATTCTATTCTATTCTATTCTATTCTATTCTATTCTATTCTATTCTATTCTATTCTATTCTATTCTATTCTATTCTATTCTATTCTATTCCATTCCATTCCATTCCATTCCATTCCATTCCATACTATTCTATTAAGAGAAACAAAGGACTTGGGCCTTTTTGCAGAAAAGCAACTCTGTTTCCAGTCGACATCTCTCCTTTGTTTCTGAACTTTGTGGGGCTTTGCCAAGCAAGGTCTTTGGCAGGGTGTCAAAGAAGATAAAGGTTGGTGATTATCCTGAAGGACTTCTTCCAAAGGATTTGTTTTGTAACTAATTGGGACCAGTGGTGGCTTGCCCTGGTTCAGACCAGTTCTATAGAACTAGCAGTAAAACTGGCAGGAGGCTTCGCCCACTGACCCCGACATCATCAGGAAATTTCTGCACATGTGCAGAAGCATGCCCACAGCCCCGTTGCGAACCGGTAGTAAATGTAAGTAGAACCCACCCCTGATTGGGACTCAGCTGGGAATGAACGTAATTCTCAGCTGTTACAATAAAATAGGTTTATTTGGGACTAATTGTGTCTTGTAATGACTCAGTAAGCCTACAACACCTCTGAGTTACATTTCTTCAGGTGTTCAGCTTTTCTTTAGAGTGAAAAGAGGCAATAGAGTTCATCAAGGCTGGTGGCAGGAAGAGGGCTAAGATTTAACAACCAGTTCAATAGCCATTCAGAGACTGGATTGCATTGATGTTCTCCTGGGACAGAACCTCCAGTTCTTCTGTCTCCCTGCAACGTCTCCGGACTTTCACAGAAAAGGTATCCTTGGGGTATGAACACGTAAAGGATGTTTCTGCTATGTTTTGGATGAAATAGTAAAACTCCACAGGCAAAAGAGACTTTGCCATTTGGTTTCCCTTAATAAGAAAGGAAAAAATGCTGTGGATGAATTGAAAGGGAAAAGTCAAACCCATAAAATAGATGGTGAGGTCCCAACAAATTGTTGTAATCATCACCTTTCCTATAACAGGTTGCTCAAAGGATTTAAATACTAATCGTAGAATGCTAACACCCCCAGTGATCATATCTTTATCTGCAGCGTAAAGAAAAATGTTCACTTGTCTCCAACTACGATACGGATTCCGATCTATGAACTTCTTACGGTAGGAAGTGGAAAAGGTTTCTGCTCTAACTGGACAAATGTCATTCCTGATCAGCATGGAAGTCATTGTCCTCATGAAATTCTGGCCATTGTCAGTGTCTGGTGCCATCAGACCAACCAAGGTCCACCGAAAATGTAAGAGGAGCTTGACCATCCCTGGATACTGGAATCCTTCAGCAGGAAGCATTGGATGGAAGAGAGGAAACCTAATTTTATCTACTCAGCATCTGGGCCGCAAAATTGTAACTGACCTGAAAAGGAATGAAAAGGTGGTAGAACGGAACGAAATGGAATGGAAATGGAATGGAACAGAACAGAACAACAGAGTTGGAAGGGACCTGGAGGTGTTCTAGTACAACACCCTGCTTAGGCATGAAACTCTATACCACTAGATTTTCTAGACATACCCAGTTCCAGCAACCGTTCCTCATATGTTTTAGCCTCCACTCCACTTCTCCAAACTGTTTTAGAGTCACATCGTGGCGACCAAAACTGGATGCAGTATTCCAAGGGTGACCTTCCCAAGTATTTTAAACTTTACACACAAAATTAAATGCATATTCTTCTTGTAATAAAACTCTTCTCTTAATTTACAACTGAGGATCTTTGATTGAATGTCGCATGATAGAAAACTGTCTCCCAAACAAAGACACACCTGTGGGATTTTATAGGTTCTCAACATGTATTGCAGGCTAATTCTGCTGACTGCCAGGAGTCCAATTCTCATCGGCACTCAACCTTCCATCCTCCCAAGGTCAGTAAAATGAGGATCCTGATTGTTGGAGGCAACATGCTTAGAAAGTGCTATAACATACTATGAAGTGGTATATAAGTCAAAATGCTACTGCTATTTGCCAGAATTATTATTTGACAAGTTTGGGGATTACATCACCCCGAATCCACTTTTCAGTGTTATATATTTGACATCAAATGTTCTTTTCTATTGAGATTTGGCCTTAGCAGAATGATGTAGCACTTGGGGATAAAGATGCAGCCCAGCAGGCCAGCACTGGAGGCCAAAATGGAAAAAACCTGCACAGCCACCACATATTTCCCCTTCGTGCTCAAGTAGGTGGGCACAAAAGTAATCCAGACGCTGCAGAAGACCAGCATGCTGAAGGTGATCAGTTTGGCTTCATTGAAGGCCCCAGGGAGGTTCCTGGCCAGAAAAGCCATCAGGAAGCAGATGGTGGCCAGTAGGCCCATGTAGCCCAGGACTCCATAAAACATGGTGACAGAGCCTTCATTGCATTGCAGGATGATCTCTCCAGGCTGGGAGCGCAGGTCGGAATCAGGGAATGGTGGAGAAGTGCCCAAATAGATGCTGCAAATGACAACTTGGAGGCCAGTGCAAGAAAAGACAATGAAATTGGCCAGACTCTTTCCCAGCCATCTCTGCCATTTATTTCCTGGTTTTGTGGCCAAGAAGGCTAACACCACCGTGATTGTTTTGGCCAAGACCGCAGAGACAGCAAGCGAGAAAACAATGCTGAAGGCTGTTTGTCGGAGAAGGCAGGTAGCTCTCGTTGGCTGGCCGATGAACAGGAAGGACGTCAGGAAGGAAAGCAGAAGGGAAACTAGGAGGATGTAGGAGAGATCCCGATTGTTGGCTTTGACAATTGGTGTTTCCTGGAATTTAATTAAGATTCTCAAGATAAAGCTTGTGATTAAAGAAAGGAACAAAGCAAGGGAAGCCAGGATGATTCCTAGATTTTCTTGATAGGATAGGAAGGTTTCAATCTTGGAGACACAATTATTTTTCTGGATGTTTGGATACTGATCTTCTGGACATTTGCTGCATTTTTCTGCATCTGAAAAAGAGGGCTAATAAATTTCCCTATACAGCTTTACTTCAATTAGTTAAATGCAATACTTTTGGTGAAAATGGTGATGGTAGCATGAACAATTTTGTGTATTGGAAGTCAGTATATAGTACAAATGGGGACCCAAAGACCCAAAGAGTTGGGTACTCCCCTTCAGGGTTCAAGTAGTCACAGCAATGTCATGGTTTAATGTTGCTTTAATTTGGATTGGAGTTAGGGAATTTCCTTGGGCAAATATGATGAGAAAAAAAAACCTGCTAGTGTTTTTTGCTTCTTCCTTTCACACCAGTTAGAAGGGGAGGGAGGGAGGGAGGGAGAGAGAGAGAGAGGGAGGGAAACAGATGGGAATGAAAAGGAGGGAGCAAGGGAAGGAGAAGATAAGGGAAGGAAGGAAGGAAGGAAGGAAGGAAGGAAGAAAAGAAAACAGATGGGAATGAAAAGGAGGAAGGGAGAGAGGGAATGAGGAGATAAGGGGAGGGAGGGAGGGAGGGAGGGAGGAAGGGAGGGAGGGAGGAAGGAAGGAAGGAAGGAAGGAAGGAAGGAAGGAAGGAAGGAAGAAAAGAAAACAGATGGGAATGAAAAGGAGGAAGGGAGAGAGGGAATGAGGAGATAAGGGGAGGGAGGGAGGGAGGGAGGGAGGGAGGAAGGAAGGAAGGAAGGAAGGAAGGAAGGAAGGAAGGAAGGAAGGAAGGAAAACAGATGGGAATGAAAAGGAGGAAGAGAGAGAGGGAATGAGGAGATAGGGGAAGGGTGGGATGGAGGGAGGAAGGAAGGAAGGAAAGGAGCCATTTTGGAGAGTGGGATAATCTGAATTTTGTGAACATAGCAAGAAAGATGTGAGATATGAGCAGGTTGAGCCTGAGGGTGGGGTCAAATTCATCATCAGTTTGGAGACTCTGTGCCCCTGTAAGAGATCTAAATTCAACCTTCCTTGAAGTCCATTGACTTTTATCTACCGCCAATTAATTTGCTTTGACCCTTAGTAGTTCAGGTATGTGGGTAGCATAAAATAAAACTTGTAGTACTTTTGAACTCTCCCCTAGTTCCAGATTTCTTATACATGACAGAAAAGTTGAACATGGAAATTGTCTTGTGGCTCCTCCTGATATTTGAAGGCATAAACTTTGGCTGCCCATAGAAGTGGTATCCATTGTTAAAAGGAGTAATTAAGGTGATAGAAGGAAGGGTAATATGATACATATCCATAGTAATAAGTGAAATATATTAGTATTAATATTTGTGATTGTAATATGAAATAAAGGAAATATGTTATATATCTATAGAATTAAATTAATTGTATTAAGATTAGTATTGTAAAATTGAATTTTGATACAAATTGTGAAATATAAAAAGAAGGCTAGAAGGGTTAATATGATTTTATGATGTATTTAGAAGGGGTTAAGATATGGAAATTTAAATGAAATTGAAATTGAAAAAGATATTAATAGAAATTAAGAAAAAGAAGATAATTAAGAGATTAAGAGAACGTTTTGATTTGAAAAAAGTGGTGTGAAAAATAAATTTGAAGAAATACATTATTTTTGGTAAAATGGTTAAGTGATTAATAGGGAAATAAGAAATGATAAATTGGTCCATCTTAGAAAACAATTGGCTTAAACTATGAGTAGGGAAAAAACCTACAATTGGCATTAAAAGTCAAATAGGAAATATTAAGCTACAACAACAAAAAAATAGAAATTAAGGATGGAAAAAAACTAGCTCAATTAAAGAAAGATTTCCTTAAAGATTGGCAGTTTGGAAATTCATTTAATTTTGAGATAGCACCGCAGTCTGACAGGGTTTCAATAGAAAAAAGAAAATAAGGGAAAACAAATAGATGATAATTTGTAAATGTGATGATTTTGAGAAATGTAGGTGATAAATGGAGAAATAAGATCATGAAATGAAATAAGACTTAGGGTGGAGGGTAATATTGATGATGTATTAAATACTAAGTAGAGATGGAAAATAAAAAAGTAGAAAACAAAAAGGAATATTATGGCAGAAATTGAAATATATAAATTATATTTGGGAAAAAACTTAAAAAGAGGATGGGAATTTAAAATATTATACTTATGATATAAGCGGTATAAATTTTGACTTGGTCAATACTCTATTCAGAAAAGATGTACTGTTTGTTTTTAAAAATAAAAAAAATATTTTAAAAAAAGGAAAAAAAAGAAGTGGTATCCATTGACATGGATAGTTGTAGAACAGGGGTGTCAAACTCGCGTCATTACATCATCACGTGACATAGCAGGACTTTCCCCCCCTTTGCTAAATTGGGGGTGGGCATGGCCAGTGCATGATTCATCCAGTCCACGGGCCGCGAGTTTGAATCCCCTGTTGTAGGGAGACCCGATCAAAGTAATTATACCGTATCTTGGACATTCTGCCTCTTCAGCTAAAAGAGATGTATAAAACATGAAGGGTGTATGTTGAAGTTGAAAAGAAAGAGATGCCATCCTTCTCATAATGCTAGGCCCTCCTTGTTCCAGTATCTTTTCAAGTCCTGTCCCCCAGTTTAATTTCCAAAGTCATTTCTTATCGTTCACTATGAAACTTATTATACATATTATAAAGAAGTGGATGTTTTAAAAGCCAAGCTTTTGTTGATGTTCTCCGAACTCTGCCCCTTTCTCTTCGTGTCACAGACCTGCCTTGGTGGAGATGGTTCCTTCTGCACAAGGATGACAGTCATAGCAGCAGATGGGCTTCTCCTCTTGAGTTACCTTCACGAATCCAGGAACACAGCTTTCCACACATCGGGAAGGAGGCAAGGGCTGGGCAGAGAGAGGAGGGAAATCCAAAAAATGAATTTCTTTCCAGAAAATAAGCAAAAGGAGAAAGGAATTGGTGATTCCTGCATTGAATATCGCATTCAGTTTTGGTTGCCACGATGTAAAAAAGATGTGGAGACTCTAGAAAGAGTGCAGAGAAGAGCAACAAAGATGATTAGGGGATTGGAGGCTAAAACATATGAAGAACAGTTGCAGGAACTGGGTACATCTAGTTTAATGAAAAGAAGGAGTAGGGATGACATGATAGCAGTGTTCCAATATCTCAGGGGCTCCCACAAAGAAGAGGGAGTCAAGCTATTCTTTAAAGCACCTGAGGGTAGAAGAAGAAGCAATGGGTGGAAACTAATCAAGGAGAGAAGCAAATTAGAACTAAGAAGAAATTTTCTGACAGTTAGAACAATTCATCAGTGGAACAACTTGCCTCCAGAAGTTGTGAATGTTCCAACACTGGAAGTTTTTAAGAAGATGTTAGATAACCATTTGTCTGAAGTGGTGTAGGGTTTCCTGCCTAAGCAGGGGGTTGGACTAGAAGACATCCAAGGTCCCTTCCAACTCTGTAATTATATTATATTTCTAGAGGAAGGTTCAGCTTGGCTTAAATTTGAAGGCAATAAAATCTTGAATCTTATTAAGTTGAACAGGCTACCTGAAGCTTTCCTGTTCTAACTTTTCACACATGATGATTTCTAGATTTGAACATTTTGTCTTAAATACTGAATAGAAGGTTTCTTCTAAGAAAAAGCATAGAAATCATTTCTCCCTGTCAGATGTAAATGCCTTATTCTCCAATGTGTAAATAATGTATATATGGAACATCAGAGGTTAACTTATTCTTTGGACTTTAATGTATTCATAACTTACCACTCCCATTCCTAGCTCCACCCCTTGTATATATAAGGAGCCACCCTCACCATTCTCGTCGCTTCTACCTTGAATATTCAGTGAATATAGAATGCCTATCATAATTAAAAAGAAATATATTTAAAGCTCTAACTCCAATTATCTTTATTGAGTCTGATCCTGAAAATATTGCAACAAGCTGGTAGCAGAGGATGGTTAATTGACTCAATAAGTAATTAAAAATGTCCAAGAAAGATAGGCCCAACACCAGGGCCTACAGCAAAGAAATAGAAACTGATCAAGAGATGATCAACGAATCCACCAATGCGATTTCGAGAGAATCCGAAGAATACACCACTGAAGAAGAAGAACTAATGAGTGAAAATAATGACCAGAAAGAAATCGAAATAGAAAATAACGAACTCAGGTCAGAGATATTAAAGATACTAAAAAGCCAAAAGAATGATGAAAGTCTCATCGCAGACCTCCAGGAGATGCTGAAGAACAGCGGAGCAGCGAGAGAGAAAAACGTCATTAAAGAAAAACCCAAAGATCAAAAAACCGTAAGTGAGATGACTACTGAGAAAATAGTTGTTAAAAAGAAAAGATGTGATCCCGCGCGAAATTTTGAATGGCAGCCATCTTGGTTTCAACGAACTTCAAAAGAGAATGAAGCAGAGCCAATCAAAACGCTCAGTTCAAAATTTCTGGCGCGAAAAACACTATCAGACGAAGAAAGTGAGAAAGAAGTCTCAAACTCTTCAGATGATCCAAAATCAGAAAGTGAAGACGATTTAACAAAATCTCAAGTAAAATCAGCAATGAAAACGCTTTTTGCTGCTTTTGGGCCAAGACTGAAAATTACCAAGACATCTACGAAGAAGCAAGAAATCAAACCGGCGACTCAAGACCTGCACGCTCCCATCCTGACTTCGAAAGCGACGACGCCCGAGCCCAGAGAGCCATGCCGATTTCGCCCTACACCACAGACAAAATTGAATACCAACGCACACAAAAAGAAGAAAAGAACCGTCACCACCACCAGAACCCCAAAAACCGAGCCAGAGACCGACTCATCTGAGGAGGAGCGGATCGAGAGAGCTGAAAGGGAGAGAACCTTCCACGACGCCACCAAAGAAGAAATGAGCAACGCGCATGTGCGAAACTACGTAGACGACCCAGAAGGACTTGAACTGGCCAGAGAACCGCGCAGACTCATTGCAAGCATCCCAATGCCGTTCTGTAATTTCCTGCACTTGAGAGATCACGGACTGCCCCAGGTTGTAAGTAATGGACAGAATAATGTAGGTAACTTACCCAGTGACTTCCCAAAACTTAGAATTGATGGCATTAATTTACAAGAGTGGTACCAACAGCTTCAGGTTATTTTCATGAAAGAAAATTTACTATTCTTTATAACTAGCCCTCCAAGAAGACCTTGGACTTTAAAAATAGATTGTTTACATCATAGAGCATTTTTCATAATAATATCTAGCGTGTCCCCTGCAATGTATCATAGCATCAAACCAAACCTAACGGTATCAGAAATAATTCAATGCATGTTTAATCTATTTCACAGCGATAGCGTAGCTACAACCACAAGAATGTCTAAGGATTTCTTTTCCTCTAGAGTAAAACCAGGGGTTTCTATAAGTGAGCATTTGATAAATCTAAACAAAATAAGAGCTGAGCTACAATTGAGGGGGGAAGTGATTTCAGATCAAACAATGAAAAGTGTTATTATCAATTCACTTGATCCATCATGGGATAGCTTTATGTCACACTTAGATACCATTAATTTGGGATATTTATCCATAGAAAGTCTATCTAACAAATTGATAGCAGAAGACAATTCAAGAAAAAATCGATCCAGTAACCAAACAGACCACAAACCTTTTAGGAAAGTAGTCTTTCAAGATAAACATAATGAGGCCTTTAGATGTTACAATTGTGGATCCAGGGAACATAGTAGAAGAGACTGCCCCAAAGCCTCAAGAGAGAGACATAGACCAGAATATAGGAGCAAATATAATTACAGACAATCTTCCACAGATAGACACAAATATAGAAGCCCACCAAATTACAAAGAAGGTAGAGGGGGTAGAGAAAATTCAAAAGAGAGGAAATCTGGGTCACTGAATGGGCTAAATAAACAAGACAGCACCAGAACACAGCAGGATGAGAATAACAATTGGCTTATTGATTCTGGTGCAACAAATCACACCACCAACAACAAAAGTATATTATCTTCATTTATAGAAGATAAGTTTGTGATAAAGGTAGCTAATCAAGAAAAGGTTCAAGTACTAGGCAAAGGAAATGTGACCTTGCCTGGTCTAGGGAAAATAGAGGGGGTATTATTAATCCCAGAAATACCTCACAACATACTAAGTGCCATAAAATTAAGCAGAGAATCTGATATCAATATAGTTTTCTCAAAGGGGAAAGCAACTATAGAAAAGAACAAAACAAATGTAGGTACTGTAATGATAAAAGGAGGTCTACCCTATCTGATAACTATAGAAAGATGTTTACATAACATTGATTCAAATATGGAAGATTGTATTGAAGCAGATGATGAAAATGTCAGTAACAGTGACAATGATGAGTGTAGAATAACTCATGATCACAAAAATACATACAAGGAAAAGAAACCAAAAATAGGTAAACCAATTCATGATGAGTGTGCTCACATCTTACACAGGAAGTTAGGACATGCAAGCTTTCCTGTAGTACAAAAAATGACTGAACACGCAGAAGGTGTCAAAATAAAAAATTGTGAAAATTATTTGGAATGCTCAGTATGTAAGTCCACCAAACTAAAAACCAGTCCCAGACCAAAAAAATCTAACAGATCAACTAACAATATTTTTGATTTGGTACACATGGACTTAGTTGGTCCATTAAGTCCCTCAATTACCTATAGAAAACGTTACTTCCTAACAATAGTGGATGACTACAGCCGATATGGTTTTGTTTACACATTAAAGCACAAGGATGAAACATTTCAGAAATTTAAGGAATTCTACAAACGTATAGAAACACAACATAATATCAGAATAAAGCAAATTATGACAGATAGGGGATGTGAGTTCATGTCTAAAGAATTCTCCCAATGGTTAAAGGATAGAGGAATGTTACATTTCACGTCCAATCCTTTTTCTGCATTTCAAAATGGAGTTGCAGAGAGGAAAAATTCCACACTACAAACCATGATTAGGTGCACATTAGAGGATGCTGGTTTAGGCAAACAATTTTGGTCAGAGGCATTACATTATTCGAATTACACTCAAAATAGAACCTGGTCCAGTATTGTGAATAAGACACCATATGAGGTGATGTACAATAGAAAACCCAAATTATCACACATGCACATATTTGGAGTCACTGCAGACGTACACATACCTAAACAATTGAGGAGAAAGGGAGAAAACGTATCCAGGAGATTAAGATTCATGGGATACGAAACTGGAACCAAAGGGTACAGATTTATTGATAGTAATAACAAATTTATAGTATCCAGAACAGCTGTGTTCCATGAACAGGCCAATTGGTCAAAATTGCACCTTAATGAAATATTTCCTAATAAATGTAAAGATACGATATCTTGCGAGGAAGGAACAACAGAAAATCAAAATATTAACAAAAGTAAGAACAAAACCAAAACTTGGACTAATAGTCAGCATAAAATAAAGACAGACACATTAACAAAAAAGGAAGCTAGATATTTGCATGATAACCATAGCAAGCCTGAAAGAACTATTAGAAACAATAGAAACCAAATACCAAATAAATACAAAGATTACATAATGCATATGAATGGAGAACAAATAACACCTAATACATATGAAGAAGTATTGAAACTTCCACATGAAGAAAGAGAAAAATGGGAACTAGCTATGGAAAAAGAGATGGAAAGTTTACAAGGATTAAATGTATTCACACCTGCGATCGCACCTAAGGATAAAACAATTATAGGTACCAGGTGGATTTATAAAATTAAGAACTTAGAAGGAGGCAATACCTTATACAAGGCTAGACTAGTTGCACAAGGCTATGCACAAAAATATCCAGAAGACTATACTGATACATATTCACCCACAGTGAGAACAGAGAGTGTCAAAACAGCCCTTGTAGTAGCATCTGCACTCAATCTGGACGTATTCCAATATGACATACAGACCGCATACTTACATGCAAAATTAGATAAGGAAATATATGTAAGAGCACCACACAGTCAATACACTAATAAGAACGAAATTTGGTTATTAAATAAGAGTCTGTACGGATTGAAGCAATCCGGCAAAAGATGGTACGATTGCTTGGTAAAAGTACTTAAGACCATGGATTTCAACGCCACCACTGCTGATAACTGTTTCTTTGTAAAAAGAGTAATGATCATATTGAATTTGTATTAATTTACGTGGACGATATTTTATACATTGGAAAGCATAAAGAGAGCAGGGAAATCTTTGTAAATAAGTTAAATGAACACTTCTCACTGAAATCTCTGGGTAAAGTGAATAAATACCTTGGTGTGCAAATTAACAAAACTAAAAGGGGATTCAAACTTACACAGAAAGATAAAATCATCGAACTCCTAAACAAATGTAACTTAAATAATGCTAAAACCTGTGACTCCCCTATGCAAACTGATTTCCTTAGAAACACTGATGAATCTTCCCCTGAGTTTAAAGACAACACATTTTACAGATCAGTTATAGGTTCACTCCTTTATATATCTAATTGGACTAGGCCAGATATTGCATTACCTCTCAATCTATTGTCAAGATATGTTAGTAAACCAACCTTGTATCATTGGGAAGCTGTCAAAAGAATTCTAAGATATCTGAAGGGTACATTAGATTTTTGTTTAATGTTGGAACCCAATAATGACAGAGAACCAAAAATTACTTGTTATGCTGATGCAGATTGGGCTGGTGATACATCATGCAGAAAGAGTACTTCTGGTTATGTTTTTCTATTGAATGATTGTCCAGTTTACTGGTATACTGGTAAACAAGAACTAGTAGCCACTTCTACTACAGAAGCGGAATATGTTTGTTTGTCCAAGGCTGCAAATAACCTTGTATGGTTCAATGATCTGATCACTGATGTTTGGAAGAAACCCACCTTACCATTTATTATGCATGAAGACAATAAAGCGGCCATTGAAATATCCAGATCCGATGCAATTGGACAAAGGTCCAGGCATATTGATATAAAGTTTAAGCATGTGAGACAACTGTCTCAAGACGGATTCATTAAAGCAATACATTGCGATACTTCTGAACAATTAGCTGACATATTAACAAAACCCTTACCTTCTAAACAACACAAATATTTAACTTCTAAATTATATGTATTATATTGTCCTGAATCAGAATGTAATTGGTGTTGTGTAACGAACCGGCATTTAGAGGGGGATTTGTCAGATGTAAATGCCTTATTCTCCAATGTGTAAATAATGTATATATGGAACATCAGAGGTTAACTTATTCTTTGGACTTTAATGTATTCATAACTTACCACTCCCATTCCTAGCTCCACCCCTTGTATATATAAGGAGCCACCCTCACCATTCTCGTCGCTTCTACCTTGAATATTCAGTGAATATAGAATGCCTATCATAATTAAAAAGAAATATATTTAAAGCTCTAACTCCAATTATCTTTATTGAGTCTGATCCTGAAAATATTGCAACACTCCCTGTGGCTCAAAACTTCCTCCCTTTTCACAAGTCTAATATACTCTTTATTGAAATAGTTGAGGGTGCATTTCTCACGGACATCTAATGACTAATGAATGTCTTGCCTTCCTGGGAGACTTTCCTTCTTAGATGACATTCAGAGGCATTTCTTGCCCCAGGGGTGTCATCTTCTAGGTAAGAACAAGAAGAAAAGTGAAATCAAGATTTAACCCCCACCTTCTTCAACCTTTCCATCTCTGCAGTAGCATTCTGGCGGATCATAAACGTGAAATCCAAGGATCCTTGTTTTTCTAGACTCCCAAAGATAACTCTCCTAAAGGATTTGTTAACCATAGCCTCCCACTTCACAATATCCAGGTTTGCTGAGAGGTCTCCTTTCTCCTCCAAAAACATTCCATTTATGGAATTATTGTAATACTGAAAGTTTTGAAGAAAGAAATTGAGCTGGAATAGAAGAAAAACTGGCTATGTTTAAACAGGACATTCTAAATTCAATTCTAACCTTAACCTACTAACTCTTGGAAGTCTTCAGGTCCAGCCCCCTGCTCAGGCATGAAACCCTATACCATTTCAGACCAATGGTTGTCCAATATCTTCTTAAAAACTTCCAGTGTTGGAGCATTCACAACTTCTGACAACATTCACAACAACATTCAAGTTGTTCCACTGATTAATTGTTCTCACTGTCAGGAAATTTCTTCTTAGCTCTAGGCTGTTTCTCTCCTTGATTAGTTTCCATCCATTGCTTCTTGTCCAGCCTTCAGATATTTTGGAGAATAGCCTGTTCTTTGTGGCAGCCCTTATATATTGGAACACTGCTATCATGTCACCCATAGTCCTTCTTTTCATTAAACTACACATACCTAATTCCAGTAAACATTCTTTATTTTTAGCCTCCAATCCCCTAATCATCTTTCTTGCTCTTTTCTGTACTCTTTCTAGAATCTCAATATCTTTCCTGTCCTTCTGTAAGATCTTGCTTCTCCAACCTTCCCAAGAAAGCAGGACTCTTGAAACTACATTTGTTCCAAAAGGAGCTTTTATTGAAATGTTTGTGATAACAAGAGCTCTAGGCAAGAACTGAAGCTTTTCACTTAAAACCAGCTATTTCAAGCAATGCTAACCAAACCCCTCCCACGTTACATCATTGCAGGGAAACAGAAACTTCATATTGAGATTAACACAGTAATGCAAGAAACAAAACAAAAAAAGAAGAAACTTCATATAGAGATTAGCACAGTAATGCAGGAAACAGAAACAGAAACTTCATATACAGATTACTCCATTCCTCCACCCTTCCTCTCACCAAAATGCCAGCATCCCTGTAGAAATATCTGGGACCTGACACCTTCTGTCCTTCTTTCCTCTCATAATGAAGTTAATACATTGCAACAATCAGGAAAGGAGTGAAGGGAATGAAAGAGGGACAGGACTGGAAAGTTGGGATTCATTTTATTTTTCGTATTCAAAATAAATCAATTTTTCAAAAGTAACTGCCCAATTCTTACACTTCTGGAATTGATTCTGAGACATACCTGCCATGGCTTTGGTGTTTCCATGTCTTCACCCCCTTTGATCCTTGTCTTCTTAGAACTGAGTGTAGAAGCTGCATGGATGGCTCGTGCCACAGCCCAGATCGTGTTATAAGTTAAATAGCCATCCAGAGACTGGATCGCATCGATGTTCTCCTGGGACAGAGCCTCCAGTTCTCTTGTCTCCCTGCAACGTCTCCAGACTTTCACAGAAAAGGTATCCTTGGGGTATGAACACGTAAAGGATTTTTCTGCTATGTTTTTGATGAAATAGTAAAAATCCACAGGCAAAAGAGACTTTGCCATTTGGTTTCCCTTAATAAGAAAGGAAAAAATGCTGTGGATGAATTGAAAGGGAAAAGTCAAACCCATAAAATAGATGGTGAGGTCCCAACAAATTGTTGTAATCATCACCTTTCCTATAACAGGTTGCTCAAAGGATTTAAATACTAATCGTAGAATGCTAACACCCCCAGTGATCATATCTTTATCTGCAGCGTAAAGAAAAATGTTCACTTGTCTCCAACTACGATACGGATTCCGATCTATGAACTTCTTACGGTAGGAAGTAGAAAAGGTTTCTGCTATAACTGGACAAATGTCATTCCTGATCAGCATGGAAGTCATTGTCCTCATGAAATTCTGGCCATTGTCAGTGTCTGGTGCCATCAGACCAACCAAGGTCCACCGAAAATGTAAGAGGAGCTTGACTATCCCTGGATACTGGAATCCTTCAGCGGGAAGCATTGGGTGGAAGAAAGGAAACCTAATTTTATCACTCAGCATCTGGGCTGCAAAATTGTAACTGACCTGAAAAGGAATGAAAAGATGGTGGAACAGAATGGAATGGAATGGAAATGGAATGGAATAGAATAACAGAGTTGGAAGGGACTTTGGACATCTTCTAGTTCAACCCCTTGCTTAGGCAGGAAACTCTATACCATTTCAGACAAATGGTTATCTAATCTCTTCTTAAAAAGTTCCAGTGTTGGAGCATTCACAGCTTCTGGAGGCAAGTTATTCCACTGATTGATTGTTCAAACTGTTAGGAAATTTCTCCTTAGTTGTAAGCTGCTTCTCTCCTTGATTAGTTTCCATCCGTTGCTTCTTGCTCTGTCTTCAGGTGCTTTGAAGAATAGTTTGACTCCCTCTTCTTTGTGGCAACCCCTGAGATATTGGAACACTGCTATCATGTCTCCCCTAGTCCTTCTTTTCATTAAACTAGACATGCCCAGTTCCTCCAACCATTCTTCATATGTTTTAGCGTCCATTCCCCTAATCATCTTTGTTGCTCTTCTCCACACTGTTTTTAGAGTCACATCGTGGTGACCAAAACTGGATGCAGTATTCCAAGTGTGGCCATACCAAGTATTTTAAACTTTACACGCAAAATTAAATGCATATTCTTCTTGTAATAAAACTCCTCTCTTAATTTACAACTGAGGATCTCTGATTGAATATTGCGAGAAAACTGTCTCCCAAACAAAGACACACCTGTGGGATTTTATAGGTTCTCAACATGGTTGAAATCTGGATGGAGATGTCAGTATCAGCCCCTTCAAGAACAGCCAGTGCGTTTCTCTGGCTTCCACAGTTGTAGTTGGGAATCTTGGTCTCCCCGTCTGAAAGTAGCCCCAGCAAAGCATCTGCAGTCCTTCCTGCATGGTAATAGTTTTCATAAATGCTGTAGCCCAAGGTGATGTTGGGTAAGACATAGAAATCCTGGTTGATCTTCTGGATGGCAAGAAGGAAGAAGAGGATTTTCCAATCTTCAGTCACTAATTTTCTACAGGTATAAATGTATGTAATCAATTAAAGAAATATTTTATTTAATCATTTATGTATGTATTTTATATATATACCCTCCCAATGACAAGATTTCCTCTGAATGGATTACAACATTATAGAAGTTTAACATAAAAGTAAATTCAAAAAACCAAAATACTATGTAAATAATGAATAGAATAGAATAGAATAGAATAGAATAGAATAGAATAGAATAGAATAGAATAGAATAGAATAGAATAGAATAGAATAGAATAGACTAACAGAGTTGGAAGGGATCTTGGAGGTCTTCTACTCCAACCCACTGTTTAGGCAGGAAACCCTATACCATTTCAGACAAATCTAATCTTTTCTTTAAAAGTTCCAGTGTTGGAGCATTCACCACTACTGGAGGCAAGTTGTTCCACTGATTAATTGTTCTAACTGCCAGGAAATTTTCTCAGTTTTAAGTTGCTTCTCTCCTTGACTAGTTTCCATCCATTGCTTCTTGTTCTACTCTCAGGTGCTTTGGAGAATAGCTTGACTCCCTCTTCTTTGTGGCAGCCCCAGAGAAATCAGAACACTGCTATCATGTCACTCCTTATCCTTCTTTTCCAGACATACCCAGACATACCCAATTCCAGCAACTGTTCCATATAATGTACATTGGGTGGGAATTATCCCTATAAATCTCAATTATTTGAAAGGACTGTTTTGCTTATGCTGGATATTCAGTGCTGCATACACTTTTGAGGTTGCTACCATGCTTGCACTTCTACTGAAATGTTGGACTGACTTTAGACATTCTTCCTGTTTCTCTTCTCATTAATAGAAATAGCAATAGCACTTAGACTTATATACCAGTATATAGACTTATATGCTTTACAGTCCTCTCTAAATGGTTCATAGAGTCAGCCTCTTGCCCCCAACAAGCTGGGTCTTCATTTTACCAACTTCAGAAGGGTGGAAGGCTGAGTCAACCTTGGGCCGGTGAGACTCAAACTGCCAAAATGCTGGTAGCCGGCAGTCAGCAGAAGTAGCCTACAGTACTGCATTCTAAGCACTGGGCCACCATGGCTCATAACCTTCTCAAATACTTCACAGTAATTCAACCTAATCTCCCAATTTAATAGAGATTCATTAATGGCAAAGTTGGAAAGGACCATTGGCACGCTATCAACAAAACTAACAAGTTACCAAATTCTGGAAATGTTTAAAGTCCCTTATCAAACATTTCTTGAGAGGAGATTTAACTGACCTCATTTACAAAGTAAGAAAGAAAATTTAGGGTCATCCCTACTTGATGTCCGTATTTGAGAATCAGCAGCGGGGTACAAAATGGATACCCAACTTTGAAAGGGGACAGAAGTAGAGAAAATGTAGCTGATCAAGGGGACAATGCCTGGAAGGAGAAGACGGCCAGAACCTTACAAATTACCAATAAAGAAGAATATTTGTAGCTCGGGGTTGAAATGAGGAGTCTTTAGTGCCCTCTGAGCTTGGCTGTTTTCTTGCAGATGTTTCATTACCCAAACTAGGACTAGTAGATAGTACTAGTGCTAGTACTATCACTGATGATGTTGTCTAGTTTGGGTAATGAAATATCTGTAGGAAAACAACCAAGGACCCCTCACCTTAGAAATTATTCAGAAAAGAAGTAGCTGTAATTCAGGGCACAAAAATGAACCTACATGTGTGCTTGGGATGAAGGAGTTGTGATGAAGCTTAGTGGCCGAAGAAAAACCTTAACTGCAGAGACTATGGCACCAATGAGAACTTCTCCTGGCCTGTAATGGTTCTCTGACTCCAACTTTGCCTTCTTTGGACTCAGGAGGTTTTTGGGATCGAGCCTCCCATGGACTTCCTGGGGCCTCTGAAGCAGGATGAGAAGTAACATGACTAGTAGTGCTGATGGAGCCTCCAGTTCTGTGTTTATTTTGAACAAAGAAGAATAAGAAGAGGTGGAAGAAAGCAAAGCCCTGTTCCAAGACAGAAGCTTCAGGGACTTTCCTCATCCAGAGCCCAGCTGAATCTTGAAAGCTGAAAGGCAGTTTAAACAAAGCTTCTGTCTGCCCTAAAAGCCTTCCCAGGTTCTCTCTGTCTCCAGACTCATTTACTCAAGACTTTCCAGTGCCGTGACATCATCCCACAAACCCTAATGGGATATTGAGGAGAAAGCCTGTTATTGATGTCTTTGCGGCAAAAGTTCTGAAAGTCTGCAGAAATATCTCTAGGGACTAGTGGCAAGACAACAAGCAAATCATTATGATTTGAATAATGGCAAGGAGGGGAGACATCACTTCTCTGCATTCTGAATGAGCCAACAGGCAGATGCTCTCTAGGGAAAGTTGCAGACGGGGTTCAAACTTTTAAGAGGAGCCAATAAATAAATCTTCTGGCCAAAGTTATCTCAGAAAATATTACTGCTTCTATCCATTTGGTCCTCTTTCTCCTGATTGTGTTGTGGGTTTACTGCAAGGTCTCTATAGTTCAATATGTTGTTATCATTATAACAGAATAAGAGAGTTGAGATCTTGGAAGTATTCAGGTCCAACCCCCCGCTTGGGCAGGAAACCCTATACCTGTGATGGTGAACCTATGGAACGCATGCCAGAGGTGGCACGCAGAACCCTCTCTGTGGGCACACCTGCTGTGCCAGCTGCTCTTCTGGTTTTCGGCACACATATGTGCAACTGCCAGCTGGTCTTCACTGGTGCTGGAGCACCAGAAAATGGCCTAAAATTGGCCTGAAAAATGGCCAAAAAACAGACCATTTTTTGGGCCTTTTTTATTTTTTTTAATTTTTTTTAAAATTTGATTTATATGCCGCCCTTCTCCGGAGACTCAGGGCGGCTTACAATGCATTAAGCAATAGCCTTCATACTTTTGTATATTTATACAAAGTCAGCTTATTGCCCCCACAACTGGGTCCTCAATTTACCTACCTTAGAAAGGATGGAAGGCTGAGTCAACCATGAGCCTGGTGAGATTCAAACTTACAGTCATTGCAGACAGCTGGTGTTAATCACAATGCTATCAGTCTGCTGAGCCACCAGGCCCTTTTGGGGCCCTTTTGGGGCCTTTTTCGGGCGTTTTTGGCCAAAACGGCCAAAAAAAAAAAAAAACAGCCAAAAAACAGGCAGAAAAAACAGGAAAACCAGCTGGTTGGCACGCATGCATGTGCCGGAAACCCGAAGACCAGCTGGCCAGTGCAAGCATGCACATCGGACAGCTAGTTTTCCAGTTTCCGGCACTCCAACATGTGTACATGCAGAGGCATGCACACGCGTTTCAGTTTGGACACTTGGTGCCCAAAAGTTTCGCCATCACTGCCCTATATCATTTCAGACAAATGGCTGTCCAACCTCTTCTTAAAAATCTCCAATGTTGGAGCACCCACAATTTCTGGAGGCAAGTCAGTCCATTGATTAATTGTTCTGTCAGGAAATTATTAGTTATCATTTATATGTTCCGCATCTCACCAATAAGTTGATTCTGGGTGACTGAAAAACAGTAAAAAAAATAACTATAAAAACATTTTTTTTAAAAAAGCTATATAAAAATGAAAACTAAGGAGACACTGTCAACCCTGAAACTGACCTGGCTGTAGCTGTTTTCTTTTCTGTAGTTTTTTTTTTTTTCTTCTATCAGAATTTCTTTTCATGTGGCTTCAGGCTTGACACAGTTTGGAGCTGAAGGGGGGTAGAGATAGATGAGGTTTTGTAGCTAAAACAAGATAATTCTCTCATGAGTCAAGGACATTCCAACTGCTGGCTGGACAGAGGAGGAAGAGAGTAGCAACCAGGCAACCAGACAGCACCCAGATTGGACAATGTGACTTGTTGTTTGGGAATAAGGGAAGCTTTTACTTTTTAATGAGGTGAAAAGGATGGGTATCCGCAGAGTTGGCTTTCCACCAGTTTGTGCCAAGATGATATATCCTAATAAAACTGTTCTTTGAGGAACCAACTTGCCTCAGAGTTCTCTGTGCGATGGGTGTATTACTTGGATCATTGACAGACAGATAGAATGGGGAGATCTTTTTACACTGTCAACTACCTCCAGTGGTGAGTGACCCCTTAAGGACCCCAAGCCTTGCGGTCTTGGATCCAGTCTTCGGAGGCTCCATTTCAGCTTGCAATGGGCTGGGGGAGTCCTCTGGAAGGCCAAACAGGGCTTCTGAGGGATTGATCCACCCCTCGGAAGCTCTATTTCGGCTGGCAAGATATCGGGTGAGGCCTCTGGATGGCCAAATGGGGTTTCTGAGGGACAGAGTTGCCCCTCAGAAGCTCCATTTAGGCTGGCAAGGTACTGGGCAAGGCCTCTGGATGGCCAAATGGGGCTTCTGAGGGGTGGACCTGCTCCTCAGAAGCTCCGTTTCAGCCAGCAATGTGCAGTGGTGCTGCAAGATTTATAGTTTTGGGCCTCGTTCGGAAACGTTAGGGGGAGCTGATCATGTAACTTTGAATGTTCACTAAGGGAATGCTTGTAACCTAGGGATTACCTGTACCATCAACAAGATTCTTTATGTGAGCTTTGAAAATGTTATTGAAATAAGTCACACAAGGCTTTTGGATTATGCATGAGAATGGACACTGTTGTCAGGGTTCCAAGTAATAATCCCGTAGAAAGGAAAACTCTGAGGCAGATGAATTCCTCAAAGAATAGCTTTATTGGATATAGCATATTGACACAAATCTGGTGAAAACCAACTCTGAAGGTTTCCACGGTTTTAACCTTATGAAAAGATAAAGTTTTCCCAGAACTCCAAACAATCAGTCACATAGTCCATTCAAGATGCTTTCTGGTTGTCTGGTGACCTCACTCCTCCTTCCACAGTCCAGGTGTAACAATGTCCTTGGTTCTCAAGAGAAAGTATTTTATTTTGGCTACACAACCCCCGCTATCTCTAATCCCCCCTCCCTTTTTTCAGCTGGAGGAAAATAATTCAATATCCAGGGAATTGACTTCTGCTGTCCTTCATCATGGTATCTTCTCTCCAGAGACCGCCGATGAAGGTTACCCAGAGGTATGAAGTTTGATTAAACTCTACGTTAATGACACAACTCTAGTCCTTCCTGTCTTCTTGTGCTTTTCTTTTCTCATTAATCCTAAATTGGAGCTGATTTTGAAATTCTTTGTGCCTGAAGTGAAATTTCATTTTTCATCTGTTCTAGAAATATCAATTTTTGGACAAAAGACAACCAAGAGTCCAGGAATTGATAGCCTACCGCAGAGAATTTGGACGCATGGTCAAGAACTGCCCTTCTAAGACTCCCAACATTTACACTGGTCTACTAATTTAGACATTTTGTCAAAGAATGAAATATGATTGGATTGGCATGATCTGTTTTTAACAAACCCATGCTGGCTACTAGTTATAACTTTATTTGTTTCTAGATGTTTGTTCACAGATCTATTTTTTGATATATTTTTCCAGTATCTTCCCAGGTATTCATGTTAGGCTGACAGGTCTGTGGTTTCCAAAGTCTGTCCCCCCCCTTTTATTTTTTTCCAAGATGGGAACTTCATCAGCTCTTTTCCAATTCTCTGGTAGTTCCCTGGTGCTCCAGGATTTTTGAAAAATATGATACAATGTTTGTGACATAGCATCTGCCAACTCCTTTAGAACTCTGAGATGTAAACCATCAGGTCCCAGTGATTTACATTCGTCAACATCAGATAGATGTTATCTGCACAATTTCTTGCTTATTTTAATTTTTATTTCTAGCCTGTCTTTTACAGTTAGCTTTTTCATAGGTTGGGCTACAGTTTCTTTTTGTGTGAAGACTGATGCAAAGGATAGGTTAAGCAACTCTGATTTCTCTTTACAGCCTGTTCCTTCCTTGCCATCATCTCTCTTTAGTGGATTTACTATTTCCTGACTTTTTTTCTTGTTATTTATACGTTGAAAAAAACCTTTTTAAAATTATCTTTGACTTTTGTTGTAAGTCTTTGTTCATTCTGAACCTTTGCTTTTCTGACTTCATCTTTGCAGATTCTGGCTACCTGTTGATATTCTGCCTTAGTTATGTGTCCCTCTTTCCATTTTTGTACTTATCCTTTTTGTCTTTCAGTTTATCAGAGAGATCTTTATACAACCATGCTGGTTTCTTCTTGGAATTCTTGTTTATCTTTTTCAGTAGTTTTGTGTTAGACTGGGCTTTTATAATCATATTTTTCTCTGTTTCCCATGCTTCTTACATTCCCCCCCGCCATTTAGGATTTTTGTCCATGAAATTTTGCTCAGGGTCCCTCTGAGTTTGTTAAAATCAGCTCTTTTAAAGTTTAAGATGCTGGTTGGATTATATTGTATTGCTTGTGTTTGCATTATATTGAATTCTAGAATGACTAAACGAAGAATGAATGCATGATGCTCCTATAGAGAATCCACCTACTACTGGAAATCTCTCTAATTTCTTTAGCCAATCAGAGATCATCCAGGAGTTCTAACTTTGCCCAATGCCCACCTGGGTTGCAATCTTAATGACAATCTCAATGATGTTCAAGCAATTTTCACTTTTATTATACAGGAAGGGTAAACAACAGGACCACAGAAAAATGACATGGACTTTCCCAGAGAAGGGGATTGAAGGAATCTTGTTTCTGAAAAACACAACTAAAATAATGGAATTTAAAGACTGCCCAAAGCCCCCCTCCCCATTTATTTTTGTGGCATATCTACAAGATTCCATTGCAGCAAGTGTCATGTTTCAAACACCTGGATGTGGCATCTTGGGCCTCAATAGGCTAAGGGCATTAAAGAGATATGCTGCTTTGAGAATTCAAAAAAACTGAGTGAACATCTTAGAATTTTATATATCAAGATTGGGGACATTATCTTCTAAACACTCTTTAATTATTTCAAGAAAAATCATTGGCCCCCTTGTGTATGGAGAGGAATTTGGATCAACTTCGAGGTGTGGAACTAATGAGACTTAAAATTCCTCTGTCTCACATTTCTACATTTCTTCTGGTCGTCATTTGCTCCTTTGTATTCAGCTCTGGCCTCAGGATGATAATGTAGCACTTGGGGATGAAGATGCAGCCAAGCAGACCAGTGCTGGAGGACAAGATGGAGAAGACCTGCACAGCCACCATATATTTCCCTTTGGTGCTCAGGTAGGTGGGCACAAAACTCACCCAGACACTGCAGAAGAGGAGCATGCTGAAGGTGATCAGTTTAGCTTCATTGAACGTCCCAGGGAGATTTCTGGCCAGGAAAGCCACCGTGAAGCAGATGGCAGCCAGGATGCCCATGTAGCATAGGCTGATGTAGAACATGACAACAGAACCTTCATTGCATTGCAGGATGATTTCTCCCGGCTGGGAGTGGAGGTCAGAGTCAGGGAATGGGGGAGAAACTCCTAGCCAGATGGAGCAGATGATAATTTGGACAGCAGAAGAAGAAAGGATGATGGAGTTGGCCAAGCTTTTCCCCAACCATCTCTTCACTCGGTTTCCCGGTTTTGTTGCTAGGAAAGCCAATACCACCATGATTGTTTTAGCCAGGAGAGAAGAAATGGCAACTGAGAAGACAATGCTGAACACTGCTTGTCGGAGAAGGCAGGTGGCTTTCCTTGGTTGACCAATGAAGAAAAAGGAGGACAAGAAGCAAAGCAAGAGAGAGACCAGGAGGATGTAGGAGAGGTCCCGATTGTTGGCTTTGACAATGGGAGTTTCTCGGTATTTAATGAATATCATTAAAAAAAGAGTTGTGGTTAAGAACAAGAGTAAGGTAAAAGACACAAGGATGATGCCCAGATATTCTTCATAAAACAGAAAGGTTATAATTTTGGAGATACATTGGACTCGGTCCTCATTTGGATATTGATCAGGTGGACATTTGGTGCATTTTTCTGTATCTGAGAATACCAAAAGGATTATTTAAAAAAAAAAAAATCTCCATTCACATTTTAAGAAGAAGCTCCTTGGGACAACAGCTGTTACCAGGAACATCTTCCCAAATTAATGTTTTAACATCTCCTCAGAATAAAGTTAATAAGAATATAATTTTTGAATATATAAATATATATCTGAGATCTATGGAATTTGGGCAGAACCTACATAGAAACCTACAGTGTTAGAAGTTAATAATGAATCAGTTAATCTTCCTAATTACACTTCCTGAATCCTGAAATATGGCAATTCTTAATCTACTGGGTTTAGAAGATTTGTGAAATCTCAAAAGCTAACAGAGAAAACCAGTTCTGCAATGAATCAGTGCAATGTCTTGCCTTCAGAAATTGTGGGTGCCTGATTGCTGGAGGCATTTAAGAAGAGACTGAACAGGCACTTGTCTGGAATGGTATAGGGCAGTGATGGCGAACCTATGGCATGCATGCCCCAGGTGGCACGTGGAGCCATATCTGTGGGCACATGAGCGTTGCCCTAACTCAGCTCCAGTGTGCATGCCAGCACTGGCCAGCTGATTTTTGGGCCTTCCGGTCCCACTGAAGTCGGGAAATGGGCCATTTCCAACCTCTGGAGGGCCTCTGGGAGGGTGGGGAAGGCTGTTTTTGCCCTCCCCAGGCTTCAAGAAAGCCTCTGGGGCCTGGGGAGGGCGAAAAATGAGCCTACCTGGCCTACCATGCCATCACATGCCAAAAGTGGGGGAACAGGGGGTTGTGTGTGCATACGTGGGAGGGGGGTAGGACACTTTCAATTATGGTGTGGGCATGCGCACGTATAACCCCCTGCTTTTGGCATGCAACAGCAAAAAGGTTACTCTGGTATAGGGTCTCCTGCTTGGACTAGAAGACTTCCAAGATCCCTTCTAACTGTTATTCTGTTCAGCAGATAAACCCAAATTATAAAACTGTAAGTAGTAAAGCATGCCCAGTCTGCAAAACAATCCTACTTCTAACGAATCCCTCTTTTTGCTATACCTCCTGTGAAATAAATTGAGCAGAAGATGAACCAAAAAAAATCCCAGTTGGGCTTCAATTTCTCAACTTGCACTTTCATGAAAATATTTTGGATGAGTCCACTACCAAAAAACTGCCCTCCCCCCTTTTTTTTTAGTGTGACCCACCTTCCTGAGTGGAGATGGTCCCCTCTGGACAAGGAATGCAGTTGTAGCAGCAAACTGGTTCTCCTTCTCGAGACTGCTTGACAAACCCAGGACGACAGTTTTCCACACATTGGGACCGAGGCAGAGTCTAAGCAGGAAAACAAAGAATGCCAAAGAAAATGTGTTAGGACTCACCATCCATGGAAAACAAAGGTCAAAATGTATATTCGCAAGAGAGTCTCTGGCCTTCATTTAGCTAAGTTTGAACTCTACAACTAGCAGCAAATAATTGCAGGAGATACAGCTAGTCGCAGATTCTTCATTTAGTTCATCCCTTTAGCTTTTGGAATATCTCATAGATATTCAGTAGTGGCCAAAATTGTGGAAACCTTTTGGGAAAAGTGTATTTTTGAGGTTTGATGGCTAATAACACCACTTTTTTTTTTCTTTTTTTTTTTTTGAGTTTCAAGATAATCCTATTCCACTGCTGGAATGACCTGGGAATAGCCCAGACCTTAACCCAATTGAAAATCTAGGAAGCCGAGCCAATTAAAGAAACTTCTTAGTCAGAAGCAACCCAGCAATAAAACCCAGTTAATAGCAACCATTCAATCTTGGTTTCACATTAGAACAGCTGCAGAACTAAAAGACTTGGTTCACTCCGTGGGAAGACGTTGTAAGGCTGTAATTCATGCTAAAGGTTACCCAACTAAGTATTAGCTGACATGGTGATAATTTTTGTATATCTCGGTTTTTTTCTACGTGTTTCACTTTTCTTCTTTATACTTTAACTCCTATTCTAATAGCAGATTCTTCATAAAAGTTGCATTACATTCTTGATTAAATTATCTTTCCATTGATATATAATTTTATGGTACTACTCCAAAAAAAAAAAAGTTGTGTTATTAGCTAGTTTTAGAAAATACACTTTTCCCAAAAGAAGCTTATCCCTGTGCAAAGGTTTCTTTAAAACTACGTAAAACATTGCAAAGCTACTCCCCTTTGAAAGTAATCTAAAATAGTCTCCATGTTAAGATACATAGGAAAAGGTCCTTACAAGCAGAGGTGTCAACCTTAAAAGAGAAAGTCTTTTTTAAGGGACAAAGACCAAACCTGAACTTGGGAAATATTAGAATACTTAGAATAACAGAGTTGGAAGGCACCTTGG